>NC_083344.1:45916514-46272560 GCF_019175385.1 Lycium barbarum | reverse complement strand
CCGGGAAAGAGTAGAAGAATGGGACCTATTATGGGACATACAATGCATTACAGACGTATGATCATTACGCTTCAACCGGGTTATTCTATTCCCTTTAGTTTGGTCTTTCACAGTTCTGTCACTTATATTACTCGTGTTCTCGGTTATACATGTCATAACCTATTACTGCACTGTTATCTCGCTTTCTTCTTATTTCCTTCTTTCAATTAACTCCTTCTCCACTTGTGCTCGCTATCATTTCCGTTGTCGCATTATCTCTATTCTGAACTTTCCTTGTAGAAGAACTTTATAAGTCTTTCTTATTCGTTCTATAGCTCGCCTTTATACTTTAACCACATAGATCACGTCATATCTTTTAGTCACTTCCTCACTAGGCTCTACTTATTTTAATAACAATCCTTATTATATTCACATTATCTCCTGTTCGTAATCAATCCTATAGCGCAACACTTCTTAACCTTTTACCCTTTCTGGTCATTCGTATCCTTAATATCTCGCAAGCTGTCTTATCAATACCTTCATATTTGTCATACTTCTTCCTCCTCCGTACTTTTATCTCAATCATACTATTACTCCTTTTAACTGTAAACTCGTCGTAATTTATCCCTGCTGATCAATTCAGTTGACACCTTAATATAACACCCTATTAAGGTTTGCTAGCCCCTCCTAAATTATCTTTTATTATCACAAGCCCTTCCAAATTGTCCTAACATTCTTTTTTTTTTCTAGAAAAATTTTGGCAGAGCTTCCTCTGTATTTCTTACTATCCCAAAACCTGCACGCAGGAAATACCAACAATGCCTCACAGGGCAACCATACATACATATATATCATATCATAGCCACACAGGGCTCCCTATATCCACAACAGTATGAAAATCATAACTTACCTCGTATGTCCAACTCAACCATACCTGTTATACTTTCCTGTTTACTTTCCCTTTAAATCTTTAACTGCAGGTTTCAATCATACCTGCAACATTCGCAATATATCTAACATATATTTCGCTTACCATTACTGATACCTTTAGCTTCTTCTGCGCACACCTTATAACTGAACTTATCAACATTATATATACACATTCAATCCATTTTCCTATTATACTTACCATTACTTACCCTGATGATGGCCAGTTTGCCATTCTTTATATACAAATTGTCATAACGTAACCTCAATGTCCAACCTTCACCCGCATGTACAACTACCTTCCATCCTTGGTCGCTGTTACTTATAAATACTTGGTTGTCGGCCCCTTTGATTTCCGCTCGCCGCTATTAGGTAATAATCTATAGCAAAGGCACATACTTAGGAAATTTCAATAAAGCCTCATATACCTGTAGTAGATCGGTCTCTAGTCTGATCTGGTGATCTAGAAGGTGAAGTATGCTCCTCGTCATCTTCTGCCCGCCATTTACTCGTCTGGCCTTCATCGCCTTCCTCATCTGAGTCCGGGGAATGTAGATAACCGGGCAACTCCTGGTTTACCGATGACCAGGATAGGGGGCTGGAGTAATCTGTAACACTTATCGGGGTAGCCGGTCTAACGTGGTGCTCTGCCATAGGTTTCACGACCCAACCCCGTGGGCCGCGACTGGTATCCTAACTGGATACCCATACGTACTTACCTAACAGATGTGGCATACCAAACAGCTAATTCATTTTAGACATACATTGATTCAGACTGATATAAATACAACGCACGGAAATATACGAACACATAAACACACTTAGACTTACACATAAGCCGTTGAGGCTATCATAGCGGACAGAATCGCAAACTCGTACATACCTACCTGTACAGTAACAAACCATAACCCACATGCATGTCTACAGGCCTCTAACATACATAACTGAATCAGATGGCGGGACAGGGCCCCGCCGTAATCCAAGTTACCATATATACAGAATGAGTAAATAACCGAAGATATATACCAAAAGTACACGCTCCGGGTCAAAGGAGCAGTCCAAACAGCAGAATAGAAGTCCTAAAATGGTGGTGTATCGCGCGGTGCGTCTGTACCTGCGGGCATGTAGCGCAGGCCCCGAAGAACAGGGGGTCAGTACGAAAAATGTACCGAGTATGTAAAGCGGAAAGGTAACAAATATAATCATAATCCGAACCGTAAGTATAGAAATATAGCGGTCAGAGTCGAACCCGAATCCGAATCCGAAATACAAAGTATAAATATGTATATAGTGAGTACAGGGTATAACAGACAGAGTCATAATATGATTCAGAGGTACAAAATATGGCTGACAAGATCATAACACGGATCAGGAGTACAGAGTGTGGCTGACAAAGTCATAATCTGAGTCATAATCCGAATCAGACGTACAGAAGTACAGCAGACAGAATCAGTATCCGAATCGGACTTTCAAAAGTGCAACAGACGGAGTCATAATCCAGATCAGATATACAGATGTGTACCAGACAGAATCATCCATGCAAAATCATGAGCATATACAGATACAGATAGCATATATATCAGATCCCGGCCCTCTAATGAGGGACGCGGTAACAGATCCCGGCCCTCTTAGTACGGGACGCGGTGGACAGACAGATCAGATTATATGCCATCCTGACCGCCATCCCCATACCATCACATTATCAGATCACATGCAGATGTAAACAGATCTCGGCCCGCACACCGAGGGACGCGGTGAACAATGCAGTGGAATGTGCACGAATAACAGAACCTGGCCCGGGCGCAGTGAAGGAAGCATTGAGATATCCACGAACAGATTAATGAGAAACCATACGCATACAGATCATTATACAGACTCAACGAAACAGAAGTAGGCCAAACGGTGGGTCAAATCAGAGTAATCGGACAATGTTCATAAAATACACATATATGTCATTTGAGACGACACGACAGACTACATCGGAATAAAATATCCAGAACCGCTTCAGACGTCGAATATATTATAAGACTCATATTATAGTCATAACACTTGTCATATAGCAGACAGAATAATAACCAAAAGTTACCTGTGAGTTTCGGACAGAAATAAGTTAATTAGGGCCGTACAGAAGGTATCAGAATTTTATGGGCCCACCTTGGGCCGAACCGAGGTGGCGTACGTAAAATGATGGATCATAGGTCTTATGGAGTCACTCATGAGAGTTTTAGGGCATTCCGACTTCATTTGTGAGAGTTGCATACATATAGGTCATTTTGTCGAGGAAATATTAAGAAACCAATTCAATCTCATTGAATGAAATGGAGCCAATTTCAATCTCGGATTTCTAGGAACAGGGTCGTATCTAAGGCTCGTGTCGAAGCCTATTATGTTTAGAACATGCCAAAGAATGAAGGGAAAGACTTTACATACCTTAGTTGCGCCTTACGCTCGCTCAAATTCGATTCCCGTTTCGCTCAAAATCTACAAATGGTCATATTTACCAATTGTAAGTTATAGCTTCTAAGAGTTCAACTTGAAGTCATGTTTATCTACCGAAATTTCGGCAACATTTCCCCTATACATATAGCATCCCCGAGACTTAGCTCGGCCCAATATATCAACAACAACAACCCAATAATCCAACAACATCAACAATTATCATAAAACGCACTATATCATAAATAGTCCTCTTTTTACATAAAACGACACTTTCCATTCCAACTTCACCATATCAAGCTAATATCATTATTCTCATATTCATTCACTAACTCAAGGTTATTCAAACATATTTCAATAACATTCCAAACATCATTCACGAATTCAAGTATCTCTACCAATTCCATATTCCATCCGAAACTTCAATGAATTCAACAATACTACCAACTTACATTGTTTTCTTCCAAATTCGTCAACAATTAGCAAAGTTCACATTTAAATTCTTATTTTCACAATTATACGAAAATCATATAAAATCACATAAATTCCCCATAACAACATATAACCCATTTCAACCAAATTCATTCAACTTTCACTTCCAATATAAATTCCACCATAACCACAACTAGATTACAACATAAAATTCAACTCATATTATCTATACCATATTGCACATACACGGCCACACATATACACACACTTACACACGGCTCACACACACCACACCACAATTCCATGATTTCCATTCAATTCTACTCACTCTAACATCTATAAATCTTCCATAACATAAAAGAAACAAGAAATCCTTACCTTTTTCCAACAAATTCTCCTTGCCACCAAAGTCACCTTTTTGCCAAAATAATTATATCATCTTGAAGAGAATCTTGAACTTAGTAATAATTCCAAAAGAGATGGATTTTTGAACCAAAGAATTGATCTCCAAGATTTTTTTCTTTTTTCCTTTCTCTTTCTTTCACTTGGCCGTGCCTCTCCTTCTCTTTTTCTCTCAATTTCTTTTGATTTCTTGAAGCTTCTTTGGATAGAGATGAAAATATAACCCTCTTTATCATATTTAGCACATGGAAAATATTAGAGACCATGGGTTGGGCCTCACAATGGCCGGCCACCCCCCTATCATTTGGGACTCATTTCTCTTATTTTTTGTTTGGCCCAATTAATTAAGGATGATATTGAGTAATTCATGAACCCAATTTCCAAAATTCCAATTTTGTCCCTAGCCTTCCTCGGTATTTCCGCACCAATGTTTTCATCGCCGACACATTCATACTAAGTAAAGTCCAAATATAGCCTCATTCATTACAAGTCAAAGTTATCTCGAATTTTTTCGAATGTGCAAAAATGCAGGATATAACAATAGGAGCAGCTGGTATGGCTTCAGGGACCGCCTCCCTGGATGCCAAAAACTCTGGAGGAATTGTCGCTGGGTCCTCCGAGGGGTCAGTCTCGATAGAATAACTGAGGCTCCTCCTACTCGGTCCTGGAGCCAGGGGTCCTGAACTTACTCTAGGGGCCTTCTTAGCACCCTCACTATCTGAAGCTGACCTCTTCATTTCTCGCCAATCTGCAGCTACCTACAGGAAAAGGGGTTAGAAACAATTATTCCTAGGTTCTGGCTCTATCGCACGATCTAAGACAGAAGGAAAGATAATAATATCCTAAATATCCTGTAGCTTCCTGTTTATAGATGTGGTTCACAACACACCGATAAACAAGACTCTACTAGACACGGTCTGTAGACACTCCGAGGATGAACTGCTCTGATACCACCATTGTCACGACCCAACCCCGAGGGCCATGACTAGTGCCCGAGCTGGACACCCATATGTGTACCTGTTAGACATAGTCAGACTGACACTGTAGACAACATGGGAATCGACGTAGACCTAAAGGTCCTCCACGTCACATATCATGACAATCTGGATCCTGTGGAGTCTTAACCAATCACAACGTAATAAAGTACGCAAGCCGACAAGGCTGCCACTATATATCATTATAATACGAAAGCCGACGAGGCTCCTACTAAATATCGATAACATACGCAAGCCGGCAAGGCTGCAACAATAAACAGAAACATCCACAACAAACTATTTAGACACAGCTGATCATAATCTATATACAACCCACACACATGTCTACAGACCTCAAAGAGTATCAACAGTGAAATATGACGGGACAGGCCCCGTCGTACCCCTGGACAATCATATATATATATATATACATCAGAAGATCTGTACCAAGTATATATATATACATCAGAAGATCTGTACCAAGAAGTCTAGGCTCCGGAACAACGGAGCTCTCCAAGACAGCTAACTGGAAATCCTAAGCTGGGGGACCACCGAATCGAGTGTCTGTACCTGCGGGCATGAAACGCAGCCCCCCGAAGAAAGGGGGTCAGTACGGAATATGTACTGAGTATATAAAGCATGAAATACAATAAAGAGGATCATAACTGAAATAGAGGTTACTAGAAGCAAGTATGACTTTTAAAATATCAATACACTTGCCTTATGGAATGAAAATCGAGCATATCAATATCATATATCATATCCGACCCATTATGGGACTCGATGAATAAGGTCGCCACATACCATCCCTGGCGCCATAATCACATCATCACACCATCACATCATATATATATATATCCCGGCCCTCAAGTGAGGGACTCGGTGAACAATGCAGTGAAACTGTGCACGAAAACATATCCTGGCCCGGGACTCAGTGAAAGACATATTGAGGCATGCACGAGTAGAGTAGTGAGCAACCATATGCAAACTAAATCATATCTGAGACTAAATAGGATAATCAAAATGAACCATCCTTTGAAAATCAAGACAATAGTCATATCAAGTATTCTTCGAGTGTCACTAGGGAACATATTAAATAAAACTCCAGAAATCTTAAATACGTATCAAAACATAATAAAGAAAGTTCTGGGAGTCAAGAACATTAGCCATCCTAGTGGCTCTAAGAATAGGGATTTTCTTTGGAACTATATACACGTCGTCTGATCGTTCCATAAAGATCATGCCAAAAAGAAAGAAAGGATAACTTTACATACCAGCTAAAGGTTAATCATAATCAAGTTCGCTTCGTCACCCCTTTAGCCTATTTAATATGAAAGTAACGCTATCGTTAGTAAACTATACTTTCTTGCTTATAAATCTGTAACCAATCACTTATAGGAATCATTCTTTAATTTATACTTTCTTGATTAGGACTTTTATAAGTTAAGAACTTAACGGAAATCGGGCAGCATTTCCCCTATATACTCGCCTAACCCGAACTTCCAATTAACCTCCTGTTATCACAACAATACCAACAATGATAGTAATCGAGATATGCATATAAAACCCTTACAATTCAGTCCATAAACAACTCAAACAATCCGACAACCCTTCTTAATCCTTTTCCAATTCAAATCATTAACGTTTTAAGAGTATACACCAAACAAACCAACATACGCTTTGTATACGATACGTTATACACTTCTTTCTTCAAAATTTAGAATCCACATCAGCGACAACACGACCACAACACAAACAACAACATATGAACATAAATCATACTTTTAATCCTTTCAACTCAACAACTCCATATAACAACTACAACTCCTAATATCAACGATTTCATGCAATTTCTTACTTCCAATTTCATCCAATCCATTTTTAGTCCTTCCATTACAACACCATTAATACAATTATACCATAAAATAAGAAAATCTTACCTTAATTTATTCGGAGGAAATTCTACACTTATTGCTCCAATTTCACTATTTCTTGTTCCTCAATTCAATACCAAATGTTGCTATCACCTCCTTGAACTTGAAAATCACTTGGAACATAATCAAAATAAGCAACAAAATATTTGTTTTCTCAACAGCCATGGCTGGCCGAGAGCTTGGCAGCCATGGCAATGTTCTTTCTCCTTTTTCTTCAACTTTAACCTTATGAAATGAAAATGAATTATCCAATTTGTTCATCATCCAAGCTATATATATATGATGCCCTTCCAATGGACACGTGTTACCCCCCTATGACTCACCAATGTTGCTTTTTATTATTATTATTTTTTTAAACGGGTGGGGCCCACAAGATATAATTAACTTAATTGATTTTAATTAATCACTAATCCTTACTTTAATAATCTAATCATAATTAATTAGTCCCTAATCCCCAATAATATTTCTATACTAAATAAAATTTATAAGCAATTTGTGTACTAGTTAAAATCGAGAATTAAACGCACTTATTTCATATCCAAAAAGAATCCCGTCCTTAACTTATGTCGATTAGCTTACGAATAATTCGACGTATAAAAATATGGGATATAACACGTATGGGGTGAAATACCGTGCTAAGGCTCACCTGAGTCCCCAGTCCTTCTTGGAAAGATTTCCAAAAATTGGCTGTAAACTGAATTCCTCTATCGGAGATAATAGAAAAGGGAACATCGTCAAGTAGCAATATCTCTTTAACATAAAGCTTTGCATAATCTTCTGCTACATATGTAGTTCTGATTATTAAGAAATGAGCTGACTTCGTAAGTTTATCCACAATCACCCATACAGAATCATACTTACGTCGAGAACAGGGTAAGCCTGTAATGAAGTCCATGTTAATTACTTTCCATTTCCAAGTTGGAATTTCCATAGCTTGCAACAATCCACCTGGCCTTTGGTGCTCAATTTTCACTTGCTGACAGTTAGGACATTGAGCTACGAATTATGATATATCTTTTTTCATCCCATTCCACCAATATATAGATTTAAGATCATGATACATTTTTGTTGTTGCTGGGTGAACAGAATAACTACATCAATGGGCTTCTCTCAATATTTGGTGGCGTAATCCTGCAACATCAGGAACACATAACCTACATCGAGATCGAAGAACTCCATCTCCAGAAATATCAAAAAATGACTTCTTCTTCTGAGGGAGTATATTTCTGTAATGAATTAGCATGGGATCTTCGTATTGACGCTCTTTCACTTCCACTACTAGTGACGAGACCGCTGCATTTTGAATGATAGCTCCCATACTACCTGAGTCCACTACTCGAACTCCTGGGCTAGCTAACTACTGGAGCTTACGAGCTGTCTCTCTTTTCTCTGGCTGAACATCACATAAACATCCCATAGATCTACGGCTAAAAGCATCAGCCACTACATTTGCTTTCCCGGGATGATACAGGATGTCAACATCATAGTCTTTCAACAATTCCAACCACCGCCGTTGCCGTAAATCCAATTCTTTTTGCTCGAAGATATACTGAAGGCTCTTATGATCTGTATAAATATCAACGTGGATGCCATACAAATAATGTGTCCACATCTTCAATGCATGAATTAATGCAGCCAATTCAAGATCATGGATCCAATAATTTTTCTCATGTTTCCGCAACTGTCCTGAAGCATACGCAATCACCTTACCATGTTGCATCAACACACAGCCTAACCAAACGCCCGAAGCATCACAATAGACAACATAACCTTCCGATCCCTCCGCAACTGTCAGGACTGGGGCAGAAGTTAATCTATCCTTTAGCTCTTGGAAACTACGTTCACAAGCATCTGTCTATTGAAACTTAGCTAATTTCTGGGTCAGCTTCGTGAGTGGTGCAGAAATAGAAGAAAATCCTTCTACAAATCTCTTTTAATAACCTGTTAAGCCCAGAAAACTACGGACCTCCGTAGGTGTTGTGGGCCTTGGCCAAGTCTTCACCCTTCAATCTTTTAGGTATCTACCCGAATACCATTGGCTGAAATAATATGCCCCAAAAAGGTCACTGAGTTCAACCAAAATTCACACTTAGAAAATTTGGCAAATAACTCTCGAGTTTGAAGAACTCTAAGAATGGTACGTAAATGATCCGCATGTTCTGCCTCGGACCTAGAATATACCAGGATATCGGCAATGAACACAATCACAAATAAATCTAAGAAGGGCCTAAGCACATTGTTCATCCAATCCATAAATACCGCCGATGCATTAGTTAGGCCGAATGACATTACCCGAAACTCAAAATGACTGTATCTGGTTCTGAAGGCCGTCTTAGGAATATCTTTCTCCCTAACTCGCACTTGATGATACCTGGATCTCAAATGTATCTTTGAAAACCATTTGGAACCTTGCAATTGGTCAAATAAATCATCAATCCTCGGAAGCGGATATTTATTCTTGATTGTCACCTTATTTAACTGCCGATAGTCAATGCATATTCGCAAGGAGCCATCTTTCTTTCGCACAAACAACACGGGTACTCCCCACGGGGAAGAACTAGGCCTAATAAAACCTTTTTCAATCATGTCCTTCAATTGATCATGTAAATCAACCATAGTACGTTGGTCACAAATCACAACTACACAATTTCTATATACTCAGCAAACTATTATTACCGATTCACCAACGGGTGTAGATACCTCAAAAGGTTTGATCGATTTTGGTTTGACCCCAAACCGACCCGCAATATATGGGGTAACATATGAAAATGTGGAGCTCGGATCTATCAAATCATATACATCATGAGAAAATATCGATAATATACCTGTGACGACATCGAGGGAAGACTCAAGATCTTGGCGTCAAGCCAAATTATAAATACGGTGATGAGGACCACTAGAACTAGGAGCTCTCCCTCTACCTCTACCATGGCTGACCGGCGCCTATGAACGTTGCCCCATAGGGCGTATCGATGTTGAAGACCCGGCTGCCGATCCTGAAGGCTGGACTCTACCCCTACCACCAACCGAGGAGCAATCACGCATGATATGGCCTGGCCGACCACATGTATAGCAAACCTCTGAACCTAGTCGACACTGGCCCCAATATAACTTCCCACACTGGGAACAACGTGGCACGGGTGGCCTAGCCTCACCCGAATCACCCCTGAACTGAAAACCCGAAGCCTTGAAACTTTGACTCGGCCTAGAATGAGTAGATCTATCAAATCTCTTGCCTGTAAATCATGGAGGTGCACTAGTCATAGAATGGCCTGAATGCCTAGAAAACTGCTGCCTTGGCCTGCCTCTAAACTCACTTGTTGGACCCGAAGATCTAGCCCTCTTGCTATACCCTCTATCATGCTCACGCTCACTTCTTTGCTATTGTTGGCCTGAATGCGTGAAATATCTATGTTGTCCTGAAGGGACGCAGTTAAGCACCTATCCATCAAATGTGGCCCTAGGCCTCTCATAAATCGGTGCACGCGATCACCCATATCGGCTACTATAGCCGAAGCATACCTAGCCAAATAATTGAAGTGGAGACTATGGTCTAAAGCACTCATACTTCCTTGCCTAAGATTTAAGAAATTATCGGCTCAAGCTCGCCGAACCTCTGCAGGCAAGTAGTGTCAGAGGAAGGCATCCATGAATTCTTGCCATACTGGGGGAGGTGCATTGACTCCCTGTGAAGCCATCAAAACTGTGTACCAATAAGCTACGACATCCCTCAATCTATAGGCTGCTAACTCCACCGATTCATTGTTCGAAGCATGCATTAACCTAAGCGTCCTCAACATCCCATCAATAAAATTCTGGGGGTCCTCATCCGGCTTTGACCCGAAGAATTCAAGAGGGTTCAAGCTAATAAAATCACGGGCCCTTTCACTAACAACCCTATTACCGTGCCCTGTACCTTGCCGCTGAGTATGGGCGGCAACCAATTGAGTAAGTAAATGAATGGCCTCTTTTACATCTTGGTCGACGCATCCGGTGGAGGAGCTGGAGGTGCTAGAGCTGGGGCTGAGGCTCCCTCATGCTCCTGAAAAATAGGTACTGAGTGACAGGACTGAGATTGAGCCGCATTCTGGGACTCACTTTCCTCTACAACCGTTGGCGGTGCTCTTTTAGCCAGTTTTCTAGCCACTATCTTCCCTTTTGGGCTGCCATAGCTTTTCTCTTTACAGGCATTTCTGAAATACATTATACACGGTTAGGGAAAAAGAAATCCATATATCATGGGTTTATCGCACGATCTTATGAAGAAAAAAGGTCATTCATTCCTAAAATGTCCGCAGCCTCCTGTTCATATGTGTGGCGCGCAACACACCCATAAACAAGACTCTACTGGACGGCTTGTAGACACACCGTAAGACAGAACTGCTCGGATACCACTTTTGTCACGACCCAACCGGAGGGCCATGATTGGCACCCGGCGCTAACCCACCCGGGTACCTCTTATCGTACTCTCATATTCATATCTAGCTGAGCCACATGGCTTACCCATAATTGATATGCATCAATAGTTATAATCTCGTTGGGCAACAACACATTTATATCATCATCAATAACAATGCCCATATCCATATACACAAGCCGATGAGGCTATCAAAATGATATACAAAATGTGAGTCGACGAGGCTAAGGACATCTAATCATATACAACCTTCTACGAGCCTCTAAGAAGAGTAGAGTATGTCACATCATATAGGCGGGACAGGACCCCGCCATGGACATAGGTATGTACACAAAATAATAATATCAAAAGCTGTGGCTCCGGAAAAAATGAAGCTCCTATATGCAGTCCCTGAATAAGATATCTATGGATCAAGCCTGTCTCCCTGTCCACCTGCGGGCATGATGCAGTATCCACAAAAAAAAGGATGTCAGAACGAATAATGTACTGAGTATGTAAAGCATAATCAACATCATAATAGGAGCATAAGAGACAACATAAGAAATGGCATATGATGGGAGAATCAGGAGATAGTAGCCATCATCGAAATTACTTACTTGTCTTTCGTAGGGACCTTCCATTTCTAATGCATGCTCGTGTACATACATATATATACATATACAAATATCCATATCTATATCCATATTCGTATCCGTATTGATATACATATTCATATCCATATTCGTATCCATACTTATATACATATTCACATCCATAGCATACCCGACCATGAAGGTTCGGTGGTTTCACATACCCAGCCATGACAAGGCTCGGTGTCTTACATACCTAGCCTTGCCAAGGCTCAGTGTTATCCGTACCCAACTGCAGTGGTGTGCGCGCGATAGGTATCTTACCCAACCATATAAGCTCGGTGTTACATAATAGTCATACATACTTAGACACGTAAACATAAAAGTCCATAAGTATCATCAATGTCATTGCCATCATCCTTTTCGTTGCATCTATCCTTATAGGATCAACTATCTTATAAAGGAAGTACTAGTATCGTGAAAGTATCGAGAATCATGAGCATTGGTACTCTTAGATGTAGAGTCAATTATAAATCATTATGGAACTCATGAAAGGATATATATATATATATATATATATATATATATATATATATATATATATATATATATATATAGGGAACCATGCTTTAATAAAAGAAGGGTTAGCCTTACATACCTCTATGTCTCCTTAACTATTTAACGTTCCTCGTTGAAGCTTGAATAATCTACATTTAGAAGGATTCATAACATGGTTAAGCCTTAATGGTACTCCTAAATTCAAACTAGAATAATTCATGACCTAATGAAAATTGGGCAGCATTTTCCCTATTTCGTCAACTTCCACCATATCATAAAAAAACTCCCAACAACCACAATAATATCCACAATATCATAATAAAGTATTCACATTCGATTTACCCTTCAAAATTCATCCTTGTGTTCAACTTATACCAACAACTTCACACCCATTTAAGCACATTTCCGTACAATGCTTCCTCATCACTATTACTACCTTCCATAACAATATTATATCCATATTATAATAAGAATCATAACTCAAGTTAGCTTACTACTCAAAAACATCATAAAAACTACATTTAGAACTCATCTTCTACTTTCTCCTTCCACCCAAGTTATTCAACAACTAAACATTCTTGATAATATGTAATAAGTATGAAAACTAACCTTTTATCTCATAAGAATGAGCTTTGTAGCAAGCTATCAACTTATATGAAAACCCTAGCTTCAATATCCAAAGAATTCTTGGAGTCTACTAACCCTAGCAAGACTTGTAACACATGGGTCCCTTGATTCTTGCCTCTTGATATTTAATCTCCTTTGGATTTTGGCTTTGATTAGTTTATGGAGTTGAAGAGAGGGTTTTTGGAGAGCTTTTGGATCTTATTTGGTAAAATAAAATGTCCAAATGAAGTGGAGTGAAATATATAAAGTGGAACTTAAAATCCCGTTGGGCAATTCTGCGCCCATTTTGACCGGCTGTTAAAATTCCTACGGAGCGTCAAAATGGTCCGTATAACTGCCCAGTCAAATATGGTTCACTGTAACCATTTCACGATGGGCTAGTGCTGTTTGAGGGGCCACAAAATTTTCTGCGGGGCGTCAAAATTCCTGCGGGCCGTCAAATGGTCCGCTGAAATTTTCTGCTCAGACAGTCGGTCTTGAAACTCCCATAACTTTTTACTCCGACGTCACATTGACGAACGGTTTGTTGCGTTGGAAACTAGACTCGATGAAATTCAATTTGGATAAAATAAACACACCACTCCTCATATTTTAGGAGATATGCCTCCCCCAATCTGGACCAAAATCCTATCCGAAAAGTTTGCAAAGTTTTACCAAAGTTCCCACAAACTCCATTCCTTTATTTGCTTGTTCTTAAATCCTTCCATAGCTCATTTCATGGGCTTAAACCCCCATAAGAATAATATGGGAACATGTAATCTCATATATCCTAAGGTAACTCCCATTTCCAAGATTAGGACAACTAACGCCTAACGAATCTCAACAGACGAAACTACGAGGTATAACATTGGTGTTGGTGTTGGTTGTTAGTAATGTGATTTTGGGCTAGGGATATAAACAGCGGTAATGCTGCCCGAATTTTGGCAGATTATAAATGAGTTAAATTTAATGACTTGAGATAGGCATATGACGATAAGTCTAACGGTAGTATGATTTCTCTTGAACGTAGATTTATGAGTTCGGGAGAATAGGTGTTAAGTAGTAGGAGATCAATCAGGTATGTTAAGGCTAGTCCTTTCTTTCCAAAGGCATGATTCCTTTGTTGTGAACCCATATATGTTTCCACAATGTCCTTATTCCCAAAAGCTGGAGATTCATTATTCCTAGAGTTCTTATGATGATAAAGATGAGTATGTTCTTATGATGATGATCATATTGCTAGAAATTCCAAAGTTTATGGTTTTAATGCTATCATGAGATTGTTGAGTTTATTTCATGACTCTCTTGATTTATTCATTGCTGTTGATCTCACTTTCTGTTAATTGTTCCTCTAAGGTGAGATATAGGGTTGATGATTGTTCCATAACATAAATCTTAGGTTACCGACCTTACGTCACTCCGATAAAGTAGTAACTTTTATTTGGGCTCTCATGCATGCTACTTATAATACATATGTATATTATATATGTATATATATGGGTTATGGGGAAAGGTGAGGCGTTATATATGCATAACCACCTGATCAGTTGGTATACTATGATATCGTCCCGAATGCCGGATATATGGGTATGGATCTGGCCGTTTGTTCTGCGGCAATATATACATATATATTGATGATATGATATATGGATCGGGCTGCACATTCCGCAGCAATACCATACATATATATGGATCGTGTTGCACGTTTCACAGGACCATTATGTTATATATGTATGAAAAATGTTTTCTTTAAAAGGCTAAGCATGCATGGTATTCGCCTTAAGAGGCCAACACATGTACAGGTTATTTCCTTATTCCACACTATGCTCCATACTTCTTGTTATGTTGTTATTCATGCCTTACATACTCAGTATATTGTTCGTACTGATTTCCTTTCTTGTGGACATTGTGTTCATACCCGCAGGTAGACAGGTAGAAGGAGCTGATCCTTAGGAGCTCCATCGTTGGAGTCTAAAAAACAGTCCCGCTGTTCCGGAGCTGCAGTCGTTTGACACATACTTGGGCACAGCGGAATCCTTACCTGTCTTTATGGATTCCTGTACTCTATATAGAGCCTCCTAGGCAGATGTTTATAGTTAGAAGTCCCATATCGTTATCAGTTCATATTGTTCTATTATATTTTGGCAGCTTTGTTGTCCTATGTTTATGGACATAGTTGCTGATGTTAATATAGAAATGTGTCGTTGCCTGGTGATACATGCTTTAAAGATTACAGTACCCATGCGGTCCACCTTGGAAAGATTATGAGATGTATGTTCTTAGGTGCTCGGTAGGTTAGCTCTGGGTGCCCGTCATGACCCTCTGGTTGGGTCATGACAAAAACCACAGTACTGGTAGGTATCATTGGCCAACTTAGTATAGATATCATAATTCAGACAATAAAGTAGGATAGACAGACAAATCAACAAGCATAAGTCAAACACAAATCATAACCAAGTATCTACCATCACCTAGGTTGAAGCATCTAAACCAAAATGTTCCAAGTCTCAATATGTCCAACCCGAAGTAAACAACACAAGTAAATCAACAGATCATCACAATATAAGCCAAAATGTAGTGCAATGCAATGGTGTAAGAATTCCAATGCAATGCAATGTTGTGTACACATGTACTCCGAACGGAAGTATCGACATCTCGGTAGCACAACCCATGGGGGACCCAAAAAGTCCATGTACTCACTCAATCCACGATTTCGGGATAGTCATCCGACATCGGACTCTCACATCACTCCACACTATCCACGATTCCAGGACAACCATTGGACATCGGACTACTAACATCACTCTCATGCAAACTGAGCTCAACTCATCACAGTATTTCATCAAGTATCAACAATGTATCAACAATATATCATGAGAGATGTGAATGCGTGCGATGTATGAGGCAACATGAATAATCAGATCAATATCACAAGTACCAAGCATGGGTACGCCAACAATATCATGAAATACTAGGCGAGTCATATAGAACACTATCCCCGGAAGCAATGCCAACAGGGGAGGCACACCACAATATCATGAATAAAATATCTCAATAGTCTCTAATATCTACTATCAGTACCCGACATCAAGCCCACAACAATAGAACGAATCAATCACAGCACAACAGGGTGGCTAACCCCAACCACACAACAGGGCCCAACCTAATACAATATCCAGCCCAACTTCATATCCGAAGGTTTGCATGCTTTCTCCGACAATATAATCTAAATATAGGATTTGCTACACGAAGTATCACCAAGGGTAAGCCATAACCTACATGGATGGCCGAATTGCAAAACACAAAAAATCTAGATTAGAAATCATGAAGATCGATACCTAAATTGCTATAATTCAATTTAGGTCAAAACCCAACCATAGAATTTGGGAAAATGGAGCCTACAAGGTCAAAATGGGAAATTCGGGGGTAAAATATCAAATTAAAAGCTAGGTGATTAAAACCCATCAACTAATTGCTAAATTAACTGATGGATTCACCCAATTTAGAAATTCAAGAAAAACCCCAATTTTGGGTGCAAACCCTAGCTCTTAAATTCAAGAATTCAACACTAATAATGGGAGATATATGATTAACAACCTTAGGTAGATCATAATCTAGCATAAACCCAATCAATTTCATCATTAATAAGCCTAGATAGAAAATCCATCAAACCCCTTTTTTAATCTTCCATTACTAATGAACTAACAAGGAAACGGGATTCTAAGATGATTAGGATTAATGAATTAGCAAGAAGGTTAGAAAGACTTACCACAAAGAATCTTCACCAATAATCCTCAAGAATAGTTCCCAAGAGCTCAAATCTCAGAATGATATTAAATGATAGACTATGGGCTTTTAACACTTCACGGAATGAATTAACTGCCTGTGACCCGCTTCCGTCACACTAATATCGCTCCAGCGGTAGCATGACTGCTACAGCAGTCATGCCCAATTGAAAGGACAACTCCAGCAGTAGGGTGACTGCTTCAGCCGTACCGATGCCGCGGTGCTGGTGCTGCCAAAGCGGGCACCAGCCACCAGAAACTTCCCCAAGTTTCACACATCAACTCGAATTTCCGACTAATTCCCGAGGCCATCTGCTCATAAACCACATCCACAAACACACATAAAAAGTTGCTACGAACGTGCTCGTGGCCTCGAAATTCCTAACGGAGGTCTCGTTGACCGAGTCAACCCCCGATACCTAAATTTCAACCTCCCAACCCAAGTCCCAAAATGAATCTAAGTGCATTAGGAACCGAACCCGATATACACACAAGTTCTAAATGACCATTCGAACCTCTCGAAATTGATGGATTTCCAAAAAGGTCCGTTTACCCAAAAGTCAACTTTGAGTCAACTCTTTTTCGCTTAAAGCCCAAATTTAACAAAAAGCCATCCGAATCAAATCTAAATACCTTGGAAAACGTGTCAACAGTCCCCTCGATTCAAAATTGAGCTAACTAATCTCGAAAAAATAAGTGGAAGTGCCGGAGAGACTATAATGAGCAAACGGGTCATTTGATCAGATACCAGTTAAACCATCGCTCGTCCTCTAGAAAATAAGGGAAAAGAATGAGGAAATACCTGAATCAGCGAACAATTGGGGATATCGGCTATGCATGTCGGACCCAGTCTCCTAAGTCTCAATAGAACGATGCTTCCATTGCACCTTCACACAAGCAATTTTCTTCGACCTCAACTTCCGAACATGCCTATCCAAAATCACAATAGGCGCCTCCTCATTTGTCAAATTCTTATCAAGTAATATCAAATTCCAATGAACAATGTAGGTACCGTCTGCATGGTACTTCATTAGCTTCGAAACATGAAAAATCGAATGAAATCCTGCCAAACCTAGCGACAAGGCTAGCTAATAAGCAACATCTCCCACACAGTCAGCAATCTCAAATGGACCAATATACTGGGGCTCAACTTGCCCCTCTTCCGGAACCTCATAACACCCTTCATGGGTGAAACCTTTAATAGAACCTGGTCACCAATATCAAACTTTATATCTCGGACATTTCGGTCCACATACATCTTCTTTCGACTTTAAGCTGCCAAAAGCTTGTCCTGAATAACTCTCACTCTATCAAAGGACTCTCGCAACAGATTCTTACCCCCAAGTCGAACCTTGAACACATCAAACCAGCCAACCGGAGATCTACACCTCCTACCATATAAAGCCTCAAAAGGCTCCAT
The DNA here is from genome assembly GCF_019175385.1 of Lycium barbarum. Taxonomy (NCBI): domain Eukaryota; kingdom Viridiplantae; phylum Streptophyta; class Magnoliopsida; order Solanales; family Solanaceae; genus Lycium; species Lycium barbarum. The sequence goes on along the minus strand of NC_083344.1, from coordinate 46,254,121 downwards.
GCCAATACTCGAATGATAACTGTTATCGTATGCAAAATCTGCCAATGGTAAGTGCTCATCCCAATGACTACCAAAATTAATAACACACACTCTCAACATATCCTCGAGCACAAGAATAGCCCGCTCGGACTAGCCATCAGCCTGGATGAAAAGTTGTACTCAGATCTAATCGGGTACCCAATTCCTCATGAAAAGCCCTTCGGAAGTAAAGATAGTACCCCGATCAGATACAACAGAAATAGGAACCCCATCCAATCTTATAATATCCCGAATGTACAACTTGGCTAACTTTTCCAAGGTATAATAAATCTGAACCAGAACAAAATGAGCGGACTTAGTCAACCGATCAACTATGACCCAGATAGAATCAAACTTGCCCCGGGTCTTCGGAAGACCCACTACAAAATCCATGGCAATTCTCTCCCACTTCCACTCGGGAATGAACATCCTCTAAAGTACACTTCCGGGTCATTGGTGCTCATACTTTACCTACTGACGATTCCCACACTCAGCCACGAAATCAACTAAATCTCTCTTCATCCGACGCCACCCGTAGTGCTGTCTTAAAGCATAGTATATCTTAGTCGCCCCCGGATGAATGGAATAGCGAGAGCTATGAGCCTCAGATAAGATCAACTAAATCAATATTCAACACGAGGAATGCACACGTACCCCTTAATCCTTGAAATACCATCAGGATCAATCATGGCCTCCTTGTCCTCACCCCTCAAAACTCTATCTTGAATATTGCTCAACTGAGCATCCTCAAACTGATGAGTCCTGATATGGTCTAATAAAGATGACCTCGCCTCTACACAAGCCAAACCCTGCCTGGAGATGAAATATCAAGGCGAACGAAACTGTTGGCCAAAGTCTGAACCTCCATGGCCAACGGACATTTGGAAACAATCAAATGAGCTAAACTCCCCATACTCACTGCCTTGCGAGTCAAGGCATTAGCCACCACATTGGCTTTCCGGGGATGATAAAGAATCGAGATGTCATAGTCCTTCAGGAGCTCCATTGATCAGCACTGCCTGGAATTAAGATCTCTCTAGGTAAACATATGTTGAAGACTATGGTGCTCGGTGAAAACCTCATAATGGACACCGTAATAATAGCGCCTCCAAATCTTCAAAGCGAAGACCACGACCAGCAACTTCAAATCATGGGTAGGGTAATTCTTCTCATGAATCTTCAACTGATGTGAGGCATAAGCTATCACTCTACCCTCCTGCATCAACACAGCACCCAAACCCACATGAGATGCATCACAATAAATCGCGAAATCCTTACCCTCCACGGGTAATGCTAAGATCGGGGCTGAAGTCAAAAGAAGCTTGAGCTTTTGAAAGCTCTTCTCACAATCATCTGACTACTGGAAAGGAATATCCTTCTTAGTCAATCTGGTAAAAGATGAAGCAATAGCAGGAAAACCTTCATAAAGTGGCAGTAATAACATGCCAAACCCATAAAACTACGAACCTCAGTAATGGTAATGGGCCTCGCCCAACCTCTCGTATCCTTAATCTTCTGTGGGTCAACCATAATCCTATCCTTAGACAGAACATGGCGCAAGAATGCTACAGACTCAAACCAAAACTCACGCTTCGAAAACTTAGAAAACAAGCTATGCTTCTTCAACAACCTAAAAACAGTACGTAGATGGCTCTCATGCTCCTCTCTACTCTTAGAATACATCAATATATCATCAATAAATACAATCGCGAAGGAGTTAAGGAATGCCCTAAAAATGCCATTCATCAAAGTCATAAATGCAGCCGGGGCATTATTAAACCCAAAAGACATCAATAGAAACGCATAGTGTCCATATCTCATCCGAAAGGCTATCTTCGGAATATCCTAAGCCTTGATCCTCAACTGATGGTAGCCTAAACACAATTCAATCTACAACTTTAACCTTTTAAGGATTCTCAAATTCTCAATGGATTTTCATGAAATCGGGTTGGAAGAAGGACCTATCAAAACTTAGGCGTTTCCATCGAATCTTTAGCACCTTACTATTAGCCACATTGCGAAGATCATATCTCCTTTCTCCGATCTCTAATTGGCCTGATCGTTATATGCCTAGAAAGGTACTTCCAAGTAGGGGTGGGCGTTCGGGCCATCGGATTAGATATAAAATTTTCGATTTGGATATTCGGTTTCGGATTGAAGAAATTACAATCCAAATCCAATCCAAATAAATTCGGATTGGATTGGATATTTTAAGTTCGGTTTCGTATTATTCGGTTTGGATATTTCAGATTATTCGGTTTTAATAGTTCGAATTTTTGGATATGACTCTTGAGACTTAAGGCAAACTTATTAGGAAAAATATTCATGTGTTAGTTCCACAGAGGTATATTGAAATCTTAATTGCTCAGTAAAAAAATCCTTCCAGTTCAATTGTTCAAATTAGGATTAACAAATCCAAGTTATGTCCAACATAGCAAATCCATACCAAATAAAAGTATTCTGGAAATATGGAAATGAACAAAATAAAATCTGAGTAGTCATCTGGAGAAATAACAATGAACTCTGCCGTGGGTGAGACTTTTGAGACTTGAGAAGTAATAAAATCCTATATTATATTTCATTTACCAGAGAATTGTATATTGGACTTAATATTTTAATTGGTAGGGCCTTATGTACTAATCTATTGGACCTTTAGAAACTAGACTTATTAGTATTGGGCATATATGATATAGGTAGGGCTAGATATAAGGTATAAAAATTTTGGATTTTCGGATATCCAAAAATCTTTAGTACTAAATCCATATCTAATATGAAATTCATAAATTTTAAAAATAAAATCCGAAGTCCAATCCATAATCCAAATATTTAAAAAGTTCGGATTTTGGGTTGGCCCAAACTATGCCTACCCCTACTTCCACGTACTAAAACTTTCATTAAGGAACCTTTTCAATATTCTCAACTAATCGAGCGGTTATGGTTGCAAAACATTGAATCCTTCAAATTTCCTTTGAAACTCTACAATACGAGTCTAACCTTTGTTGTAAGATACGGGGTGTTACACTATTATTGTTGTGTAACATTATCCGAATATGTTTAGTGATTCTACTAGATAGCTTATTTGTGGTGCTTGTTGATTTTTATACATTTCTATGCGTTAGCTAATCGTTGTCGGCCTATGATACCTACGAGCCTTTTGTTGTGCTCATACTACTCTTGTTACACTCCTCGTGGAGTGTAGAGTTGTTTCTAGGTTGTGTTCTGAGTCTCGAGGCCGATTTGAGGCATTCATCAGAGGCGTTTAGGTGAGCTACTAGAGGATCCTACAGCCCGGAGTCTCCCTTTAGATTTCTATTTATTTCTCATCCTTAGACAGATGTTGTATCCATTCTTGAGTCTGTATTTTTACTTCCAATTGTATATCTCGTAGAAGCTCTTGTACGAGTCTAGACCAGATTTTAGGAATTTGTTAATAAGAGTATATGTTCTGCATTGGCTTTAAAATTATATTGTTGAATTGTGTTCACTTATTTGAATGCTGCATTTGTTTTCATAAAAGAAGTGGTGATCTTGGGAAGGAGTTACACCCCGTAGTTCTGTACGTTGAGATTTATAAGTGTTGGTTGCTTTAGGTATGGACTCTAGAGTTGCCTTCAAGGATATATATGATTAGATGCGCTTATTTTATGTTTATACCGGTTTAAGTTCATATAATAAGTTACAGAAGGATTGGAAGGCAAGTGAACCATGAATATTAAGTTTGTTGGATTTTGGAGAAAATATGAGGGGTAATTTTTGCCCTACTTGGAGAAAGAATGTCTTTTAGTATATGAGGATTTTTGAGGTAAAGCAAAAGCCTAAATTGAAGTTCAGGAAGTCTAGTTTCCAACACAACAAACAGTTCATCGATACGACGTCAGAGTAGAGAATTATGGACGTTACATGCTAGGTGGGCGGAGCAGGGGATTGCCCTGCGTGTCACGCGCTGCTATAGTGTGCGAACGCGCAAAGAAAATTTCTAGGTTGGTGCAACCGACCTCTAGAAGCTATTTAAGGGAAAATTTTGACCCTAAACCTCGTTTTCTCCACTCATCTTCATCCAAAAAAATATGAGAGCATCCAAGAAACATTGAGAGGTAATTACTGAGCGGATTAAAGTGACGGGACTATATACGAGGCTCGGGAACGTGTAGCGGTGAGTGTAGTCTTGTTTTGCGGTGGATTTTGGCTTGGATTCAAAGTAAATATTGAAGATATTGCTGCTCTAGCAAGAATAAGGTATGAATCTCTCCTTATTAATTTTAATTTCAGTTTATTTACGAAGATAAAGTTATTAAATAGTCATATAACAAGTTGATTAGTTCAGAAACTTGGAAAACATCGGGTGGGATGTTTTATGGAGCCTATTGGTGTTGATAATGTTGTTGTGATGTTGGTATTGTTGTTGTTTTTGTTGGTTATTAGATTGTGATTTCGAGTTAGGCATATAAATAGGGGAGATGCTTCCCAAATTTTGGTAGGTTCTAAACAGAATTAAATTGAAGGCTTAAGATGGGCGTATGACATTGAGCCTGACAATAGTATGAATGGTTTATATGTAGAGCCACGAGCTTGGAAGGATAAACGTTGAATAGTTAAGGAGGCCAAAAGGTATGTCAAGGCTATTCCTTTTATTTCAAAAGGCATGATTCTTATGTTATGATTTCATATGTGTTACCACAACCTTCTTACTTCGAAAAGTTAAAAGTTCATGATTCTTAACGCTTCTTATGATACTAAAGATGAGATATTTTCTACGATGAACATGATGATTATGATTCTAATTCTAGAAATTCTAAAGCTTATGATTTTAATGCTATTATGAGATTATTGAGTTAACCTTATGTTACCTGTTCCTTCAAGGTGAGATATAGCGATAATGATTGTTTCATAATATAAATCGGAGGTTACCAACCATACGTCACTCCGATAAAGTTGTAGCTTTCATATGAGCTTTCATGCATACTATTTACATTATGTATATGTATATATTATATTTATGGATCGGGTCGTACGTTCCTCGGCACTAACATATTATATTTATGGATCGGGTCGTACGTTCCCTGGCACTAACATATTGTATTTATGGATCGGGCCGTACGTTCCTCGGCACTAACATATTATATTTACGAATCGGGTCATACGTTCCTCGGCACTAACATATATTGATCGGCTGCACGTTCCGCAGTACTATATTTATGAATTGGGCTATACGTTCGACAACACTAACCTTTATGGATCGGGTTGCACGTTCCGCAACTCTACCACTTATATATATATATATATATATATGTGTGTGTGTGTGTGTGTGTGTGTGTGTGTGTGTGCGTACTTACATATGACTTTAAAATGTACAGGTTATTACTTTAATTCCATATTACCTTTCATAGCTATGTTACGTTGTTATTCATGCCTTACATACTCAGTACATTATTTGTACTGACGTCCCTTCTTGTGGACGCTGCGTTCATGCCCGTTGGTTCAAGTAGTCAGGCGAGCAGCCCAGCATAGTAGGATTTTCTCTTAGCTGCAGTCAGTGCGCTCCACTTGGTCTGGAGCCGCATTCTTTTGGTTTGATATTTTGTTATGTATACATAAGTATGAAGAGGCCTTGTCCCGTCCTTCCTACAGTTTATATTCCATTAGAAGTCTGTAGACATTTGTACGTAGTTAGAAAGTTAGATAGCATTGCCAGTTCTTATTCCATTATATAACTAATGTAGCGGCCTAGTCAGCTTACAGTGTTATTTTCGGTACATATATGTAAATGATGGTTATGAGTTTTGGACGTGGAGTTTGTTATATTAATAACATTGGTGTGTATAATTAAGTTAAAATCATATATGGGCCATTATGATGTTCAGTGATGTTTCAAGTACAAAGGTAAGAGTGCTTGATCAGGAAAGGTCAGGCACTCGTCATGACTCCTCAGCTGGGGCGTGACAAAGTGGTATCAGATCAGTTCCGTCCAAGGGTGTGTCTATAGACCGTGTCCAATAGAGTCTTGTTTATAGGTGTGAAGTGCGCCACACTTATAAACAAGAGGCTACGGGACATTTAGGAATGACTGACCTTTCTTCTCATCGTAGATCGAGCGATAGAGCCAAAGTCTAGGTATGATCATTTCTGATTCTCTTTTGTGCAGATTGATTCAGATGAAGAAGACGATTTCATATTATAGGGGTGCAAGGAAGGCCCCCAGGGTAGATTCTTGTCACATCCCAAATCTGGAGCGGCGTGACCGGCACTCAGTTTCAAACTAGGCCCGAGAGAACCACTCTAAATTTGAAACTCTGATAAGGCCTACCTGTACACAGATAATACCAACAACCCGGTGTGGCCGTAATCTGCATATATATATATATATATATATATATATATATATATATATATATATACCTCATTTGAACCAGGCACACACACCCAAAATATATATACACAACTGAGCAAGACGACGAGGCTGCTATGTATGCGGTACAACAAAAATGAGAGCCGACAAGGTTACATAAAATCCCAACTACATACAACTGTCTACAGACCTCTAGGGAACACGAGCTGCAGAAAGGACAGGACAAGGCCCCGTCATACCCATATATATATATATATATATATATGTCAAAATAGCATACCAAAAGGTACTGTAGCTCCGAACCAAGTGGAGGGCCCTGACTGTAGCTGAGTGGAAGACCTACGGAGCTGGATCGTCTGTCTGGCTACCTGAACCTGCGGGCATGAACGCAGCGCCCCCAAGTAAAAGGGAAGTCAATACGAAACAATGTACTGAGTATGTAAGGCAATGGAATAACTAAAACTGAACTGAAATTAATACAATCTGGAGGCCAAAGAATACCCTAAGAATCTCACCTGACTTGTCTCATATGAACTGCAATATAATACTATTATATATCTCACTGACCAAGTGGCCAGGCAACTGAAAATTCTCACTAACCAGTCGGCCAGGGAATCTGTCTCACTGACCCGTAGGCCAGCCAATCTGTCTCACTGACCCGTAGGCCAGATAATTTGTCTCACTGACCCATAGGCCAGACAATCTGTCTCGCTCACCCTTAGGCCAAGCATATCTGTCTCACTGAGCAAGTGGTCAGGCTAAGGAAAATGTATATATGTTTATCATGCAGTATATCGTGCATATGCTTCAAAATGTTGATACTGTAACATGTCATTTCAGTCTCTCTATGAACTCAAGGACACAGGGAGGGAATATGGCCCCTCAAAAAGAATAGCATAACACTCGGAAACTATGCAATAATATGACAAGCTCTACTTTGACAAATCTCTAGTCATAAGGTTCATTACATTATTATCATACATGGAATCATGCCAAGACAAGAAGGAACGACCATAACATACCTTTTTAGTCTCCTTAACTACTTAACGCTTATCCTGCCAAGCTTGTAAATCTACATCCAAGAGAATTCATACTATTGTTAGGCTTATCGTCAAATGCTTGTCTTAAGCCTTCCAATTAAATCCCCTTAAAATCTGCCAAAATTCGGGCAGTATCTCCCCTTTTATATTACATCCCAAGGACCACTAAGGGTCATCAAACAGCCCAACAACAACAACATCAATCAGCAATAGCAACAACTACAATATAATCCAATATAACCTTCTTTGATTACTTTAAGAATCATATCGAACGGCAAGCTCGTTTAACGAATACCAAACGTCATTCAAACCCAACTCTGATTTCATAATTCAGTCCACACCCTTCATAAAAATATGCATATATTTACCATATCATAGTTTAGTTCTAAATATCCTTAAATGTATTCCAAAGCAATCCATACTCCTACGCCTCATCCTTTACTTTCTATTCGTAGATTTCATATATTTTCTTCTCCATCTTTCCAACTAACAGATGAATAATCCCAATAACAATAGGGACAATATATTCAGGTTATAATCAACCATTTACAACCTTTAGAAGTCATATTTAAACATTCAAAACAGCCCCTACAAAACAGTGGCTTAACTTAACTTAACTTATTTTGATGTAGTCTTGCGGTATTTGGCTCAAACAACTTTACCAACATTAAATTAAGATAAGACACGACCAAAGGGGAGTTATACATACCTTAAGTAGTGCATAAAACCCCAAAACCATGGCTGAATCAGTTCAACTTCACCCTCAATCATGACACAATACCATAGGCTTGATATTCTTGTAGTTTCTAACTTTCTTCATGGAAAATTTGGTTGTGTCCACTTGATTTGGGCAAACATTCCGTGGGTGGAAGTTGGGGAAATATTCTAGAGGGTTAGGGAATGTTTTACAGGTGTTGGATGAAACATATAAGGGTAAAACCCCTTTTCTAGAGCTCTAGGGTCGGTTTGGACCGACCTAGAGTCTTCGGTTACTGTAGTAGCGCGCGTTTCTGCTCTGTTAACCTAACTTGTAACGTCCATAATTCTATACTCCGATGTCATCTAGATGAGAGGTTTGTGGCGTTGGAAACTAGACTCAACGATCTTCATTTTAGCCTTTTGAAACACCTTAAAACTCCTAATATACCTGGAGATATACCCCTCCAAATTTGACCCAAAATTCTGCCAACTTTTTTCCAAATTTTCGACAAACTTATTTTCTTCGATTTGCTTGGTCCCCGAATCTTCTGAAACTCTCCATACATGAAATTTATCATTAATCATACTTGATAATGGTCATTTCCTTTGGTTTCAAGGCTGTCCTTCCCTGTTACGACTTACGAGATCGTAATTCATCCTTACTTCATTTTCCCATGGCTTGTACCTTCCAAAACTTCATGTGACGTCTCCGATACACCATTACTACGGTGAAGTACATGGCATACTCATGCTCTGAAAGAGCGAGGTGTAACATCCTTCCCCCCTTAGAAACATTTGTCCTCAAATGTTGTAGCTTGCGATCTTACGACACTTTCATTAGTTTCTTGAAATGGTTGTCCTCGTTTTGTTCCTGATCTCCATGCTCTTCTACTATGGGCTAATTAGTTTTCTTTCATATTCTCCCAAATCGTTGTTGAACCCATTCACTAGTTCCATATCCTCATATTCTTATGTATGTACGCCGTAGTCAACTGATATCTAGCTACCGTCGTGGGACCTGTTTCCATTAATATGGTCTTAACTCATAATTGCTATGACTCTCTGTCATTCTGCGAGCACTCTTAATTGTTGTACTCTTTTTCCTTGCTACTTATTTCTCTACTAGTGGACAAACTCTCTTTTTCAGATATGACACCCTTCCTTGCTTGTTTCTTTGGTGCTATTTTAGATTATCCCTTTTTGTACTAGTCGACCTTATATACATACCATATCATCTCCTTTTAATTCCTTGGTTCGACTCCCCTTAATTCCTTACAATATTCTCATAGTTCCACATATGGTAGCGCCCCGATGATTTGCAATAGCATTGCCTAGGTGATGACTTATCAGTGATTATTTTACTTCAGATTGTCCATCCAAACATCCTTTCATAATTGATTCACAACAATAACCTCAACATAATCCCTCATATACGTGTATATAATACTTCCTCATCATCATTATTATCCCTCATAGTAGAATTATAGTCGTAACATACTAATAATCCCAGCTGAACCTAATTTACAACTCAGAATATCATCAAATTCATATTTGAAAATTTCCTCCAATTTCCTCTTCTCAAATCTTTATATAATTACATTATAAACTTATAAACATGGGACTAAGATAAAATCTTTCTTAATCATGATTTCCATTCAATACGAGTATGTTTCCCTCCTTAAGTCCTTGGCTCTCTTATACTAGTGACTAATTGAGACTTAAACTAACCTCTATTCTTCTTCGGCTCCTTATCATCGTCCTTGCACCATTCTGTTAGCCATTTCATCACAGTGTTTTTTTATATGGTTCAATGTCATACACTCTCATAATTGATATAACCAGCAGCTTGGAATTTCACAACTTCCGAGGTACTCCCTAATCTCAGGCAGTACTGCTGTCTTGCTATCCATAGGAACACTATCTTCCCTTCTTTTGAAGATTATTGAACTTCCAATAAATATTCCTCTTTTAAAGCTTTTATCTCTTCTAGTACTACAAGTTCTTGTTAGTAGTCACGATTATCCCTTACACTTAATCCTGGTCAACTTGCTGGCCCTTCTTACTCCTCCTGTTACCGTTTAGAGTACGTTACTACATATTTAGTTGTAACAAAAATTTCTTCGATGTGAGTGATTCGAATCGTCACCCGGAACACAACATATCGCGTTGACGAAGCTTATTCTCTTTGAGTCGCTGAACCTTCATCATCTTGTCATACCTCCTTTTCAACATTTTTATCATGATATACTTGCATTTAATCCATCTCACTTTTCTTTAGTGCATTCTGGACATATCGGTTCATCTCAAAATTTGACTTCTTCAATCCAATATATTTCCCTATTTTTCGCTTAAAGCCCAAATTTAACAAAAAGCCATCCGAATCAAATCTAAATACCTTGGAAAACGTGTCAACAGTCCCCTCGATTCAAAATTGAGCTAACTAATCTCGAAAAAATAAGTGGAAGTGCCGGAGAGACTATAATGAGCAAACGGGTCATTTGATCAGATACCAGTTAAACCATCGCTCGTCCTCTAGAAAATAAGGGAAAAGAATGAGGAAATACCTGAATCAGCGAACAATTGGGGATATCGGCTATGCATGTCGGACCCAGTCTCCTAAGTCTCAATAGAACGATGCTTCCATTGCACCTTCACACAAGCAATTTTCTTCGACCTCAACTTCCGAACATGCCTATCCAAAATCACAATAGGCGCCTCCTCATTTGTCAAATTCTTATCAAGTAATATCAAATTCCAATGAACAATGTAGGTACCGTCTGCATGGTACTTCATTAGCTTCGAAACATGAAAAATCGAATGAAATCCTGCCAAACCTAGCGACAAGGCTAGCTAATAAGCAACATCTCCCACACAGTCAGCAATCTCAAATGGACCAATATACTGGGGCTCAACTTGCCCCTCTTCCGGAACCTCATAACACCCTTCATGGGTGAAACCTTTAATAGAACCTGGTCACCAATATCAAACTTTATATCTCGGACATTTCGGTCCACATACATCTTCTTTCGACTTTAAGCTGCCAAAAGCTTGTCCTGAATAACTCTCACTCTATCAAAGGACTCTCGCAACAGATTCTTACCCCCAAGTCGAACCTTGAACACATCAAACCAGCCAACCGGAGATCTACACCTCCTACCATATAAAGCCTCAAAAGGCTCCATGCCAATACTCGAATGATAACTGTTATCGTATGCAAAATCTGCCAATGGTAAGTGCTCATCCCAATGACTACCAAAATTAATAACACACACTCTCAACATATCCTCGAGCACAAGAATAGCCCGCTCGGACTAGCCATCAGCCTGGATGAAAAGTTGTACTCAGATCTAATCGGGTACCCAATTCCTCATGAAAAGCCCTTCGGAAGTAAAGATAGTACCCCGATCAGATACAACAGAAATAGGAACCCCATCCAATCTTATAATATCCCGAATGTACAACTTGGCTAACTTTTCCAAGGTATAATAAATCTGAACCAGAACAAAATGAGCGGACTTAGTCAACCGATCAACTATGACCCAGATAGAATCAAACTTGCCCCGGGTCTTCGGAAGACCCACTACAAAATCCATGGCAATTCTCTCCCACTTCCACTCGGGAATGAGCATCCTCTAAAGTACACTTCCGGGTCATTGGTGCTCATACTTTACCTACTGACGATTCCCACACTCAGCCACGAAATCAACTAAATCTCTCTTCATCCGACGCCACCCGTAGTGCTGTCTTAAAGCATAGTATATCTTAGTCGCCCCCGGATGAATGGAATAGCGAGAGCTATGAGCCTCAGATAAGATCAACTAAATCAATATTCAACACGAGGAATGCACACGTACCCCTTAATCCTTGAAATACCCTCAGGATCAATCATGGCCTCCTTGTCCTCACCCCTCAAAACTCTATCTCGAATATTGCTCAACTGAGCATCCTCAAACTGATGAGTCCTGATATGGTCTAATAAAGATGACCTCGCCTCTACACAAGCCAAACCCTGCCTGGAGATGAAATATCAAGGCGAACGAAACTGTTGGCCAAAGTCTGAACCTCCATGGCCAACGGACATTTGGAAACAATCAAATGAGCTAAACTCCCCATACTCACTGCCTTGCGAGTCAAGGCATTAGCCACCACATTGGCTTTCCGGGGATGATAAAGAATCGAGATGTCATAGTCCTTCAGGAGCTCCATTGATCAGCACTGCCTGGAATTAAGATCTCTCTAGGTAAACATATGTTGAAGACTATGGTGCTCGGTGAAAACCTCATAATGGACACCGTAATAATAGCGCCTCCAAATCTTCAAAGCGAAGACCACGACCAGCAACTTCAAATCATGGGTAGGGTAATTCTTCTCATGAATCTTCAACTGATGTGAGGCATAAGCTATCACTCTACCCTCCTGCATCAACACAGCACCCAAACCCACATGAGATGCATCACAATAAATCGCGAAATCCTTACCCTCCACGGGTAATGCTAAGATCGGGGCTGAAGTCAAAAGAAGCTTGAGCTTTTGAAAGCTCTTCTCACAATCATCTGACTACTGGAAAGGAATATCCTTCTTAGTCAATCTGGTAAAAGATGAAGCAATAGCAGGAAAACCTTCATAAAGTGGCAGTAATAACATGCCAAACCCATAAAACTACGAACCTCAGTAATGGTAATGGGCCTCGCCCAACCTCTCGTATCCTTAATCTTCTGTGGGTCAACCATAATCCTATCCTTAGACAGAACATGGCGCAAGAATGCTACAGACTCAAACCAAAACTCACGCTTCGAAAACTTAGAAAACAAGCTATGCTTCTTCAACAACCTAAAAACAGTACGTAGATGGCTCTCATGCTCCTCTCTACTCTTAGAATACATCAATATATCATCAATAAATACAATCGCGAAGGAGTTAAGGAATGCCCTAAAGATGCCATTCATCAAAGTCATAAATGCAGCCGGGGCATTATTAAACCCAAAAGACATCAATAGAAACGCATAGTGTCCATATCTCATCCGAAAGGCTATCTTCGGAATATCCTAAGCCTTGATCCTCAACTGATGGTAGCCTAAACACAATTCAATCTACAACTTTAACCTTTTAAGGATTCTCAAATTCTCAATGGATTTTCATGAAATCGGGTTGGAAGAAGGACCTATCAAAACTTAGGCGTTTCCATCGAATCTTTAGCACCTTACTATTAGCCACATTGCGAAGATCATATCTCCTTTCTCCGATCTCTAATTGGCCTGATCGTTATATGCCTAGAAAGGTACTTCCAAGTAGGGGTGGGCGTTCGGGCCATCGGATTAGATATAAAATTTTCGATTTGGATATTCGGTTTCGGATTGAAGAAATTACAATCCAAATCCAATCCAAATAAATTCGGATTGGATTGGATATTTTAAGTTCGGTTTCGTATTATTCGGTTTGGATATTTCAGATTATTCGGTTTTAATAGTTCGAATTTTTGGATATGACTCTTGAGACTTAAGGCAAACTTATTAGGAAAAATATTCATGTGTTAGTTCCACAGAGGTATATTGAAATCTTAATTGCTCAGTAAAAAAATCCTTCCAGTTCAATTGTTCAAATTAGGATTAACAAATCCAAGTTATGTCCAACATAGCAAATCCATACCAAATAAAAGTATTCTGGAAATATGGAAATGAACAAAATAAAATCTGAGTAGTCATCTGGAGAAATAACAATGAACTCTGCCGTGGGTGAGACTTTTGAGACTTGAGAAGTAATAAAATCCTATATTATATTTCATTTACCAGAGAATTGTATATTGGACTTAATATTTTAATTGGTAGGGCCTTATGTACTAATCTATTGGACCTTTAGAAACTAGACTTATTAGTATTGGGCATATATGATATAGGTAGGGCTAGATATAAGGTATAAAAATTTTGGATTTTCGGATATCCAAAAATCTTTAGTACTAAATCCATATCTAATATGAAATTCATAAATTTTAAAAATAAAATCCGAAGTCCAATCCATAATCCAAATATTTAAAAAGTTCGGATTTTGGGTTGGCCCAAACTATGCCTACCCCTACTTCCACGTACTAAAACTTTCATTAAGGAACCTTTTCAATATTCTCAACTAATCGAGCGGTTATGGTTGCAAAACATTGAATCCTTCAAATTTCCTTTGAAACTCTACAATACGAGTCTAACCTTTGTTGTAAGATACGGGGTGTTACACTATTATTGTTGTGTAACATTATCCGAATATGTTTAGTGATTCTACTAGATAGCTTATTTGTGGTGCTTGTTGATTTTTATACATTTCTATGCGTTAGCTAATCGTTGTCGGCCTATGATACCTACGAGCCTTTTGTTGTGCTCATACTACTCTTGTTACACTCCTCGTGGAGTGTAGAGTTGTTTCTAGGTTGTGTTCTGAGTCTCGAGGCCGATTTGAGGCATTCATCAGAGGCGTTTAGGTGAGCTACTAGAGGATCCTACAGCCCGGAGTCTCCCTTTAGATTTCTATTTATTTCTCATCCTTAGACAGATGTTGTATCCATTCTTGAGTCTGTATTTTTACTTCCAATTGTATATCTCGTAGAAGCTCTTGTACGAGTCTAGACCAGATTTTAGGAATTTGTTAATAAGAGTATATGTTCTGCATTGGCTTTAAAATTATATTGTTGAATTGTGTTCACTTATTTGAATGCTGCATTTGTTTTCATAAAAGAAGTGGTGATCTTGGGAAGGAGTTACACCCCGTAGTTCTGTACGTTGAGATTTATAAGTGTTGGTTGCTTTAGGTATGGACTCTAGAGTTGCCTTCAAGGATATATATGATTAGATGCGCTTATTTTATGTTTATACCGGTTTAAGTTCATATAATAAGTTACAGAAGGATTGGAAGGCAAGTGAACCATGAATATTAAGTTTGTTGGATTTTGGAGAAAATATGAGGGGTAATTTTTGCCCTACTTGGAGAAAGAATGTCTTTTAGTATATGAGGATTTTTGAGGTAAAGCAAAAGCCTAAATTGAAGTTCAGGAAGTCTAGTTTCCAACACAACAAACAGTTCATCGATACGACGTCAGAGTAGAGAATTATGGACGTTACATGCTAGGTGGGCGGAGCAGGGGATTGCCCTGCGTGTCACGCGCTGCTACAGTGTGCGAACGCGCAAAGAAAATTTCTAGGTTGGTGCAACCGACCTCTAGAAGCTATTTAAGGGAAAATTTTGACCCTAAACCTCGTTTTCTCCACTCATCTTCATCCAAAAAAATATGAGAGCATCCAAGAAACATTGAGAGGTAATTACTGAGCGGATTAAAGTGACGGGACTATATACGAGGCTCGGGAACGTGTAGCGGTGAGTGTAGTCTTGTTTTGCGGTGGATTTTGGCTTGGATTCAAAGTAAATATTGAAGATATTGCTGCTCTAGCAAGAATAAGGTATGAATCTCTCCTTATTAATTTTAATTTCAGTTTATTTACGAAGATAAAGTTATTAAATAGTCATATAACAAGTTGATTAGTTCAGAAACTTGGAAAACATCGGGTGGGATGTTTTATGGAGCCTATTGGTGTTGATAATGTTGTTGTGATGTTGGTATTGTTGTTGTTTTTGTTGGTTATTAGATTGTGATTTCGAGCTAGGCATATAAATAGGGGAGATGCTTCCCAAATTTTGGTAGGTTCTAAACAGAATTAAATTGAAGGCTTAAGATGAGCGTATGACATTGAGCCTGACAATAGTATGAATGGTTTATATGTAGAGCCACGAGCTTGGAAGGATAAACGTTGAATAGTTAAGGAGGCCAAAAGGTATGTCAAGGCTATTCCTTTTATTTCAAAAGGCATGATTCTTATGTTATGATTTCATATGTGTTACCACAACCTTCTTACTTCGAAAAGTTAAAAGTTCATGATTCTTAACGCTTCTTATGATACTAAAGATGAGATATTTTCTACGATGAACATGATGATTATGATTCTAATTCTAGAAATTCTAAAGCTTATGATTTTAATGCTATTATGAGATTATTGAGTTAACCTTATGTTACCTGTTCCTTCAAGGTGAGATATAGCGATAATGATTGTTTCATAATATAAATCGGAGGTTACCAACCATACGTCACTCCGATAAAGTTGTAGCTTTCATATGAGCTTTCATGCATACTATTTACATTATGTATATGTATATATTATATTTATGGATCGGGTCGTACGTTCCTCGGCACTAACATATTATATTTATGGATCGGGTCGTACGTTCCCTGGCACTAACATATTGTATTTATGGATCGGGCCGTACGTTCCTCGGCACTAACATATTATATTTACGAATCGGGTCATACGTTCCTCGGCACTAACATATATTGATCGGCTGCACGTTCCGCAGTACTATATTTATGAATTGGGCTATACGTTCGACAACACTAACCTTTATGGATCGGGTTGCACGTTCCGCAACTCTACCACTTATATATATATATATATATATATATGTGTGTGTGTGTGTGTGTGTGTGTGTGTGTGTGCGTACTTACATATGACTTTAAAATGTACAGGTTATTACTTTAATTCCATATTACCTTTCATAGCTATGTTACGTTGTTATTCATGCCTTACATACTCAGTACATTATTTGTACTGACGTCCCTTCTTGTGGACGCTGCGTTCATGCCCGTTGGTTCAAGTAGTCAGGCGAGCAGCCCAGCATAGTAGGATTTTCTCTTAGCTGCAGTCAGTGCGCTCCACTTGGTCTGGAGCCGCATTCTTTTGGTATGATATTTTGTTATGTATACATAAGTATGAAGAGGCCTTGTCCCGTCCTTCCTACAGTTTATATTCCATTAGAAGTCTGTAGACATTTGTACGTAGTTAGAAAGTTAGATAGCATTGCCAGTTCTTATTCCATTATATAACTAATGTAGCGGCCTAGTCAGCTTACAGTGTTATTTTCGGTACATATATGTAAATGATGGTTATGAGTTTTGGACGTGGAGTTTGTTATATTAATAACATTGGTGTGTATAATTAAGTTAAAATCATATATGGGCCATTATGATGTTCAGTGATGTTTCAAGTACAAAGGTAAGAGTGCTTGATCAGGAAAGGTCAGGCACTCGTCATGACTCCTCAGCTGGGGCGTGACAAAGTGGTATCAGATCAGTTCCGTCCAAGGGTGTGTCTATAGACCGTGTCCAATAGAGTCTTGTTTATAGGTGTGAAGTGCGCCACACTTATAAACAAGAGGCTACGGGACATTTAGGAATGACTGACCTTTCTTCTCATCGTAGATCGAGCGATAGAGCCAAAGTCTAGGTATGATCATTTCTGATTCTCTTTTGTGCAGATTGATTCAGATGAAGAAGACGATTTCATATTATAGGGGTGCAAGGAAGGCCCCCAGGGTAGATTCTTGTCACATCCCAAATCTGGAGCGGCGTGACCGGCACTCAGTTTCAAACTAGGCCCGAGAGAACCACTCTAAATTTGAAACTCTGATAAGGCCTACCTGTACACAGATAATACCAACAACCCGGTGTGGCCGTAATCTGCATATATATATATATATATATATATATATATATATATATATATACCTCATTTGAACCAGGCACACACACCCAAAATATATATACACAACTGAGCAAGACGACGAGGCTGCTATGTATGCGGTACAACAAAAATGAGAGCCGACAAGGTTACATAAAATCCCAACTACATACAACTGTCTACAGACCTCTAGGGAACACGAGCTGCAGAAAGGACAGGACAAGGCCCCGTCATACCCATATATATATATATATATATATATGTCAAAATAGCATACCAAAAGGTACTGTAGCTCCGAACCAAGTGGAGGGCCCTGACTGTAGCTGAGTGGAAGACCTACGGAGCTGGATCGTCTGTCTGGCTACCTGAACCTGCGGGCATGAACGCAGCGCCCCCAAGTAAAAGGGAAGTCAATACGAAACAATGTACTGAGTATGTAAGGCAATGGAATAACTAAAACTGAACTGAAATTAATACAATCTGGAGGCCAAAGAATACCCTAAGAATCTCACCTGACTTGTCTCATATGAACTGCAATATAATACTATTATATATCTCACTGACCAAGTGGCCAGGCAACTGAAAATTCTCACTAACCAGTCGGCCAGGGAATCTGTCTCACTGACCCGTAGGCCAGCCAATCTGTCTCACTGACCCGTAGGCCAGATAATTTGTCTCACTGACCCATAGGCCAGACAATCTGTCTCGCTCACCCTTAGGCCAAGCATATCTGTCTCACTGAGCAAGTGGTCAGGCTAAGGAAAATGTATATATGTTTATCATGCAGTATATCGTGCATATGCTTCAAAATGTTGATACTGTAACATGTCATTTCAGTCTCTCTATGAACTCAAGGACACAGGGAGGGAATATGGCCCCTCAAAAAGAATAGCATAACACTCGGAAACTATGCAATAATATGACAAGCTCTACTTTGACAAATCTCTAGTCATAAGGTTCATTACATTATTATCATACATGGAATCATGCCAAGACAAGAAGGAACGACCATAACATACCTTTTTAGTCTCCTTAACTACTTAACGCTTATCCTGCCAAGCTTGTAAATCTACATCCAAGAGAATTCATACTATTGTTAGGCTTATCGTCAAATGCTTGTCTTAAGCCTTCCAATTAAATCCCCTTAAAATCTGCCAAAATTCGGGCAGTATCTCCCCTTTTATATTACATCCCAAGGACCACTAAGGGTCATCAAACAGCCCAACAACAACAACATCAATCAGCAATAGCAACAACTACAATATAATCCAATATAACCTTCTTTGATTACTTTAAGAATCATATCGAACGGCAAGCTCGTTTAACGAATACCAAACGTCATTCAAACCCAACTCTCATTTCATAATTCAGTCCACACCCTTCATAAAAATATGCATATATTTACCATATCATAGTTTAGTTCTAAATATCCTTAAATGTATTCCAAAGCAATCCATACTCCTACGCGTCATCCTTTACTTTCTATTCGTAGATTTCATATATTTTCTTCTCCATCTTTCCAACTAACAGATGAATAATCCCAATAACAATAGGGACAATATATTCAGGTTATAATCAACCATTTACAACCTTTAGAAGTCATATTTAAACATTCAAAACAGCCCCTACGAAACAGTGGCTTAACTTAACTTAACTTATTTTGATGTAGTCTTGCGGTATTTGGCTCAAACAACTTTACCAACATTAAATTAAGATAAGACACGACCAAAGGGGAGTTATACATACCTTAAGTAGTGCATAAAACCCCAAAACCATGGCTGAATCAGTTCAACTTCACCCTCAATCATGACACAATACCATAGGCTTGATATTCTTGTAGTTTCTAACTTTCTTCATGGAAAATTTGGTTGTGTCCACTTGATTTGGGCAAACATTCCGTGGGTGGAAGTTGGGGAAATATTCTAGAGGGTTAGGGAATGTTTTACAGGTGTTGGATGAAACATATAAGGGTAAAACCCCTTTTCTAGAGCTCTAGGGTCGGTTTGGACCGACCTAGAGTCTTCGGTTACTGTAGTAGCGCGCGTTTCTGCTCTGTTAACCTAACTTGTAACGTCCATAATTCTATACTCCGATGTCATCTAGATGAGAGGTTTGTGGCGTTGGAAACTAGACTCAACGATCTTCATTTTAGCCTTTTGAAACACCTTAAAACTCCTAATATACCTGGAGATATACCCCTCCAAATTTGACCCAAAATTCTGCCAACGTTTTTCCAAATTTTCGACAAACTTATTTTCTTCGATTTGCTTGGTCCCCGAATCTTCTGAAACTCTCCATACATGAAATTTATCATTAATCATACTTGATAATGGTCATTTCCTTTGGTTTCAAGGCTGTCCTTCCCTGTTACGACTTACGAGATCGTAATTCATCCTTACTTCATTTTCCCATGGCTTGTACCTTCCAAAACTTCATGTGACGTCTCCGATACACCATTACTACGGTGAAGTACATGGCATACTCATGCTCTGAAAGAGCGAGGTGTAACATCCTTCCCCCCTTAGAAACATTTGTCCTCGAATGTTGTAGCTTGCGATCTTACGACACTTTCATTAGTTTCTTGAAATGGTTGTCCTCGTTTTGTTCCTGATCTCCATGCTCTTCTACTATGGGCTAATTAGTTTTCTTTCATATTCTCCCAAATCGTTGTTGAACCCATTCACTAGTTCCATATCCTCATATTCTTATGTATGTACGCCGTAGTCAACTGATATCTAGCTACCGTCGTGGGACCTGTTTCCATTAATATGGTCTTAACTCATAATTGCTATGACTCTCTGTCATTCTGCGAGCACTCTTAATTGTTGTACTCTTTTTCCTTGCTACTTATTTCTCTACTAGTGGACAAACTCTCTTTTTCAGATATGACACCCTTCCTTGCTTGTTTCTTTGGTGCTATTTTAGATTATCCCTTTTTGTACTAGTCGACCTTATATACATACCATATCATCTCCTTTTAATTCCTTGGTTCGACTCCCCTTAATTCCTTACAATATTCTCATAGTTCCACATATGGTAGCGCCCCGATGATTTGCAATAGCATTGCCTAGGTGATGACTTATCAGTGATTATTTTACTTCAGATTGTCCATCCAAACATCCTTTCATAATTGATTCACAACAATAACCTCAACATAATCCCTCATATACGTGTATATAATACTTCCTCATCATCATTATTATCCCTCATAGTAGAATTATAGTCGTAACATACTAATAATCCCAGCTGAACCTAATTTACAACTCAGAATATCATCAAATTCATATTTGAAAATTTCCTCCAATTTCCTCTTCTCAAATCTTTATATAATTACATTATAAACTTATAAACATGGGACTAAGATAAAATCTTTCTTAATCATGATTTCCATTCAATACGAGTATGTTTCCCTCCTTAAGTCCTTGGCTCTCTTATACTAGTGACTAATTGAGACTTAAACTAACCTCTATTCTTCTTCGGCTCCTTATCATCGTCCTTGCACCATTCTGTTAGCCATTTCATCACAGTGTTTTTTTATATGGTTCAATGTCATACACTCTCATAATTGATATAACCAGCAGCTTGGAATTTCACAACTTCCGAGGTACTCCCTAATCTCAGGCAGTACTGCTGTCTTGCTATCCATAAGAACACTATCTTCCCTTCTTTTGAAGATTATTGAACTTCCAATAAATATTCCTCTTTTAAAGCTTTTATCTCTTCTAGTACTACAAGTTCTTGTTAGTAGTCACGATTATCCCTTACACTTAATCCTGGTCAACTTGCTGGCCCTTCTTACTCCTCCTGTTACCGTTTAGAGTACGTTACTACATATTTAGTTGTAACAAAAATTTCTTCGATGTGAGTGATTCGAATCGTCACCCGGAACACAACATATCGCGTTGACGAAGCTTATTCTCTTTGAGTCGCTGAACCTTCATCATCTTGTCATACCTCCTTTTCAACATTTTTATCATGATATACTTGCATTTAATCCATCTCACTTTTCTTTAGTGCATTCTGGACATATCGGTTCATCTCAAAATTTGACTTCTTCAATCCAATATATTTCCCTATTTTTATCTTCTGAATATTGTAGCTCATCTTAGAACTGAATTTGTTCTTCCCCCCCCCCCCCCCCCTTTTAAAGGATGTTCTCATATATCTGTAACCGTTGAGTGTTTACCGTCTTCGATAGTCATCTGGCTGACCTTAGCGATCCTTCAACTCCTCTCTTCCATATAATTCCGGAGTTCTTTTCATCAAATGGTTTAAATTATTTCCTTTTTGCTAACTGGATTCTTGTACTAACTCAAATGTTTACACACATCGGATATAATTCAGATGCTTTCTTTATTGATCACCTCTCCCTTTCATAACTAACAATCCCCTAGGCTCATGAATCAATGATGATACCAAAATTTGTTAGACTCCTTAGGGATTGTCCGACCTCAAGTCCTAATCTTCTTTCATAACTATCTTTTTATTGATATCCTTTATATTTTCCTTGCTCTAGGTTCCCAATTCCGATTTATGTCTGTACTATACCATTAAAAGTTGATATTCGATAACTCGTCCTTTCATTAGCTTAGCTCATTTGTCCCGTAATTCTTCTAAACTACTTGTTTGCATCACAGCTATGCATCATAGCCCTTGTAGTGTTCTATCGGTTCTTGTTCTTATTATAAAATCCTCACAAGTACACCCTTTCCTTTCTTCTTTCGTAGAGTCTTCGTCTTCCTTTACGAAACTACAACATGTACACACACACACACACACACACACACACACACATATATATATATATATATATATATATATATATATATATATATATATATATATATATATATATCTATATATCTCCAATTTTCTCGGTTTTCTTCATGATCGTATCTTTGTATCTTTCATACAACCATTGTCTTATAATTTTTTTTTTCATTTGGTAAGGCCTACAGACTCATTAACCTTCTCCTTATTATTGGCGGCCACATAATTCCCTTTAACCATTTCGTTGACACCTCCTCCTTCCTTTAGTCCTCATAGTTCCTTTTGTTTTCTTTTACTCGTACTTGTACACTGTCTCTTTGTCTAAGATAATCAACCTCGCTCCTTTATCACGACCCGGCTAGGGGCCATGGTGGGTACCCGGAGCAAACCGCCGAGCACCACTCATTCTACTACTCATCCTGTGTTCACTCATTATTCTCATGCTTCGAATCATAAGGGAAACTGTTTTCACTATCAAACATATTTACCTTTAGATACATAAGTCCTTCGGCTATCAAAATAATATATATATAAGGAGGAAAATCGTGAGACCATACTATCCACACATACGTATTTATGAGCCTCTACTAGAGTACTAGACATATGGACAGGACAGGACCCCGTCGTGCCAAAAACATATATACACAAAATAATAAAGCCATGGCACCTCCAGAACAATGGAGTGATCTCAAAGTCTGCTGATAACTCCTACAAATCTGGATCACCTCCCTGTCTACTTGTGGGCATGAACACAGCGTCCAAAGAAAAAGGATGTCAGTACGAGCATTGTACTGAGTATGTAAGGCATGAATAAAATAACATAATAAAGAAATCATAAGCTATGAGATGAAGATATAACCTGCTTAACCTTTTAGAATAAAATACGTTTTATACATCTCACATATATCAACATAGCACATGTACCATCGTCGTTAACCCGTGTCCGGGTAACCATCATACGCCGCCCACTAGTGGTGTTATGCCCGGCCATCTAGGCTCGGTGTAATCATAAGCAGCCCGCCTTAGCGGTGACATGCCCGGCCTTCTAGGCACGGTGAAATCGTATGCAGCCCGTCTTAGCGGTGACATGCCCGACCCTATAGGCTCGATGTAATCATATCATCATATACTCATCATAACTTACCGTCATCATACGTTCGCCATAAATTATGGATTAAAACTTTAAGATAATCTATCACTATATCGTGGGTGACATAAGGTCAAGAACCCCCAATTACATTATGGAGTGATCATATTCACTATGCCTCACCTTGAAGGGACTAGCATTGTAAGGTAAGAGTAACTCAATGAACAACATCAGTAGATCGTAGTTAGGGTCATTAGCTTTGTAGGAACATCATGTCATGGACTTTAGAATTCTCTAGACTCAAACTCATCATCATCATTATCATACTCGTAACATATCTTTTGCCTTTATCTCATATGAAGCCCCCTTATGAACATAGACTCATAATTTTCCGTAATGTAAGAAAGTCAGAAAATTGGAGAATTCATGCCATGGAGTCATGCCTTAGAAAGAACGGACTAGCCTTGTATACCTTTTCGTTTAGCTACTCTATTGCTTGAACGTTGTTCTCCAATGTTCTCGTTTCTACCTTCATGAGAGTTCGTACTAATATTAGATAATTGATAACATAAGCATGCTTGAACTAAGCTAGAGAAAATTAGGCAGCATCTCCTTTGTTTTTTACAACTTCCTCCATATCATATATCAACTCCCAAACGTCTATAATAACATTCACAACCAGAAGCCATAATCTCCATTCACCTACATTATCCACATTTCCCAAGTTCACTTCAAATCATCCATAATCTTGATCATAGTACACTATTACATTCACTCATATATAATGCTTATCCCATGTTCTTAATATCATTTATAACATAATTATAATCACAATATATCAAAAAGCATGACTCATTCCAAGCTACTACTCAAAAATACCACTATCCTCACATTTATGACCCATCTCCTACATCCTTTCATAATCCAAGTCTTTCAACCTCTCAATACTTTAAAAAATATGGAATGATCATAAAACTTACCTTTGATAGTGTGGAAATGAGCTTTGAGTAGAAATACTTCGCTTGAGCAAAACCCTAGTTTCCCTCCCAGAGGGATTTCTTATCTTGAATGAACTCTAGTGAACTTCTTGCACATAATTCCCTTGGTTTGATGAAGTTGATCTTTGATTTGCCTTGAATTGGTGTTGATGAAATATGTAGAACACTCTAGAATCCTTGAGAGAGATGGAGAAGTCGAAAGAATGACGAAATGAAAGTGGGAACACATATTTATACTTGCACTTAATCAGCCCGTCGGGTATTATTCGGACCACTTATACGGTCCATATAACATCGTGCGATCCGTATAAGTGTTCGTGGTTCACCATCAGGGAAAAAATCTTCCTTTTGGGTGTTATACGGACCGTATAATGTTTTACGGACCGTATAACCGGTCGTATAACCCCATTTCTCAGAAATCGTTTCCGTCATTCGTTTGATCTCCAATCCTTATGGAACCTTCTTGACACTTGTTTAACACTTCATTACAAATCTAAGGAGTGTTATAACTCTTTCTTAAGACATCATTAAGTCAACATTAGCTCGGTACTTTGCAAAACCTTTTCAAAACACGACATATGCTTTGCCTTCCTTAAGGAACTTTCTCCTCTTACTTCCAACGTCTTTGGAATCTAAATTAGAATCGTTAAATAACCTTTCTTACTTATAGAAACATTGTATACTTCTTACCCTACGTTTGTCTATTTACTATGTAACGACATGGAATTTTTCGAGGTGTAACATCCTTTCCCCCTTTTAAAAACTCTCGTCCTCGAATGTTAAGTTCTCGGGAATTCTATGAAAATATCTCAAGAGTTTCCCCTGTAATATGGCTCTATCACCCTGTCGCAACAGCCCACAACAAACATGCCGCATAGGGGCACAACACAATAGCAATATTTTTATGGCACACACGACCAAAAGCATGAAAAGAAAGCATACATACCTCATAATGTTGATGTTTTATCTAGAATCTCTTCCGGGGGTTGAAATAAGTGCGGGTACTTGGACTTCATATTTTTCATCCGCTTCGCAAGTCATTTCTTCTCGGTTATTATTCCTCCATAAGACGTTGACTGAAGCTACTTCTTTAATCCGAAGCTTCCGTACTTGCCTGTCTAGTATAGTAATAGGCAGCTCTTCATTGGTTAGCCTTTCTGTCACTTGAACATCATCTACCAGCACGACCCTAGTAGGATCTCCAACACATTTCCGAAGCATTGAGACATGGAAAACTAGATGGACTGATTCAAGTTCTGAGGGTAAGTCCAATTCATAAGCTACTTGCCCCACCTTGCGGACAATCTTGTAAGGGACAATGTATCGCGGACTCAATTTCCCTTTCTTACCAAATCTCATCACTCCTTTCATTGGCGACAGTTTTAAAAATACCCAATCATCAAGTTGGAATTCTAAGTCTCGCCGCCGGTTGTCCGCTAACACTTCTGGCGACTTTGGGCTGTTAACAGTCGATCTTGGATAACCTTGACCTTTTCCACTGCTTGTTGAATCAATTCTGGACCTATTAGCTGTACCTCTCCTACTTCAATCCAATCAATTGGGGATCTACACTTTCTTCCATATAAGGCATCATATGGGGCCATTTGGTTACTGGAATGGTAACTTTTGTTGTATGCAAACTCAATAAGGGGTAAGTGGTCATCCCAATTACCACCGAAATCTAGTACACATGCCTGTAACATATCTTCCAAGGTCAGAATAGTGCGTTCGTCTTGCCCGTCAGCTTGTGGATGAAATGTTGTGCTAAGCTTTACCTTAGTACCCAAACCTTCTTGGAAAGATTTCCAGAATTTGGCTGTAAATTGTGCTCCTCTATCTGTGATAATGGACACCGGGACACCATGAAGCCGCAAAATCTCCTTAAGATATAACCTTGCGTAATCTTCTGCTGAATAAGTAGTTTTGACTGGGAGAAAATGAGTTGATTTCATGAGTCTGTCCACGATTACCCATATGGAATCATAATTACTTCGGGAACGAGGTAACCCCACAATTAAATCCATGTTTATCGCTTCCCATTTCCAAGTTGGAATTTCCATTGCTTGCAATAATCCTCCTGGCTTTTGATGTTCAGTTTTCACTTGTTGGCAGTTTGGACATTGAGCTACAAATTATGCTATGTCTTTCTTCATTTCATTCCACCAATACATTAACCTGGGATCGTGATACATCTTTTTCGCCGTGGATGGACAGAATGCCGAGAATAGTGAGCTTCTTCTAGAATCCGATGACGTAATTCCACAACATTCGGAACACATAGCCTGCCTTGGTATCTAAGAACTCCATCAATGGAAAGTTCGAATGGAGACTTCTCTTTCTCATCAAATGTATCTCTATAGTGGCTCCATTGAGAATCTTCATATTAACGTTCCTTCACTCCCATATCCAAGGATGAAACAGTTGGACTATTGATATGAATTCCTGCACTGCCCGAATCAATTAGACGAAGTCCAAGGCTAGCTAGCCGGTGGAGCTCACGAATTAATTCCTTCTTCTCCAAGGAACCTCACATAGAATACCCATTGATTTGCGGCTAGTGCATCCGCTACTATATTTGCTTTTTCGGGGTGGTATAAAATGCTCACATCATAATCTTTCAATAATTCTAACCACCACCTCTACCGCAGATTTAACTCCTTCTGCTTGAAGAGATATTGGAGACTCTTGTGATCTGTATAAATATCAACATGTACACCATACAAGTAGTGTTTCCACATCTTTAGTGCATGAATAACCGCAGCTAATTCGAGATCATGAGTTGGGTAGTTCTTTTCATGTTTCCAAAACTGCCTCGAAGCATAGGCAATGACTTTACCGTGCTGCATCAACACACATCCTAAACCAACACCAGAAGCATCACAATATACAACATAACCATCTAGCCCTCCTGGGAGTGTCAAAACTGGGGCTGAAGTTAGTCTATCCTTTAATTCTTGGGAAACTGCGTTCACAAGCATTAGTCTATTGGAATTTTGCTGATTTCTGAGTTAACTTCATTAACGGTGTTGAGATAGATGAAAACCCTTCCACAAATCTTCTATAATAACCTGCCAATCCTAGAAAGCTACGGACTTCTATAGGTGTTGTAGGCCTTGGCCAAGTCTTCACAGCCTCAATTTTCTGAGTATCAACCCGAATGCCATCAGCTGAAATAACATGGCCCAGAAAAGTCACAGAGGTTAACCAAAACTCGGACTTAGAAAATTCTGCATACAATTCTCGTGTCCGAAGAATTCCAAGGACAATACGCAAATGGTCTGCATGTTCAGATTCTGTCCGAGAGTATACCAGAATATCATCAACGAACACTATCACGAATATATCCAAAAGAGGACTAAATACATTATTCATCAAATTCATAAACACTGCCGGAGCATTAGTTAACCCGAATGACATTACCCGAAACTTATAATGGCCATATCTCATTCTGAAAACTGTTTTGGGAATGTCTTCTTCTTTAACTCTCACTTCATGATAACCTGACCTTATATCTATTTTGGAAAACCACTTGGCACCCTGTAGCTGATCAAACAAATCCTCAATCCTTGGGAGAGGATATTTATTCTTGGTCGTCACCTTATTCAACTGTCTGTAATCAATGCACATTCGTAAGGAACCATCTTTCTTTCTCACAAACAAGACGGGTGATGAACTGGGCCTAATGAATCCTTTTTCAAGCAAATCTTTCAGTTGAGCCTTTAGCTCTTTCAACTCTGCAGGAGCCATTCGGTAAGGAGGAATAAAAATAGGCTTGGTGTCCGGGAACACATCAATAGCGAAATCAATCTCCTTTTCCGGAGGAAGCTGGAAGTTCATCTAGAAATACATCCGGAAACTCATTCACTACCGGAATGGATTGGAAAGTTGGTGACTTTGCTTCAGTGTCATGAACTCGAACTAGGTGATAAATATAGCCTTTAGCTATCATCTTTCTTGCCTTAAGGTAGGAAATAAACCTACCACTTGGAGATGTTGTATTTCCATTCCATTTAAGCACGGGTTCTCCCGAAAATTGAAATCGAACTGCTTTCATTCAGAAATCGACATCGGCATAACAAGAGGCCAACCAATCCATACCCCTAATCACGTCAAAATCTAACATTTCGAGCTCAATCAAATAAGCAATAGTTTGACGTTTACATACCATCACCACATAATTTTTGTACACTTATCTAGCTATTACAGGATCACCAACCGGAGTAGATACCTCAAAATGTTTAATTGGCTCAGGCATCACCCCAATACGTCTAGCAACATAAGGAGTAATATAGGACAACGTAGAACCCGAATCTATCAATGCATATACGTCATGGGAAAATACAGATAATATACCTGTAACCACATCCGGGAGGACTCAAAATCCTGTCGTCCGGCTAGAGCATAGATATGGGGCTGGGTACCACCTGAACTGGATGCTCCCCCTATGCCTCTACCTCGACCTGCTGGAATCTGGGGAGTCCGCCATATCAGGTGCATAGAAGAAGAACTAGCCGTTGATCCTGTGGGCTGAAGTCCATCTCTACCGTACCTCGAGGGACAATCACGCATGACGCGCCCAGTCTATCCACAAACATAACAAGCGTCCGATCCTTAGCGACATGGCCCCGAATGTAACTTTCTGCACTGACTACATCGTGGGGCTGGTGGTCTCCTCTGGCTATACTCACTCCCAAACTGGGAACCTAAAGCCCTCGAGCTCTGACCCTGCCCTGAATAGATGGAGCGGTCAAATCTCCTACCTACAAATCGTGAAGGTGCACTAGTCCCCGACTTGCTTGAGTGTCTAGAATATGACTGCCTCGATCCCCCTCTATAACCGCTACCAGCACCCATAGATCTGGCCCTCTGACTCTACCCTCTATCCGTATCACACTCTCCCCATTGCGGTTGCTGCTGCTCTTCTATGTTCTGGGCATGGGTCTGAATACGGGAAATATCCATCCCCTCTTGTAATGAAGCCGTTAAACAATATTTAAATAAATGTGGCCCTAGGCCACTCACAAATATGTGCACTCTATCTCCCATGTCGGCCACAATAGTCGGAGCATAGCTAGCCAATGAATTAAACTGAAGGCTATACTCCTGGGCACTCACATTTCCTTGCTTCAAATTTAAGAATCTATCCGCTTTAGCTCGACGGACCTCAGGTGGAAAATTGTGGCGGATGAAGGCATCTACAAATTCTTGCCAAACTGGAGGAGGCGCATTCTCTTTTCTTGAAGATATCCAATTATTATACCAAAGTATTGCCACATCTTGGAGTCAACAAGGTGCCAATTCCATAGATTTAGTTTCGGAGGAATGAATGATGTTCAATGTTCTCAACGTTTCATCAATAAAACCTTGCGGGTCTTCATCCAGCTTTGACCCGAAAAACTCCGGAGGATTTAAACTCATGAAATTATGGGCTCTAGTACTAACTGCCCTGTCACTTGGACCCTAACTCAGCCACTGTGCCTGGGCGGCAACAAACTGTGTCAATAGACGAATAGCTTTGGTCATTTGTTGACCCGAAGCAGCCGGTGGAGGGACTGGAGGCATAGGAGCTGGAACTGAAACCCCCTCTTGTTCTTCTATAATAGGTGGAGTATGAAAGGTGTTTGATGGAACCTCATTATGTGATTCTCCTTCCTCTACATTAGTTGGCAACTCCCTTTCTATTCGCCTTTCTGTCGTAGCCTTGCCCTTCGAGGCAGCTGCATCTTTTCTCTTTGGCGGCATCTCTAAAATCATAACGCACTATTATGGAGGAGAAAATCTTATAACACAGCTTTATCGCACGATCTCATAAGAAGAAGAATGGTCATTTTTCCTAAATTCCCTATAGCCTCTTGATTATAAGTGTGGCGCGCAACACACCATAAACAAGACTCTACTAGACACGGCTCGTAGACTGTTACACCTCGGAAAATCTTTCGTTGGTACGCAAGTGAATGACCTAGTGATGAGCACGAGTGTATGATGTTTCCAGGAGTAAGAAATAACATTTGACGACCCTAAGTGAGATTCCGAAGGCAATCGCAATAAGAGAGAGGTTATGCTCCGTAATGAATAATTATGGGTTTTGGAAATGTGAAAAGTTACAAGTTTGCATTCTGGCCAGTTGGTCGTAAAGTGAAATACGGACCGTAAAGTGGTATACGGTCCGTAAATTGCCATGTCGTATTTTGGCTTCCAAAACTTCAACTTTCTGCCAAATGAGCAAATGGTTAAATACGACCTAAAATACGGACCGTACAGTGGTTTACGGCCCGTAAACCATGATCGTAAATCACCATGCTTCAGCCTAAGTTTCTGGTTCTGTTATGATTAAATACGACCATGAAGGACGGTCCGTAAACTGGAATACGGACCGTAAACCAAGTTTACGACCACTGTGCACTTCAAATCAGAATTTCAAGTCATTAAATAAGGGGACCAAGGCTTATTTCATTTCACTTCTACATCACACCCCTTCTCTCTAAAATATCTCTCTACATTTATTCCACAAGAATTCAAGATATTTGGTGACCAACAACATAAAACAAGTAAATCAAGAGTAAGAAAACCATCAAAGATCATCGAAGGTCAAGAAATCCAAGTGGAGATAAACTAGGGTTTTGCTCAAAGTGGAGTATTATCAACTAAAGCTTGTTCCTACAACATCTAAGGTAAGATTCACGATGTTTATATGTTGTTTAATATATTGGAGAGTTGAAATACTTGGAGTGTGGAAGAATATGGTAAAATGGATCATGAATGATGAATAGTGCCATTTAGAGAATTAGTTGGAATCGAATCATGATTGTTGTTATATTGTGACATGAATGGGTAATAATTGACGTTGAAAGACCATGAAATAGACATTTTATGTGAATGGACGAAATCATGTGTTATAGCCATAGATATGGGCAAATGAAAGTAAATTGAGGAATGTGGATAATGTGAATGACTAATAGCCATCGTTATGATATTGTGAATGTATTGTTGACGTTTGGGAGTTGAATTATGATTTGAAGGAAATATTGTCCGATTTTCCCCTCGTTTTAGCCATGTGTGCTAATTATCGATTCTAATGATAGTATGACTTTAATGAAGGTAGAAACGCTAACGTTGGAGGGGAACGCGCAAGTGAAGAATAGTGCGACGGAAAGGTATGTAAGGCTAACCCTTCTTTCATAAGGCATGGTTCTTTGGCCAAACATCTAAATCCTCTATACGAGTATGTTGTCTTCCAAATGAATTGATCTTCCCAGCTTGTAAGACCATGATTCTTGATACGCTACGATTATACTAAGTTTCTCGTATTACGATTAGGCCTATTAAGGTAGAAGAGGTGGATGAGGATAGTAGTGATAATGCTATTGATGAAGACTATAATGATAATAACGATTACGATTACTATAACGATGATTAAAAGTAAAGATGTTTATGAGCTATTATGTATATGTACGACTATTATAGAACCCCGAGCTTATGAGTCTGGGTATGATATGTAAATAAGTATGTATACGATTACATAACGCGCGCGCACCTCTGCAGATGGCACGGATAACCCTGAAGCCTTGGTAGGGCCAGGTATGAGTAACCTTGAGCCTTGATTGGCCAAGTATGTATGAAACACCGATCCGACGTGGTCTGGTATGCTATGGAAATGCTATGTATATGATATGATTACGAATATGATATGACTATGTATATGAATGTGAATAAGGGAATGTATACGAATACGAGCACAAATATGTTACGGGTACTATCACGGAATACGGATAATGATGTATGTACACAAATATGTATTAGCAAGGAAAAGTTCCTATGAAAGTCAAGTAAGTGCATATGAAGACAATATTGCCATCTCCCATCCTATGCTATTTCTTATGTTGCTATTTGTGCTTCTATATTGATATTTATGCACCGTCATGCCTGCAGGTGCACAGGGAGACAGGCTTGATCCATAGCTTCTTTCTCAAAGACATCACAGCAGAGCTCCATTTCATTCGGAGCCATAACTTTTGGGTACTTATTCTTTTGTGTACATAATTGTGGGCATAGTGCGGTCCTGTCCCACTCATGTGATATGTTATACTCTCCTTAGAGGCTCGTAGTCACGTGTGTATGATTAGACGTGTCCGGCTTTGTCGGCCTATATTTTGTATATCTTTTGATAGCCTCGTCGGCTTATATACATTTGATGTGGCATAGATGTCAATGATGATTTAAAGATGTTGTCGTCCAATGGGACTAGCGTGATAAAAAAAAGATGTATGTTTAAACGTATGGCTCACCTAGATGTAAATATATGTGTAAGCCAAGGGTGCCCGGGTGGGCTAGCACCGGGTGCTCGTTACGGTCCTCTAGACGGGTCGTGACAAAAGTGGTATCAGAGCAGTTCAGTCCTAGGGTATGTCTACGAGCCGTGTCTAGTAGAGTCTTGGTTATGGGTGTGTAGTGCGCCACACTTATAAACAAGAAGCTGCGGACATTTTAGGAATAAATGACCCTCTTTCTTCATAAGAATCGTGCGATAGAGCTATGATGTAAGAAATTCTTGTCCCTTAATTGTGTGTTCTGTATTTCAGAGATGCCTAAAAAGAGAAAGGCTACAGCAGCCCAAAAGGGAAAGATCGTGGCAGAAAAGCGGGCTGAAAGAGCACCGCCACCGGTAGTAGAGGAAAGTGAGTCCCAAATTGCGGCTCAATTTCAGTCCTCCCAGACAGTTCCTCTTACTGAGGAGCGTGAGGGAGCCTCAGCCCCAGCTCCAGCACCTCCACCAAATGCTTCGGGCCAAGCTGTGAAAGCGGCCATTAATTTGCTGACTCAATTGGTTGCGGCCCAGAGTCAAAGGCAAAGTTCAGGGCGAGGTGATAGGGCTGTTGGTGCAAGGGCCCATGATTTCATTAGTTTAAACCCTCCAGAATTCTTTGGGTCAAAGCCGGAGGAGGACCCTCAGGATTTTATCGATGGTATGTTGAGGACGCTTCGATTGATACATGCTTCGGACACCGAATCGGTGGAGCTAGCATCATATAGATTGAGAGATGTCTCGATCCAATGGTATACTGTTTGGATGGCTTCACGGGGGGCCAATGCACCTCCCCCGGTACGGCAAGAGTTTGTTGATG
The DNA here is from genome assembly GCF_019175385.1 of Lycium barbarum. Taxonomy (NCBI): domain Eukaryota; kingdom Viridiplantae; phylum Streptophyta; class Magnoliopsida; order Solanales; family Solanaceae; genus Lycium; species Lycium barbarum. The sequence goes on along the minus strand of NC_083344.1, from coordinate 46,220,496 downwards.
CTTTTCTCCGTCATTATATGCCTCCAGAAGTCCGGCGAGCTAGAGCCGGTAAATTCTTAAATTTGAGGCAAGGTAGCATGAGTGCTCTAGAGTACAGTCTCCGCTTCAACTCCTTGGCTAGGTATGCTTCTGCCATGGTAGCGGATGTGGGTGACCGGGTACACCGATTTGTTAAAGGCCTAGGGCCACATTTGATGGATAGGTGTTTGACTGCGTCCCTTCAGGATGGTATGGAAATCGCACGCATTCAAGCCCACACTCAGAACTTAGAAGAAAGCTTACAACAGCAACAGAGTGAACGTGAGCAAGATCAGGGACATAACAAGAGGGCTAGATCTTCGGGTCCGATGAGCGAGTTTAGAGGTGGGCACCGGCAACAGTTTCCCAGGCATTCAGGGTATTCTATGACCAGTGCACCTCCACGGTTTTCAGGCCAGAGATTTGATAGATCTGCTTGATCAGGGCCGAGTCCGAGTTTTTCAGGGTCCCAGTTTAGGGGTGATTCGGGTCAGGCAAGGCCACCCGTGCCACGATGTTCCCAGTATGGGAAGTTGCATTGGGGTCAATGCCGATCAGGTTCAGATGTTTGCTATTCATGTGGCCGACCAGGCCATATCATGCGTGATTGCCCCTCAGTACATGGTAGATGTAGGACCCAGCCATCAGGGTCGGTGGCCGGATCTTCAGCATCTGTACGCCCTACGGGGCCAGGTTCACATGCGTCAGTCGGCCATGGTAGAGGCAGAGGCAGAGCTCCCAGATCTAGCGGTCCGCAGCACCATATTTATGCTTTGGCTGGACGCCAAGATGTTGAGTCTTCTCCTGATGTGGTCATAGGTATATTATCGGTATTCTCTCATGATGTATGTGCTTTGATTGATCCGGGCTCCACATTGTCATATGTTACTCCATATATTGCTGGTCGATTTAGAGTCGAGCCGGAGTCGATCAAACCTTTTGAGGTGTCTACACCCGTGGGTGAGCCGGTAATAGCTAGCCGAGTATATAGAAATTGTGTGATTGTGATTTGTGATCGTCGTACCATGATTGACTTGCATGAGCTAGAAATGGTAGATTTTGATGTCATTATAGGCATGGATTGGTTGGCTTCTTGCTATGCCAATGTTGATTGTAGAAGGAAAATGGTTCGTTTCAAATTTCCGGGGGAACCAGTATTAGAATGGAAAGGGAATACGGCGTCACCAAAGGGTAGGTTTATTTCCTACCTAAAGGCAAGGAAAATGATAACAAAAGGTTGTATTTATCATCTAGTGCGAGTTCAAGATATAGGAGCTGAATCGCCAACTCTTTAGTCGGTTCCCGTAGTAAATGAATTTCCGGATGTGTTCCCGGAAGAGCTTCCAAGCCTTCCTCCCGAGCGGGAGATTGACTTTGCTATTGATGTGTTGCCAGGAACTAATCCTATATATATCCCCCCATATAGAATGGCACCCGCAGAACTGAAAGAGTTGAAAGAGCAATTGAAAGACTTGCTTGAGAAAGACTTTATTAGGCCTAGTTCATCCTCGTGGGGAGCACCTGTATTGTTTGTCCAAAAGAAAGATGGCTCCTGTCACGACCCAACCCCGTAGGCCATGACTAGTGCCCGATCTGGGCACTCAAACTCATTCTAGTATATGGCAGAAGCCGACAAGGCTTTATTTCAAATTTAGCTAATTTTTAGAAAAAATTCGGCAGAGTTTCCTTTGTTTTACGGACTATCCCATATATCCTGCACGCAGAAAATACCAACAAAGGCCTCACAGGGCCAACAAAGCAATATCTAAATATATGCGGACCGGCCGCCCCGGCGAAGGGGATCGCCCAAACACAACACAAGCACCCAACTGTACAGAAAGATCCCGACCCACAACATGTCCACAGACCTCTAACAAACCGACAGAATCATATGACGGGACAGGGCCCCGCCGTACCCATGAACGAGAATATACATATATAGAAGTGACAGACTATACCAAAAGATGGCTCTGAATAAAAGAGCGCTCCAAGAATAGCAGAATGAGATCCTAAGCAGACGGATCAGCAAACCTGTCGTCGGTACCTGCGCGGCATGAAAACGCAGCCCCCGAAGAAAGGGGGTCAGTACGAAATATGTACTGAATATGTAAAGCCTGGGTTGCAGAAACAAAATCATAACTGGTGCAGAACATACAGAAAGTAAACGGAAAATCCAAAGTATCAGATACATATTTCCAAAACATGCAGAGTGTGTACAGAACATATGTCATATCAAATCCGGCCCCTGCCAAGGGACTCGGCAGACAGAACGTGGCCACCCTCCCGACGCTGGTGCCACAACACAGAAGAATCAGAATAGGGGCATAACCCCGTAACATAACATGTCATATCAGATGGCCATAGTAAATCATATCAGAACAAACGTACATGGCACAGCATACTCCACAAACCCATGTACGCATATACCTGCCCCCTCACATCGAGGCACGGCGAACAATGCAGGGGATTATGCTTGACAACATATCCTGGCCCGGGCTCAGTGTGGGAAAGATTGGGGCATCCACGAATAGAGTCGTGAGAAAATAATGCAAGTAAAATATCAGAAATGTTTCCATAGACTCGATGAGGCATATCAAAGACAAACCGATCCGATGAAGTCGGAAGGAATCATAGTAAATGAGTTTCGAGTATCAAAACAATTTATCAGACTTAATGGAATATTTAAAACCATATTAGTTAGGTAATTAAAAGGGTAGTCGAAACGTTTCATTCAAAAAGCGTTCAAAAAGGGGACTTTAGTACATTAAGGGCAAAACCGGGAATAGCGGGCCCACCTCGGAACAAGCAAGGCGGGGGGCTCAAATTACGCCCTTTAAGCTTATGGGGTCACCTATAAAGGTTCTACGGACATTCTATAGCTTTTCAAGGAGTTTAGAGAAAGTCTACATACTTTCAGGAAAAGCATATCAAAATGGTTCAATTCTACTGAAGGAAAAACTGAGATTTTCTCTTGCGGATTCCGATGGCCAAGAAGGTCTTTTGAGGCCCGAATCCGATCCTAAAACACTTAGGCATGCCAAAAGAAGGATCGGGGTAGCTTTACATACCTTTCAAGCTCCTTACGCCTTTCCAAACTCACTTCCCGTTTCGTCAGAAATCTGCAAATGGTCACATTTACCAATTGTAAATTATGGATTCTACGAATTCACTTAAGTTCACATTTGTCTACCGAAATTTCGGCAGCACTTCCCCTATACATATAGCACCCCCGAGAATTCAAGTCGGCTCACAGTCATCAACAACAACCCAAACAACAACATCAACATCAACAACAAACACTAGAAACACAATACGGCACAACTAGTTCTACTTGCCGACATAATGCCATAACCTTTACTTTAACCTTAACTTTCAAACTAATATCAATGATTTCACATTCATTAACAATCTAGACCACCACAACATAGTTTAGAAGCATTTCATATGGTTTTCCTTAAATTATACACACGATATACATAATATACAAACTTTCCGCCAAAGTCATAATTTATCCAAAACTCCTAATCTTTGGCATACGTATTCATAACATGTTTCCTTCTTCCAAGTTCATCAATACTTGTCATAATTAGCAACCTAATAACTTCATTTTCATAATGTCGTAAAATCGCACTAAAACGACATAAGCTTCAATATTCCATTTCGATACCAATTATATCATTCTAACTTCATTTACAATACAACCATCACAACAACACTCTAACACATTAAACAAACTTAATCAATTCCATTCCATAGCCAACATACCACACGGCCAAGAACCCTCTTTGCCAACTTCAACTAAATCATTCAACTTTCAATCCCAATATGCATTTCATCACAATCACAACTAGAATATAACATGGATTCAATACATTATAGGTATACAATACACCCATACCCACGGCTACATGTACATACCACACACCCACCTTGCAAACTTCCATTTTTCCATACAATCAACACATTTCTATATACTACAACACAAACAAAACTCAACAACACAATAAAAAGGTAGGAATTCTTACCTTTTCTTCAAGTCTTCTTCACTTGAATAAGTGATCAAATTGAGGCACCAAGTGTTCTTTCTTCCAAAGCAACTACACCAAGTTATAAAGGGTACTCAACTTAGTAGAAATTCACCAAGAGAAAAATTTTAGGAGCAATATTTTTGGAAGTGATTTTTGCTTATCTAGGGCCGAATGGTTCTTGGTCTTTTGCTCTTGCTTTGCTTGTTTTCTTGAGTCTTCTTATAGATAGGGATGACTATATATAATATAATCTCTTAAGCCAATTAAACACATGGCAATTTAATTACTAACCATGGGTTTGGGCCACTATGTGGCCGGCCACCCCTTAGTATTGGGCCCAAATTTTTCTTTCAATTATTTGGGCCCAATGGATTCTAATTCCCGTTTTGCAATTCCCGAAACTAATTTTCGAAATCCCAAATTTTCCCTTAGCGTTCCTCGACACTTCCATATTAATATTCTTTCATAACAACTCAAGGGTTACATAAATTCAATTATGACCTTATTTCATACAAGTCCAAATTATTTCCAATTTTCCAAAGGTATGAAAACACGGGATATAACATCCTCCCCCCCTTTAGAACATTCGTCCTCGAATGTAAAATTAATCTTATAGGGTTTGAAAACACTTTGGGGGAGTTCATGGTTACAAACAACACATATGACATACGATTGGCATTGAAATGAAATTAAGTAGGGATTCAAGGTTACCTGTGGGCATAGGGAACAGATGAGGATATTTCTTCTTCATTTCTTCCTCGGACTCCCAGGTCATTTCCCCCCTATTCTCGTTCTGCCACAGTACCTTAACAGAGGCTACATCCTTATTACGGAGCCTCCGTACCTGACGGTCCAAAATAGTTACGGGCTGCTCCTCATAAGATAACTGCTCCGTCACCTGAATATCATCCGCAGGGAATATTCTGGAGGGATCACCAATGCATTTGCGGAGCATAGACACATGGAATACCGGATGTACCGCTTCCAAATCAGATGGCAAATCTAACTCATAGGCGACATTCCCAATTTTCCGCACAATCAAATAAGGCCCAATATAACGCGGGCTAAGTTTCCCCTTTCTGCCGAACCGCATCACGCCTTTCATAGGCGATACCTTCAGAAATACCCAATCACCAACCTGGAATTCCAAAGGACGACGCCGTTTATCAGCGTATGATTTATGTCGACTCTGGGCTGCCAATAGTCGCTCCCGGATAAGTTTCACCTTATCAACTGCCTGCTGGATCATATCTGGGCCGATTAATTCTGTCTCGCCAATATCAAACCAGCCAATAGGTGACCTGCATTTCCTACCATATAAAGCCTCGTACGGAGCCATCTGGATGCTGGAATGGTAGCTGTTATTATAAGAAAATTCAATCAATGGCAAGTGATCCTCCCAGCTACCTCTGAAATCAATAACGCAGGCCCGCAACATATCTTCAAGTGTCTGGATAGTGCGCTCGGCCTGTCCGTCACTCTGAGGATGAAAAGCTGTGCTCAGGCTCAGCTGAGTCCCTAATCCTTCCTGAAAAGATCTCCAGAAGTTCGCTGTGAACTGAGCACCTCTGTCAGTGATAATAGGGAACTCCATGAAGCTTCACTATTTCTTTAATATAAAGCCTGGCATAATCCTCGGCGGAATAAGTAGTTCTGACGGGGAGAAAATGGGCTGATTTTGTCAGCCTATCAACAATAACCCAGATGGAATCATACTTCCATGGAGTGCGAGGCAACCCTGTAATGAAGTCCATATTAATGATCTCCCACTTCCACGTCAGAATTTCCATTTCCTGCAACAGTCCACCCGGTTTCTGGTGTTCAATCTTGACCTGCTGACAATTGGGACACTGGGCGACGAACTCTGCGATGTCCCGTTTCATGCCATCCCACCAGTATAAGCATCGGAGATCATGGTACATCTTCGTAGACCCAGGATGGACCGAATAGCGAGCATAATGTGCCTCGCTCATAACCTGCTGCCGAAGACCTGCAATATCAGGTACACACAACCTGCCCCTGAATAATAAGGTCCCGTCCGGAGTGAACTCGAACGGAGTCTTCTCCTTATCATAGGCTATGTCTCTGTATCGTGCCAAAACAGGATCTTCATATTGATGTCGTTTGATATCTTCCTTAATAGATGATTCAAAAACCCCTCGGACAGAAATCCGTGTACCTCCAGAATCGGCCAGACGAACCCCAAGATTAGCCAACTGATGAATGTCACATACTATCTCTCTCCTGTCTGGCTGTAAATCGACCAAGCTGCCCATAGATTTCCGGCTAAGCGCATCTGCAACAACATTAGCCTTGCCCGGATGATACAGAATATCCACATCATAGTCTTTCAGGAGCTCCAGCCACCTCCGCTGCCGCAAATTAAGCTCTTTCTGCCTGAAAATATACTGGAGACTCTTATGATCTGTATAGATATCAACATGAATGCCATATAAATAATGTCTCCATATCTTCAGGGCATGGATCACCGCTGCAAGCTCCAGATCGTGAGTAGGATAATTCTTTTCATGCTTTTTCAATTGCCGAGAAACATAAGCTATAACTCTGCCGTGCTGCATCAATACACAGCCCAATCCCACGCCAGAAGCGTCACAATAAATAACATATCCATCGGGTCCCTCTGGAAGAGTCAGAACTGGGGCTGTGGTCAGCTTCTCTTTCAGCAATTGGAAGCTTCGTTCACAAGCATCAGTCCACCGGAACTTGGCTCCCTTCTGAGTTAGCCTTGTCAAAGGCGCTGAAATCGAAGCAAACTTTTCCACAAATCTTCTGTAATAGCCAGCTAACCCCAGGAAACTACGTACCTCTGTGGGCGTCGTGGGTCTGGGCCAATTTTTCACGGCCTCAATCTTCTGTGTATCCACCCGGACACCATCAGCTGCAATAATATGCCCCAGAAATGCCACTGAAGCCAGCCAGAATTCACATTTAGAAAATTTTGCATATAATTCCTGATGCCGAAGTACCCCCAATACCGCTCTCAGATGATCTGCGTGCTATGCCTCGGACCGAGAATAAACCAGAATATCATCGATAAATACAATTACGAACATATCCAAGAATGGCCTGAATACCCGGTTCATTAAATCCATAAATACTTCAGGAGCATTAGTCAGCCCAAAAGACATAACTCTGAATTCATAATGCCCATATCTGGTCCGGAATGCTGTCTTAGGAATATCGGCCTCCCGTACCCGTACCTGATGATAGCCAGACCGAAGATCTATCTTCAAAAAATACTTGGTGCCCTGCAACTGATCAAACAAATCGTCAATTCTGTGGAGGGGGTATTTATTCTTTATGGTTACCTTATTCAGCTGTCGATAATCAATACACATACGCAACGACCCATCTTTCTTACGCACAAATAATACCGGGGCTCCCCAAGGCGAAGTGCTGGGTCTAATGAAGCCTTTTTCTAAAAGATCCTTCAACTGCTATTTCAGTTCTTTCAATTCTGCCGGTGCCATTCTGTACGAGGGAATAGATATCGGCTGAGTATCTGGAAGCAAATCAATAGTAAAATCTATCTCCCGCTCTGGAGGAAGGCCTGGAAGCTCTTCTGGGAACACATCTGGAAATTCATTAACCACGGGAACTGACTGAAGAGTCGGCGTTTCTGCTGTCAAGTCTTGTACCCGAACCAGATGATAAAAATAACCCTTCCTGATCATTTTCTTCGCCTTAAGGTATGAAATAAACTTACCTTTCGGCGATGCTCTATTACCGGCCCATTCTAGAACTGACTCCCCGGGAAACTGGAAACGAACCACCTTATTTTGGCAGTCAACATTGGCATAACAGGAGGCTAGCCAGTCCATCCCCATAATAACATCGAACTCGACCATATCTAACTCCACCAGATCTGCTTTAGTGTCACGGCCACATACAATTACAGAACAGTCTTTATATACCTGTTTTGCTACAACAAAGTCCCCAATCGGTGTGTCTACCTCAAACGGCTCTATAGGTTCAGACGTTATACCAATTTTACAAGGAACCAGAGGCGAAATATATGACAAAGTCGAACCTGGATCAATCAATGCATACACAGACCGAGAGAAAACCAATAATGTACCTGTAACGACATTAGGCGATGCCTCCTGATCCTGGCGGCTGGACAGAGCATAAATGCGGTTCGAAGGACCGCTAGTACTAGAAGCTCCACCACGGCCTCTGCCGCGACCCGCTGGTGCTGAAGTACCTGGCCCCGTAGGGCGCATAGCCACTGATGAAGATGAAGACCCAGCGGCTGATCCGGTAGGCTGCGCTGCACCACCCGAACTACCCTTATACGGGCAATCTCTCACAGAATGGCCCTGACGGCCACAAGAAAAACATGCACCGGTGGCTCTGTAGCACTCCCCAGGATGGTATCTGCCACAATAAGAACACTGAGGCCTAGGTGGCCTCGTCTGACCAGAACCCCTGTCTGTCCGCGAACCTGAAGCCCTGGAGCTCTGACCTGCTCCTGAATAACCTGGGCTATCAAATCTGCGACCTGTAGGCTGTGGAGGTGCGCTCTGTGCCGGCTGGGATAGATGTCTGCTAGGCTGCTGCGGCTGCTGAGGCTGCTGAGGTTGCCTGCCCCGAGAATCTCCAGAATACCTAGATGATCTGGCCCTCTTGGGCTGTCTCCGATCCTGGCTCCTATTCCCTATGCCGGTCCTCCATGCCCTGGGCGTGGGCCTGAATCCGGGCAATATCCATGCCGGGCTGAGCAGCCAATACCAAACAGCTGTCGACAAAATAACGGTCCAGCCCCATAATATACCTGTGCATCCTGTCAGCCATAGTAGCTACCACAGCAGGTGCGTATCGGGCCAATGAGTCGAACTCCATACTGTACTCTCGAACACTGCGACCCCTCTGTGTCAGCAATAAGAATCTGTCAGCCTTGGCTCGCCGTAGCTCCGGAGGCAGAAAGTGGCTAAGAAAAGCCTGAGAAAAATCATCCCAAACTGCTGGGGGAGCGTCGTCGCCTCTGGATAACTCCCATGACTCGTACCAATTTGCCGCTATATCATACAACCGGTAAGAAGCCAATGTGACTGACTGTGTCGCGGAAGCATTAATAAACTGTAAGGTGCGCCGCATCTTCCTGATAAACTCCTCGGGATCCTCCTCGGGCTTTGTCCCGAAGAACTCTGGAGGGCCACAAGTCAAGAACTCACGGGCTCTCGAACTGTCACGCCTGTAAGCCCGGTCACCTCCCAGTCCGTGCCCCTGAACCTGTCCTGCCACAAGTCTAGTCAATAGCTGGACTGCCTCTCTCATAGTCTGATCCTCAGTCCCTGGCCGTGGAGCTGGAGGCTCAGGTACTGGAATCTCGGGAGCTGGCGGTGGAGCCGCCCCTAGACCTGCAGCCGCTGCTGCTCCAATATCCTCTACGTGTGGCGGGGTGGAAGAGCCCTCTGCCGGGGGCAAAATATCAGGAGAAATATGAGCATGGGCCCTGGTAACCCTCTGGGCCCGACTAGTCTCTCCCGCAGCTACTGCCTTGGCCTTTTGGGCCGCTGTCGCCTTCTTTGGATGCATAACTGCATATGTAACAATTCGTTAGGGAGGAATCATCCTGATAACACAGCTCTATCGTACGATCTAAGACAGAAAGAAGGGTAGTATCCTAAATGCCCTGTAGCCTCCTGTTTATAGGTATGGTGCACAACACACCGATAAACAAGACTCTACTAGACACGGTCTGTAGACATTCCGAGGACGAACCTGTCACGACCCAGCCCCGTGGGCCGCGACTGGTGTCCTTCTGGGACACCCCAACGAACTCACACCCAGACCATCGTAATCAGGATCGTCCAAACTCCACGTATGTTATTCGAACTCATCATCGTAATCAGACATCTACCGAACACTTATCCTAAGCAGTCGCCCGTACAGATCAGACAAATCACAAATCAGAAGGAAGGCGGAATGTACATCGCCAAATTTCACACACACACATCAGAAGGGTGGCGGAATGCACATCGCCCCCAAATGCATACACACACATACAAATTCAGAGGCCGACTTGGCCATAGTAGCGTACGGGCCACTTAAGATCGTAAAACAGACTCACATGCAAACACACCGGACCCACGACCCACAAATCTGACTACAGGCCTCTAGACAAAACAGAACATAAGAACATAGGACGGGACAGGGCCCCGCCGTACCCACTCATCCAAATATACAGAATACAGACACAACAAAAGAAATGTACCAAAAGTAGGCTCCGGATCAAGGGGAGCTTTCCAACACAACAGAATGAGTAGCCTAAACTGGAGGACCACCCAAACGAGCTTCTGTACCTGCGGGCATGAAACACAGCCCCCGAAGAAACGGGGGTCAGTACGGGAGAAGTACTGAGTATGTAAAGCAGAAGGTACAGAAATCACAAACACAGCTGGAGTCAGAAAGAACAAACACACCAACATCGCAAACAAAGCAAACCTGTGCGGGAGGCGAACGTACAAATGCAAATCAAATCATGTATAGGGTTTAGGAACGTGGTCACCCCCCGACGCTGGTGCCACAACACATCATAACTCCAGAAGTTTTCAAATCTCCGTACAGTCTCCAGACACATCATATCACACACACATCATATCATCAGAACATATCAAATGCCATATCACATCATAACTCCATAAACGGTAACCGGCCCTATGGCGAGGCCTCGAAAACCGTAACACATCATAACTCCCGAATATATTATAGCGCGCACGATCACAAAGTCGGCCCGGGTACCGACGAACGAAGTCATAGCAGACAGCACGAACAGAGTAGTGCCGAAACCATATGCATATTAAAAATAATATGTCGGACTCAACATATCGTTTACATATAGGCAGATACTGACGCCAGAAGGCTCGGAGTAGGAATCGAATTGATAAAAGTAGGCATATAAAGGTTACGAAGTTCCAAACTGTCAAATTCGTAAGAAAACTGTTCATAAGTCATTTTTCCGGAATTCTCACATCATCCCAGAGTACAGAACATGCATTAGTGGCATAGGAAGTTTCAAACACATCCTTGAGTCATAAACAGAAGATTGCGAATCATAACAGACACAAGCGAATCAAACAAACCGAATAAGGGGAACCTCGGGGCTCGCGGGCCCACCTCGGGTCAAATTGAGGCGGCGGACACAAATCACAGACTTTCGGCTCCATAGAGCCATCTACGAATGTTTCGAAGGGTTTCGGACACAACAGCACAAGTTATGGAGGTACGAACATTCTTTTAACCAAAAGCGACAAAAAGGGGTTCAATCGCGCTGAGTGAATAGTGCTCGAACTTGAACTTCGATTTCCAAGAGCAGGGTTATTCCCGAGATTCCGAAATTTACCTAGTGGGTCTAGGACATGCCAAAAGAATGAGAGGTAGGCTTTACATACCTGGTTGGCGCCTTACGCTCGTCAAATCGCGATTCCCGTTTCGTCCAGAAACTGCAAATGGTCACTTTTACCAGTTACTATTCATGAGAGTTAGCATTTTCATCTTTGGGGCTATACTTGGCTACCGAAATTTCGGCAGCATTTCCCCTATAAACCTAACATCCCCGAGACTTGGCTCGGCTCAAAATACAACAACAACAACAACCCAAACATCATTACACAATACAAACCACAATCAAACCACACTAGCTTCAAAATTTCACCTTAATACATAAGTTGGTAATCCTATATTCAAACTTCACAATTCTAACTCATGTCCACATTATTGTATTCATTCATTCAAGATTATTCCTCCACATAACATACAAGTTCCAAACCATATACAAAGTTTCTCAAAATCCATTTCTTTCCCTATTTCATTTCAACCACCAAAAGTTACGACGAACATTCTAACTTGCGTCGTTTCATTCCAAATTCATCAACATCAACTATAAATCATATTTAAAGTCCTTAGTATCATAAATATACTATGATATATACAAATATACCAAAGTTATACACTTTCCGATAACGTTCGAAATTATTTTCTAGCACCAACTCAATTCTTTAATCGATCCTTTACGACATAAAGATCACAACAACACATTATTCAAGCTAAACAAGATAAAATTCTTATGCCTTGCACTACATGGGACTCACGGCCAAACACACCCTTCTATATACACACACACCATGCACAAACACAACCTCATCCCACAATCTTCACACTAATCCAATCACTAACACATATATATCCATTTCATAACATTAAAACATAAAAATCTTACCTTTTTCTTGAATTTCCGACTTGTCGCAAACGCCGCCCTTTCGTCAAACTAATTGTATCACAACGAAGAGCACCTCGGCCTTCCCCGAGGTCTTTACATCAATGATTCCATAATCAACATGAGCATAGCAACTTGAATCAAATTATTTCCTCAACACACACAAGTCTTATTTATTTTCTTGATTTCCCGTTATACGAAAATACGGGACATAACATTCTCCCCCCCCTTAAGAACATTCGTCCTCGAATGTTGAATCGAACTCATGGGTGTCGTACTACTCCGGGAGGGTTCTCTTGATGGTTGTCCTTTATTGATTTCTCCGACATGTCTTCTTTACCAATACTAGGGTAGATTTTTCACATCACTGACTCAAATACCTTCATAATACCTTTTCTCATACTCTACGTAACCACCGAACTCTGCACTATATTCTTGTAAGGGACGGACACTTTCCAGACATCATCGTCAATATCATCTTCTTTTCACACTCCTGAGTTTCCTTACCACATCGTCGTACTCTCACTTTACTTCATATCAGACACTTCATGCCAAACAGATTCAGAACTAAAACCGAACGGATTCGTAATCGGAGGCAGACATACTCAACTATGGCGGATGGATTCGTAGTCGAAGTCAGAGGTACAAAAGTGGGTCAACCCAATCTGAGATCAGGGTCAGACATACAAAGGCGTATCAGACGAATTCGTAAGCAGAATCAAACACACGAAGGTATACCAAACAGATTCACAATCAAAGTCAGACGTACGGACTCATATCGGACAGATCCGAAATCAGAATCAAGTATACAGGATTGTTTCATACAAAGTCGTGACCAGTCAAACCGAAGTGTATCGAACACACACGCGGTCAAAATCAAACGCACCGAAGCATATCAGACGGATTTATGTCCAGAGTCAGACCCACGGAGGTGTGCCAGACAGAAACGGATTCAGAATCAAACGCACAAAAGGTTCATCGAACAGGAACGTAGTCGAACTTAAAAATATAGAGGCGTACAAGGTAGAGCCTCATCGGCATCGGAAGTGCAGAAGCACTATGGATAGAATGTCAATTTAGAATCAAATCATTCATATTAAGGCTCCAATAATTCATGAGAATTCCCCTTGATTTGCAAACTCACTCACCAAGCCGTCACACAATTTACCTGGCGTCTTACGTATCGATTCCTTCAAATTTCCAATTACTCACACTGCTTATCTTTTATTTATCACAACATTAGTCGCCGGGCTCAGCTCTTAGCCCTCCTAGGCACCAAATGAGAATCATACACACACATACACATACATATACACCTACACACGTTTACTCATACCTTACCGGCGAACATCTCTGGCTGTTATTCAAATTCGTTCAATTTCCCAAGAGGTGTTGTATCCTTTCCTTTTCGCCCATTTAGTCCGCCTCGTTCCGCGCGACTCTCGAAAGGGCACTAATTATTCTCCACACATTCTATTCACCTTTGGTTACCCCAAATTCCCATTTACGTTAATCATACTTACACTTATGAAAAACTTTGCATTACTTCCCAGGGGGTCACCCATCCCAGAATTGCTCTGGCTTGAGCACGCTTAACCCCGAAACTTTCACGCATTTTAATGCGTTAGGGCTGATATAATTCCATCAATTGCCTCGCACGACCTTTGTCACGTAATTTTAGGCCAAACGGGGTCTTACCAAATTTTTCGGAAATTTTTCGTAGCGGGTCCCACTCTGTCCCAAAGGGGTCGTTAGCTTTTCTGGCTGTGAGGTCTATCGTTCTAGTTTTCCAATCCCATATATTTTCCTCCCACATGCACAGATAACTGCCTCGGATATTTTCATTAATTCGGATTCTTACCTTACCTTTACTGACACACACAAAAAGTATATCGCATAATACTGAGGTACAAACCTACCATTGCACATATTCATTAAACAAAAAGGTTAGTAATATACCTGGGTCTGTGTCTGGGGGTGCCTCTGGGTCCCGATGACCGGTCAAAGCGTAGATGCGGTTCGAGGGACCGCTAGAATCTGAAGCCCCACCACGGCCTCTACCGCCGCCCGCTGGTGCTGGCATACCTCGCCCCGAAGAGCGCGTGGCCGAAGGGGTAGATGACGAACCAGCAACGGATCTCATCGGCGGTGCTGCGCTGCCGGAACCGCCTGCCCACGGACAATCCCGCATGATATGGCCCTGGCGGCCGCAAGCAAAACAGGCCCCCGTGGCCCTGAAGCACTCCCCTGGGTGCGATCTTCCGCAATACGAACACTGGGGTATGGGTGGCCTAGACTGACTGGGACCCCTGCTCGACTGAGGACCTGGGGCTCTGGAACTCTGGTCTGCCCTGGACGGTCCTGCTCCATCAAACCTCTTACCAACAGACTGTGTGTCCCGGACTGACGGAGGAAAGTACCCGCTGGACTGATACTGAGGCTGCCCGCTCCGGGAATCTCCAGAATACCCCGCTGATCTGGCCCTCGTGGGCCGTCTCCCATCATACTCTCGGCTGGGCCGATCTGCTCGGTGCCGGTTCTCCATCCCCTGGGCGTAGGCCTGTAGACGGGCAATGTCCATATCTGTCTGCAATGACACCGCCATACACCCGTCAATCAAGTAACGATCCAGCCCCATAACATATCTATGCATCCGATCTGTCATATCTGCCACCACGGCAGGGGCATACCGGGCCAGGGAATCAAACTCCAAATTATATTCACGGACGCTCCGACCCCTCTGCTGCAGATGCAAAAACCGATCAGCTCGCTCCCGTCGTAACTCTGGGGGCAGGAAGTGGCGGGTGAAAGCAATCACAAACTGATCCCACATAGCTGGAGGAGCACCCTCACCCCGGGATAGCTCCCAAGTCTCATACCAATGCGCGGCAACATCCCGAAGTCTATGCGAAGCTAGCTCAACCGACTCGGTCTCTGACGCCCTGACCAAGTCTAATGCACGCCGCATCCCCCGAATGAAGTCATGGGGGTCCTCGTCGGGCTTAGACCCGAAAAACTCTGGAGGGCCGCATAACAAGAACTCCCGAACTCTCAGGCTGTCCCGCCTGTCCTCATCATCATCGTCCCTCCGCCCGCGCCTGCGAGCCTGTCCGGCTACAATCGTGGTCAACAACTGTACAGCCTCCCTCAGGGTCCTATCCTCCGCCCCTGGCTGAGAAGCTGGAGTCTCAGGAGCGGGTACACGGACCTCTGGAGCTGCTGAAGGTCCCGTTCCAGGCTGTACTAATGGGGGTGTAGCAGACCCCTCAGAATGAGGTGTAACCTCAGGCAAATCATAAACATGAGCCCGAGTAGCCCGTTGTGCCTGACTGGTCTCTCCCACCTTTGCCTTGCCCTTCTGGGCCGCCGTTGCCTTCTTCGGAGGCATCACTGCAAACACAACAACGGGTCAGATCAGAATGACCCTATTAACACAGCTCTATCGCACGATCTAAGATTCCAAAGAAAGGGCAACACAACATCCTAGATGTCCTGTAGCTCCCTGTTTATAGATGTGGTGCACAACACATCGATAAACAAGACTCTACTAGACACGGCCTGAAGACATTCCGAGGACAAACCGCTCTGATACCACTTTTGTCACGACCCAGCCCCGTGGGCCGCGACTGGTGTCCTTCTGGGACACCCCAACGAACTCACACCCAGACCATCGTAATCAGGCTCGTCCAAACTCCACGTACGTTATTCGAACTCATCATCGTAATCAGACATCTACCGAACACTTATCCTAAGCAGTCGCCCGTACAGATCAGACAAATCACAAATCAGAAGGAAGGCGGAATGTACATCGCCAAATTTCACACACACACATCAGAAGGGTGGCGGAATGCACATCGCCCCCAAATGCATACACACACATACAAATTCAGAGGCCGACTTGGCCATAGTAGCGTACGGGCCACTTAAGATCGTAAAACAGACTCACATGCAAACACACCGGACCCACGACCCACAAATCTGACTACAGGCCTCTAGACAAAACAGAACATAAGAACATAGGACGGGACAGGGCCCCGCCGTACCCACTCATCCAAATATACATAATACAGACACAACAAAAGAAATGTACCAAAAGTAGGCTCCGGATCAAGGGGAGCTTTCCAACACAACAGAATGAGTAGCCTAAACTGGAGGACCACCCAAACGAGCTTCTGTACCTGCGGGCATGAAACACAGCCCCCGAAGAAACGGGGGTCAGTACGGGAGAAGTACTGAGTATGTAAAGCAGAAGGTACAGAAATCACAAACACAGCTGGAGTCAGAAAGAACAAACACACCAACATCGCAAACAAAGCAAACCTGTGCGGGAGGCGAACGTACAAATGCAAATCAAATCATGTATAGGGTTTAGGAACGTGGTCACCCCCCGACGCTGGTGCCACAACACATCATAACTCCAGAAGTTTTCAAATCTCCGTACAGTCTCCAGACACATCATATCACACACACATCATATCATCAGAACATATCAAATGCCATATCACATCATAACTCCATAAACGGTAACCGGCCCTATGGCGAGGCCTCGGAAACCGTAACACATCATAACTCCCGAATATATTATAGCGCGCACGATCACAAAGTCGGCCCGGGTACCGACGAACGAAGTCATAGCAGACAGCACGAACAGAGTAGTGCCGAAACCATATGCATATTAAAAATAATTTGTCGGACTCAACATATCGTTTACATATAGGCAGATACTGACGCCAGAAGGCTCGGAGTAGGAATCGAATTGATAAAAGTAGGCATATAAAGGTTACGAAGTTCCAAACTGTCAAATTCGTAAGAAAACTGTTCATAAGTCATTTTTCCGGAATTCTCACATCATCCCAGAGTACAGAACATGCATTAGTGGCATAGGAAGTTTCAAACACATCCTTGAGTCATAAACAGAAGATTGCGAATCATAACAGACACAAGCGAATCAAACAAACCGAATAAGGGGAGCCTCGGGGCTCGCGGGCCCACCTCGGGTCAAATTGAGGCGGCGGACACAAATCACAGACTTTCGGCTCCATAGAGCCATCTACGAAAGTTTCGAAGGGTTTCGGACACAACAGCACAAGTTATGGAGGTACGAACATTCTTTTAACCAAAAGCGACAAAAAGGGGTTCAATCGCGCTGAGTGAATAGTGCTCGAACTTGAACTTCGATTTCCAAGAGCAGGGTTATTCCCGAGATTCCGAAATTTACCTAGTGGGTCTAGGACATGCCAAAAGAATGAGAGGTAGGCTTTACATACCTGGTTGGCGCCTTACGCTCGTCAAATCGCGATTCCCGTTTCGTCCAGAAACTGCAAATGGTCACTTTTACCAGTTACTATTCATGAGAGTTAGCATTTTCATCTTTGGGGCTATACTTGGCTACCGAAATTTCGGCAGCATTTCCCCTATAAACCTAACATCCCCGAGACTTGGCTCGGCTCAAAATACAACAACAACAACAACCCAAACATCATTACACAATACAAACCACAATCAAACCACACTAGCTTCAAAATTTCACCTTAATACATAAGTTGGTAATCCTATATTCAAACTTCACAATTCTAACTCATGTCCACATTATTGTATTCATTCATTCAAGATTATTCCTCCACATAACATACAAGTTCCAAACCATATACAAAGTTTCTCAAAATCCATTTCTTTCCCTATTTCATTTCAACCACCAAAAGTTACGACGAACATTCTAATTTGCGTCGTTTCATTCCAAATTCATCAACATCAACTATAAATCATATTTAAAGTCCTTAGTATCATAAATATACTATGATATATACAAATATACCAAAGGTATACACTTTCCGATAACGTCCGAAATTATTTTCTAGCACCAACTCAATTCTTTAATCGATCCTTTACGACATAAAGATCACAACAACACATTATTCAAGCTAAACAAGATAAAATTCTTATGCCTTGCACTACATGGGACTCACGGCCAAACACACCCTTCTATATACACACACACCATGCACAAACACAACCTCATCCCACAATCTTCACACTAATCCAATCACTAACACATATATATCCATTTCATAACATTAAAACATAAAAATCTTACCTTTTTCTTGAATTTCCGACTTGTCGCAAACGCCGCCCTTTCGTCAAACTAATTGTATCACAACGAAGAGCACCTCGAACTCATCAATCATTACAAAAGAAACTAGGTGTTTGGATTAGAAACAAGGCCAAGGAATTCTTTTTTTTTTCTCCTTGTTCGGCCGACCCCCCTTTCTCTTTTATCTTGTATTTTTTTTTTTTTTGATTAACTTCTTGATAATTACCAAGTGCTTGATATATAACCACTCATAGGTCATGTGCATAGCACATGACCTTAATGAAATGGACTTGGGCTTGCCCCCCCCCCCCTTGGCCGGCCACTTAACTCAATTGGGCCTCAATTTTTGTATTCCATTTTCTTAGCCCAATGCATAAAATGTCCCGTTTTGTAATTCCCGGAACTAATTTCTAAAATTCCAAATTTACCCTCGGCCTTCCCCGAGGTCTTGACATCAATGATTCCATAATCAACATGAGCATAGCAACTTGAATCAAATTATTTCCTCAACACACACAAGTCTTATTTATTTTCTTGATTTCCCGTTATACGAAAATACGGGACATAACAGAACCGCTCTGATACCACTTTTGTCACTACCCAACCCCGTAGGCCATGACTAGTGCCCGATCTGGGCACTCAAACGCATTCTAGTATATGGCAGAAGCCGACAAGGCTTTATTTCAAATTTAGCTAATTTTTAGAAAAATTTCGGCAGAGTTTCCTTTGTTTTACGGACTATCCCATATATCCTGCACGCAGAAAATACCAACAAAGGCCTCACAGGGCCAACAAAGCAACATCTAAATATATGCGGACCGGCCGCGGCGGCGAAGGGGATCTCCCAAACACAACAGAAGCACCCAACTGTACAGAAAGATCCCGACCCACAACATGTCCACAGACCTCTAACAAACCGACAGAATCGTATGACGGGACAGGGCCCCGCCGTACCCATGAACGAGAATATACATATATAGAAGTGACAGACTATACCAAAAGATGGCTCTGAATAAAAGAGCGCTCCAAGAATAGCAGAATGAGATCCTAAGCAGACGGATCAGCAAACCTGTCGTCGGTACCTGCGCGGCATGAAAACGCAGCCCCCGAAGAAAGGGGGTCAGTACGAAATATGTACTGAATATGTAAAGCCTGGGTTGCAGAAACAAAATCATAACTGGTGCAGAACATACAGAAAGTAAACGGAAAATCCAAAGTATCAGATACATATTTCCAAAACATGCAGAGTGTGTACAGAACATATGTCATATCAAATCCGGCCCCTGCCAAGGGACTCGGCAGACAGAACGTGGCCACCCTCCCGACGCTGGTGCCACAACACAGAAGAATCAGAATAGGGGCATAACCCCGTAACATAACATATCATATCAGATGGCCATAGTAAATCATATCAGAACAAACGTACATGGCACAGCATACTCCACAAACCCATGTACGCATATACCTGCCCCCTCACATCGAGGCACGGCGAACAATGCAGGGGATTATGCTTGACAACATATCCTGGCCCGGGCTCAGTGTGGGAAAGATTGGGGCATCCACGAATAGAGTCGTGAGAAACTAATGCAAGTAAAATATCAGAAATGTTTCCATAGACTCGATGAGGCATATCAAAGACAAACCGATCCGATGAAGTCGGAAGGAATCATAGTAAATGAGTTTCGAGTATCAAAACAATTTTTCAGACTTAATGGAATATTTAAAACCATATTAGTTAGGTAATTAAAAGGGTAGTCGAAACGTTTCTTTCAAAAAGCGTTCAAAAAGGGGACTTTAGTACATTAAGGGCAAAACCGGGAATAGCGGGCCCACCTCGGAACAAGCAAGGCGGGGGGCTCAAATTACGCCCTTTAAGCTTATGGGGTCACCTATAAAGGTTCTACGGACATTCTATAGCTTTTCAAGGAGTTTAGAGAAAGTCTACATACTTTCAGGAAAAGCATATCAAAATGGTTCAATTCTACTGAAGGAAAAACTGAGATTTTCTCTTGCGGATTCCGATGGCCAAGAAGGTCTTTTGAGGCCCGAATCCGATCCTAAAACACTTAGGCATGCCAAAAGAAGGATCGGGGTAGCTTTACATACCTTTCAAGCTCCTTACGCCTTTCCAAACTTACTTCCCGTTTCGTCAGAAATCTGCAAATGGTCACATTTACCAATTGTAAATTATGGATTCTACGAATTCACTTAAGTTCACATTTGTCTACCGAAATTTCGACAGCACTTCCCCTATACATATAGCACCCCCGAGAATTCAACTCGGCTCACAGTCATCAACAACAACCCAAACAACAACATCAACATCAACAACAAACACTAGAAACACAATATGGCACAACTAGTTCTACTTGCCGACATAATGCCATAACCTTTACTTTAACCTTAACTTTCAAACTAATATCAATGATTTCACATTCATTAACAATCTAGATCACCACAACATAGTTTAGAAGCATTTCATATGGTTTTCCTTAAATTATACACACGATATACATAATATACAAACTTTCCGCCAAAGTCATAATTTATCCAAAACTCCTAATCTTTGGCATACGTATTCATAACATGTTTCCTTCTTCCAAGTTCATCAATACTTGTCATAATTAGCAACCTAATAACTTCATTTTCATAATGTCGTAAAATCGCACTAAAACGACATAAGCTTCAATATTCCATTTCGATACCAATTATATCATTCTAACTTCATTTACAATACAACCATCACAACAACACTCTAACACATTAAACAAACTTAATCAATTCCATTCCATAGCCAACATACCACACGGCCAAGAACCCTCTTTGCCAACTTCAACTAAATAATTCAACTTTCAATCCCAATATGCATTTCATCACAATCACAACTAGAATATAACATGGATTCAATACATTATAGGTATACAATACACCCATACCCACGGCTACATGTACATACCACACACCCACCTTGCAAACTTCCATTTTTCCATACAATCAACACATTTCTATATACTACAACACAAACAAAACTCAACAACACAATAAAAAGGTAGGAATTCTTACCTTTTCTTCAAGTCTTCTTCACTTGAATAAGTGATCAAATTGAGGCACCAAGTGTTCTTTCTTCCAAAGCAACTACACCAAGTTATAAAGGGTACTCAACTTAGTAGAAATTCACCAAGAGAAAAATTTTAGGAGCAATATTTTTGGAAGTGATTTTTGCTTAGCTAGGGCCGAATGGTTCTTGGTCTTTTGCTCTTGCTTTGCTTGTTTTCTTGAGTCTTCTAATAGATAGGGATGACTATATATAATATAATCTCTTAAGCCAATTAAACATATGGCAATTTAATTACTAACCATGGGTTTGGGCCACTATGTGGCCGGCCACCCCTTAGTATTGGGCCCAAATTTTTCTTTCAATTATTTGGGCCCAATGGATTATAATTCCCGTTTTGCAATTCCCGAAACTAATTTTCGAAATCCCAAATTTGCCCTTAGCGTTCCTCGACACTTCCATATTAATATTCTTTCATAACAACTCAAGGGTTACATAAATTCAATTATGACCTTATTTCATACAAGTCCAAATTATTTCCAATTTTCCAAAGGTGTGAAAACACGGGATATAACAGCTCCTTGAGAATGTGCATTGACTATAGGAAATTGAATAAGGTGACGATTAAGAATAAATATCCTCTCCCAAGGATTGATTATTTATTTGATCAATTGCAAGGTGCCAAATGGTTTTCAAAAATCAATTTGAGGTCCGGGTATCATCAAGTGAGAGTTAGGGAGAAAGATATCCCTAAGACAACCTTCAGAACAAGATATGGTCATTTTGAATTCCGGGTAATGTCATTTGGGCTAACGAACGCGCCGGCAGTATTTATGGATTTGATGAATAATGTGTTCAGGCCCTTCCTGGATTTATTTGTGATCGTGTTTATCGACGACATCTTGGTGTATTCTAGATCCGAGGCAGAACATACGGATCATTTACGTACTGTCCTTGGATTCCTTCGAACTCGAGAGTTGTTTGCAAAGTTTTCCAAATGTGAGTTTTGGTTGAATTCGGTGGCATTTTTAGGGCATATTATTGCAGCCGACGGTATTCGAGGGGATAGTCAAAAGATTGAGGCCGTGAAGACTTGGTCAAGGCCCACAACTCCTACGGAGGTTCGTAGCTTTCTGGGCTTACCAGGTTATTACAGGAGGTTCGTTGAAGGTTTTTCTTCTATTTTGGCACCGCTCACAAAGTTGACCCAGAAATCGGCAAGGTTTCAATGGACAGATGCTTGTGAACGTAGTTTCCAAGAGTTAAAGGGTAGATTGACTTCCGTCCCAGTCTTGACACTTCCAGAGGGATTGGAAGGATATGTCGTTTATTGCGATGCTTCAGGTGTTGGGCTAGGCTGTGTATTGATGCAACATGGCAAGGTGATTGCGTATGCTTCAAGGCAATTGCGGAAACATGAGCAGAATTATCCTACCCATAATCTAGAATTGGCCGCGGTGGTTCATGCATTAAAGATATGGAGACATTATTTATATGGTCTTCACGTGGATATTTACACAGATCATAAGAGCCTTCAGTATATCTTCAAGCAGAAAGAGTTGAATCTGCAGCAACGACGATCGTTAGAATTGATAAAACACTATGATGTTGATATTTTGTATCACCCCGGAAAGGCAAATGTTGTGGCTGATGCTCCTAGCCGTAGATCGATGGGAAATCTATGTGATGTACGATCATAGAAGAGGGAAATGGCCCGTGAGCTCCAACAGTTAGCTAGCCTAGGAGTCGGAGTAGTGGACTCAGGTAGCAGCGGAGCTACTATTCAGAATTCTGCAGTCTCGTCGCTAGTAGCAGAGGTGAAGGAGCGACAATATGAGGATCCCATGCTAATGCAGTACAGAGATACACTCCCTCAAAAACAGGAGTCATCATTTGATATTTCAGGAGACGGAGTTCTCCGATGCCGAGGCAGATTATGTGTCCCTGATGTGGCAAGTTTACGCCACCAGATTTTGAGAGAAGCTCATTGTTCTCGTTATTCTGTTCACCCCGGAGCGATGAAAATGTATCATGATCTTAAGTCCATATACTGGTGGAATGGAATGAAGAAAGATATAGCGGAATTCGTAGCTCAATGTCCAAATTGTCAACAAGTTAAAATCGAGCACCAAAAGCCGAGTGGATTGCTGCAAGCTATAGAAATCCCAACTTGGAAGTGGGAAGTCATTAACATGGACTTCATTTCAGGTTTACCCCGTTCTCGACGTAAGTATGATTCCATATGGGTGGTTGTGGATAGACTCACAAAGTCAGCTCATTTCTTACCGGTCAAAACGACCTATGTGGCAGAAGATTATGCAAGGCTTTACCTTAAAGAGATAGTGAGACTCCATGGCGTTCCGGTATCTATTATCTCCGATCGAGGGACTCAATTTACAGCTAACTTTTGGAAGTCTTTCCAAGAGGGTCTAGGGACCCAGGTGCACCTTAGCACGACTTTTCATCCATAGACTGATGGGCAAGTTGAAAGCACCATTCAGACTCTTGAGAATATGTTACGGGAATGCATGATAGATTTTGGAGGAAACTAGGATGACCATTTACCACTCATTGAGTTTGCTTACAATAACAACTATCATTCTAGTATTCAAATGGCACCGTACGAAGCTTTATATGGGCGAAAGTGTGGATTCCCAATTGGGTGGTTTGAAACAGGGGAGACTAAATTGATAGGGTCGGACTTGGTCCAGCAAGCTATAGAGAAGGTCAAGCTCATACAAGATCGGTTGTTAGAAGCCCAAAGTCGTCAAAAGTACTATGTGGATAATCGTCGAAGAGACTTGGAGTTCAAAGTGAAAGATTGGGTATTCTTGAAAGTGTCGCCTATGAAGGGTGTAATGCGATTTGGCAAAAAGGGGAAGCTTAGTCCCCGGTATATTGGGCCATATGAAATTGTACGAAAGATAGGCAAAGTGGCCTATGAGTTAGACCTACCTCCAGAATTGGAGTCAGTACATCCATTATTTCATGTCTCGATGCTTCGAAAATGTGTTGGAGATCCCACTAGGATCGTCCCAGTAAATGATGTTCATGTGACAGAAAAGCTATCTTACGAAGAGGTACCCATTGCCGTATTAGATAGGCAAGTACGGAGGCTTAGAAACAAAGAAGTGGCCTCGGTTAAGGTTCTATGGAGAAGCAGTAAACGAGAAGAGATGACATGGGAAGCAGAAGAGAGTATGCGATCCAGATACCCGCATTTATTTCAGCCCTTGGAAGAAGTCCAATATGAGACGTCGAGATCATAAGGTATGCATGTTTTCCTTTTATGCTTTTTGGGTCGTGTGTGGCCAAATTTTTATGCTATTGTGTTATGGCCCTGTGAGGCATCGATATTATAGGTTGTTGTGGCAGGATGGTAGTGCCATATTATAAGGGAAACTCTGGCGAAATTTTTATAGAATTCCCGAAGGCTTTAACATTCGAGGACGAATGTTCTTAAGGGGGGAAGAATGTTACACCTCGGAAAATCTTCTGTTGGTACACAAGTGAATGACCTAGTGATGAGCACGAGTGTATGATGTTTCCAGGAGTAAGAAATAACATTTGACGACCCTAAGTGAGACTCCTAAGGCAATCGCAATAAGAGAGAGGTTATGCTCCGTAATGAATAATTATGGGTTTTGGAAATGTGAAAAGTTGCAAGTTTGCATTCTGGCCAGTTGGTCGTACAGTGAAATACGGACCGTAAAGTGGTATACGGTCCGTAAACTGCCATGTCGTATTTTGGCTTCCAAAACTTCAACTTTCTGTCAAATGAGCAAATGGTTAAATACGACCCAAAATACGGACCGTAAAGTGGTTTACGGCCCGTAAACCATGATCGTAAATCACCATGCTTCTGCCTGAGTTTCTGGTTCTGTTACGATTAAATACGACCATGAAGGACGGTCCGTAAACTGGAATACGGTACCGTAAACCAAGTTTACGACCACTGTGCACTTCAAATCAAAATTTCAAGTCATTAAATAAGGGGACCAAGGCTTATTTCATTTCACTTCTACATCACACCCCTTCTCTCTAAAACATCTCCCTACATTTATTCCACAAGAATTCAAGATATTTGGTGACCAACAACATAAACAAGTAAATCAAGAGTAAGAAAACCATCAAAGATCATCCAAGGTCAAGAAATCCAAATGGAGATAAACTAGGGTTTTGCTCAAAGTGGAGTATTATCAACTAAAGCTTGTTCCGATCTGTCTGCTTGGGCTCGCTAGACCTCTGGTGGTAAGTGATGGAGAATAAAAGCATCTGAAAACTCTTGCCATACAGTGTCACGACCCGACTCGGGGCCGCGACGAGCACCCGGTGCTAACCCACCCGAGCACCCTCTTAGCTTACTCTTATACTTATATCTAGGTGATCCACATAATTATACATGCATTTCCATTCATTCATCAACTAGTCCCATATGGACAACCGCACATTTATATCATCATAGGCATTTATGCCACATCAATGTACATGGGCCAACGTGGCCGACAAAATGATATACAAAACATAGGCCGACAAGGCCAAACACATCTACCCACACACACATGTGTCTACGAGCCTCTAAGAGTATAACATATCACATTAGCGGGACAGGACCCCGCTATACCCATAATTATATACACAAAAGAATGAGTACCCAAAAGATATGGCTCCGAAGGAAATGGAGCTCTCTATGTAATCTCCGAATAGGCAGCTAAGGATCAAATCTGTCTCCCTGTGCACCTACGGGCATGACGCAGCGTCCATAACCAAAAGGAAGTCAGTACGAAGAATGTACTGAGTATGTAAAGCATGATCAACATCAATATAGAAGCATAATAGATATCATATGAAGATAGCAAAGGAGGGGAGACAGTACTATCATCATCATCATATCGCTTACTTGCATACATCATCGTTCGAATCCCATAATAATACTCGTTCCATACTTGTGCTCATATTCGTATACATGTCCTTATTCGTATTCTTATACATAGTCTTATCACATTCATATTCATATTATATACATAGTCATTTCATATACATAGCCTTTACATAGCATACCCGACCTTATAGGATCGGTGTTTCATGCATACTTAGCCAACCAAGGCTCAAGATCATACATACCTGGCCCTACCAAGGCATCAGGGTTATCCGTACCTTCTGCAGAAGTGCGCGCGCGTTATGTAATCAAATACATACTTTATACATAGTTATATACATATAGTCTTACCCGGCATCATAA
Source organism: Lycium barbarum (assembly GCF_019175385.1). Taxonomy (NCBI): domain Eukaryota; kingdom Viridiplantae; phylum Streptophyta; class Magnoliopsida; order Solanales; family Solanaceae; genus Lycium; species Lycium barbarum. The sequence goes on along the minus strand of NC_083344.1, from coordinate 46,193,823 downwards.
GCTCGGGGTCTTATCATAGGCCTTCATAGGCACCCATATACATATATCATAGCTCGTAAGCATCTCTAGTCTCATTTTAATCTCATCATCATTACTATCCTCATCATTATCGTTACATTTACATTATAGACTTACTCGTCATACGAGGAACGTAGTATAATCATAGTACATATCAAGGGTCGTGAGCTTATGAGCTCGGAATGTCAACCATGTGAAGATAACATACCCATATAGAGGAATTTAGGAATTTGGCCAAGAACCATGCCTTATTAAAGAATGGTTAGCCTTACATACCTTTCCGTCGAACTATTCTGCACTTGCATGTTCCCTTCCAATGCTAGCGTTTATACCTTCATTAATATCATAACAATGGCCATTAGTCATTCACATTAACCACATTATCTAGATTCCTCAATTTGCCTCTAATTCACCCACATTCATGATTATAACACCCATCTTCGTCCATTCGTCGAAAGTGTTTAGTTCATGATCTTAATACCATTTATAACACATTCATATCACAACACAACAACATTCATAACTCAATTCAAACTATTTCTCAAAATGTCACTATTCATCATTCATGACCTAGTTGACCACATTTTCTACAATCCATGTATTTTAATTCTCCAATACCTTAAACATCTTGTAAAAATCATGAATCTTACCTTAGAAGTTGTAGGAACAAGCTTTGGTTGATAATACTCTTCTTTGAGCAAAACCCTAGTTTTTCTCCATTTGGATTTCTTGACTTGGATGATCCTTGATGATTCCCTTATCCTTGATTTACTTGTCTTAATGTTATGGATGACTTATAATCCTTGAAAACTCATATAATAAATGTAGAGAGAAGTTCTAGAGTGAAGTGGTGTAATGTTGTAATGAAATAAAATAAGTCTTGATCCTCATATTTAATGAATTGGAAAATCTGTGCTGGGTGAACAGTGGTCGTCCATGGAGGTTTACGGTCCGTATTTCAGTTTACGGACCGTCCCTCGTGGTCATTTTTAAGCTTAAGCAGAACCAGAAACTTTGGCTTGCATGCATGGTGATTTACGACCATGGTTTACGGGCCGTAAATCACTTTACGGTCCGTCCACCAGGTCGTATTTTAGCCATTTCCTCAGCTGGCAGAAAATTGAAGTTGGACATGCCAGTTTACGACGTCAAGTTTACGGACCGTATTGCACTTTACGGTCTGTATTTTGCACTATACGACCACTGGGCAGTTTTGTCAACTTTCAATTTTTCTCATTTCTCGACTTTTCATTCTAATCATCCACATCCCTTTACATACATTTCCCATGAAACATTATACACTCGCACTCCTCACACACATCATTAGTTCATTTACTTGCGTACCAACAGGAAATTTTCCGAGGTGTAACATTCTACCCCCCTTAGGAACATTCGTCCTCGAATGTTAAAGGCTTGGGGAATTCTATAAAAATTTCGCCAGAGTTTCCTCTGTAATGTGGCACTACCACCCTGTCACAACAACCCACAATAACAATGCCTCACAGGGCAATAATACAATAGCACTAGAAATTTGGCCACACACGACCTGAATGTATAAAAGGAAAACATGCATACCTTATGATTTTGACGTCTCATCTTGGACTTTTTCCAAGGGCTGAAATAAATGTGGGTATTTGGATCGCATATTCTCTTCTGCTTCCCATGTCATTTCCTCTCGATTGTTATTTCTTCACAGAACTTTAATTGAGGCCACTTCTTTGATTCTAAGCCTCCGTACTTGCCTATCTAATATGGCAATGGGTATTTCATCATAAGTTAACTTTTCTGTCACTTGAATATCATTCACTGGGACGATCCTCGTAGGATCTCCAACACACTTCTGAAGCATCGAGACATGAAATACTGGATGGACTGACTCCAAATCTGGAGGTAGATCTAGCTCATAGGCCACTTTGCCTATTTTGTGCACAATTTCGTATGGCCCAATATACCGGGGACTGAGCTTCCCCTTTTTGCCAAATCTCATCACGCCCTTCATTGGGGACACTTTCAAGAATACCCAATCTTTCACTTCCAACTCTAAGTCTCTTCGACGATTATCCGCATAGGACTTCTGACGACTTTGAGCCGCTAGCAACCGATCTTGTATGAGCTTAACTTTCTCTATTGCTTGCTGGACCAAGTCTGGCCCTATCAACTTAGCTTCTCTGGTTTCAAACCGCCCAATTGGGGATCTACACTTTCGCCCATATAGAGCTTCATACGGTGCCATTTGAATGCTAGAATGGTAACTGTTATTGTAAGCAAACTCAATGAGTGGCAAATGGTCATCCCAAATTCCTCCAAAATCTATCATACATGCCCGTAACATATCTTCAAGAGTCTGAATAGTACGTTTAGCTTGCCCATCGGTCTGTGGATGAAACGCCGTGCTTAGACGCACTTGGGTCCCTAAACCTTCTTGGAAAGACCCCCAAAACTTGGCTGTAAACTGAGTCCCTCTATCGGAGATAATAGATAACAGAACGCCATGGAGTCTCACTATCTCTTTAAGATAAAGCTTGGCATAATCTTCTGCCACATAGGTCGTTCTGACCGGTAAGAAATGCGCTGACTTTGTGAGCCTATCCACGATCACCCATATAGAATCATATTTACGTCGAGAACGGGGTAACCCTGTAATGAAATCCATATTAATCAGTTCCCACTTCCAAGTTGGGATTTCTATAGCTTGCAATAAGCCACCCGGCTTTTGGTGTTCTATCTTCACTTGTTGGCAATTAGGACACTGAGCTACGAATTCTGCTACGTCTTTCTTCATCCCATTCCACCAATATATAGTCTTAAGATCATGATACATTTTCGTCGCTCCGGGGTGAACGGAGTAACGGGAACAATGAGCTTCTCTCAAAATCTGATGGCGTAGACCTGCCACATCGGGAACACATAACCTGCCTCGACATCGGAGAACTCCGTCTTCCTAAATGTCAAATGATGACCCCTCCTTCTGAGGGAGTGTATCTCTGTACTTCATTAGCATGGGATCCTCATATTGTCGCTCTTTTACTTCCGCTACTAACGATGAAACTGCTGAATTCTGAATAGTAGCTCCGCTGCTACCTGAGTCCACCACTCGGACTCCTAGGCTAGCTAACTGCTGAAGATCACGGGCCATCTCTTTCTTTTCTGGTCGTACCTCACTTAGACTTCCCATCGACCTACGGCTAAGAGCATCAGCCACAACATTTGCCTTTCCGGGGTGGTATAGGATTTCAAAATCATAGTCTTTTAGCAACTCTAGCCATCGTCGTTGCCGCAAATTCAAATCTTTCTGCTTGAAGATGTACTGGAGACTCTTATGATCTGTATAAATATCCACGTGGACACCATATAAGTAATGTCTCCATATCTTTAAAGCATGGACCACCGCGGCCAATTCTAAGTCATGGGTAGGATAATTCTGTTCATATTTCCGTAATTGTCTAGAAGCATACGCAATCACCTTACCATTTTGCATCAATACACAGCCTAGCCCGACGCCTGAAGCATCACAATAAATAACATATCCTTCCAATCCCTCTAGAACTGTCAAGACTGGGGCTATTACAAAACAATTTTTTGCCAATTGGGATCAACAAAAAAAAAATGAGGCCCAAACAAAGGGAGGCCCAACCGGCCACTTATGGCCCAAGTCCATGGAAATTGATTAATTTCCATGTGATATATGGTCATCTATATCCATAGAAGCTTCAAGAAAAACAAAGAAAAATCAAGAACAAAAAAAAAAAAAAAAGAGCACGGCCAAGAGAGAAAGAAAGGAAAGAAAAGGAAAAAAATTCTTGGAGCTAAATCCTTGGTTCAAAAATCCATTTCTTGTGGGATTATTACTAAGTGCAAGATTCTCTACAAAGTGATATAAGTATCTTGGCAAGAAAGTGACTTGGTGGCAAGTGAAGAACTTGAAGAAAAGGTAAGAATCAATTCATTTTCTTATGTTATGAAGTTTAGTTTATGTTGTGGTATGTAGAAATGAGTAGAATTTATAAAAATATGAAAGTTTGTGAAGTGGGTGTGTTATTTGAAAGTTGGCCGTGAGTATGTGTTAATGTGTAGGAAATATGAATTGAATTTTATGTGGTAATCTAGTTGTAGTTATGGTGGAATTTGTATTAGAAAAGAAAGTTGAATGAATTAGTGGAAGTTGGAAATTATAGTGTGTGGCCGTGTGGTTTATGTTGATGATGGAAGGTGAACTAAATTTTGTTAGTATGTTAATTGTGTTATTGTGAAATGAATGGAAGAATAATGGTTCTTGTTGTTATGGAAAATTGGTTGTTAAGTTGTTGTAGGAAAACATGCAAGTTTATTGTAACTTATGTAAATATGGAAATGAAGGTAGTAAGAGGCAAATTATGATTGTCATTGATGAAGTTGGAAGATATGAATATGTCATGAACATGTTTGCTAAAAGATTGGAAGTTGTGGGTGAATTATGCCCTTGGTAGGAAACTTGTATATTGTGTATACCTTATGAATATTTTGTGAAAATGGTATGATATGCCTCTGAAGTATGTTGTAATGACCTTGTTAAGTGATGAATATGAAAATGGTAAGATTGATTTGGAAATGTAATGTCGGAATGAAAGATATTGTGTTATGTCGGAAAGATGGCTAGTTATGCCATATTGTATATTTTGTAGTACTTGTGTTGTTGTTGATGTTGTTGATGGATTGTTGGGTTGCTGTGTTGATATATTAAGCCGAGCTAAGTCTCGGGGGTGTTATATGTATAGGGGAAATGCTGCCGAAATTTTGGTAGGCAATTATATGATTAAGTATGGAGTCCTAAAGGCTTGAATTTGACAATTGGTAAACTTGACCATTTCTAGATTCTGGACGAAATTAGAATCGAAGCCAAGCGAGCGTAAGGCGCAATCGAGGTATGTGAAGCCTTCCCCTTTATTCTTAGGCATGTTCTGAACATGATAGGCTCGACCGCGAGCCTTAAATACGACTCCGTTCCTCAGAATTCGAGATGGAAATCCGCTCTAATTCCTTCAGTAAGATTGAAACCATTTCCTTATAAAATGTCTTTAAAGTGAACTTTTGTATGAAACTTTCCTTAAACGGAGTCGGAATACTTCTAAATGATTATGGATGACCTCATAAGGTCTTTTATCAGTCATTTACGTATGTCGCCTCGAGTTGGTCCGAGGTGGGCCCATGGAGCCCCGATACCTCTTGTATGGCCTAAATTGCCTTCTTTTTGTCCGTTTTTCACAGGCAACATCTGAACTATCATTTTGACCATGATATGACTGTTTTTATATAAATCTTGCAACATGGTTTAACATCTGAAAATATGATTCTGGTGATAATCTGTCGTGCCTTCCCAAGTAGGATATAGGCGCGTATTATGAATACCATCCGAATACTCTGATTTGACTCGCCGCTTGGCATACTTCAGTTTGATTGAGTCTGTATGTGTATGGTTTCTCATTAATCTGTTCATGGATGTCTTAATGCTTCCTTCACTGCGTCCCGGGCCAGGTTCTGTTATCGTGCATATTCCTCTGCATTGTTCACCGCGTCCCTCGGTGTGCGGGCCGGGATCTGTTTATATCAGTATGATATTATGATCTGTGTATGGGGATGGCGGACAGGATGGCACATTATCTGATTCTGTCTGTCCACCGCGTCCCGTACTAAGAGGGCCGGGATGTGTATGTATGTATGTATGTGCTATCAGCATTTATATAAGCACATGACTCTGTATGATTCTGTATGACTCTGCATGCATAATTCTGTCCGGCACACGTCTGTTTGTCCGTATGTATTGTGATTCTGTCTGTCCGTATGTATTATGATTCTGTCTGTCCGTCTGGATTATGACTCTGTCCGGAATACTTCCGTCTGTCTGTTCGGCTTGTGATTCTGTCTATTATATTTCTGTGTTTCTGGTCCAGATTATGATTATGATTGATACATTTCCGCTTTACATACTCGGTACATTTTTCTTACTGACCCCCGGTTCTTCGGGGGCTGCGTTACATGCCCGCAGGTACAGACGCACCTGGAGATACACCGCCAGTCTAGGACTCAGATTCTGCTATTTTGAAGAGCTCCTTTGATCCGGAGCGAATACTTTTGGTATATATCTTCTGACATCTGTATATTCTGTATGTATGACAATTCTGGGTACGGCGGGGCCCTGTCCCGTCATTTGATTCTGTATGTCTGTTAGAGGCCTGTAGATATGTATGTGGGTTACGGGTTGCTACGATTCGGGTAGGTACGTACGATTTTGTGACTCTGTCCGTTATGTTAGCCTCATCGGCTTATATGTAATTTCAGTATGTTCGGATATGTGTACGTTATAGCGCGCGCTGCATTTGTATTGGCTTAAGTTTGTATACAGCTGGTGTGAATTATCTGTCTGATGCGCCAATTCTGGTAGGTAGGTACGTATGGGTATCCAGTTACGATACCAGTCGCGGCCCACGGGGTTGGGTCGTGACAGATACGTGTTCTTAATTGTCACTTTATTCAATTGCCGATAATCAATGCACATTCTCAAAGAGCCATCCTTCTTCCGGAAGAACAATACGGGTGCTCCCCACGGGGATGAACTAGGCCTAATGAAGCCTTTTTCAAGCAAGTCTTTTAATTGCTCCTTCAACTCTTTCAACTCTGCGGGTGCCATCCTATAGGGAGGAATAGATATGGGTTTAGTGTCTGGCAACACATCAATCGCAAAATCTTTCTCTCGCTCGGGAGGAAGGCCTGGAAGCTCTTCCGGTAACACATCCGGAAATTCGTTCACTACCGGAACTGACTGAAGAGTCGGCGACTCAGCTTCTACATCTTGAACTCGCACTAGGTGATAAATACACCCTTTCATGATCATCTTCCTTACCTTTAGATAGGAAATAAACCTACCTTTTGGTGATGCCGCATTCCCTTTCCATTCTAAGAATGGTTCTCCCGGAAACTGGAAACGAACCATCTTCATTCGGCAATCAACATTGGCGTAACAAGAAGCCAACCAATCCATGCCCATAATAACGTCAACATCTACCATTTCTAGCTTATGCAATTCAATCATGGTACGACGATCACAAATCACAATCACACAATTCCTATATACTCGGCTAGCTATTACCGATTCACCCACGGGTGTAGACACCTCAAATGGTTTGATAGACTCCGGCTCAATTATAAATCGACCCGCAATATATGGAGTAACATATGATAATGTGGAGCCCGGATCAATCCAAGCATATACATCATGAGAAAATACCGATAATATACCTGTGACCACATCAGGAGAAGACTCAAGATCTTGGCGTCCAGCCAAAGTATAAATACGGTGCTGAGGACCGCTAGTACTGGGAGCTCTGCCTCTACCTCTACCATGGCCGACTGGCGCATGTGAACCTTGCCTCGTAGGGCGTACAGATGCCGAAGATCCGGCTACCGACCCTGATGGCTGGGTCCTACCTCTACCATGTACTGAGGGGCAATCACGCATAATATGGCCTGGCCGACCACATGAATAGCAATCATCTGAACCAAATCAGCATCGACCCCAATGCATCTTCCCACACTGGGAACACGGTGGTACGGGTGGCCTTGACTGGCCCAAATCACCTCTGAACTGAGGTCCTGTATAACTCGGACTCGGCCCTGAACGAGCAGATCTATCAAGGCCCTGGCCTGAAAACCGTGGAGGTGGACTGGTCATAGAATAGCCTGAATGGCTGGGAAGCTGCTGCCTGTGTCCACCCCTGGACTCGCTCCTCGAACCCGAAGGTCTAGCTCTCTTGCTATGTCCCCTATCTTGCTCACGTTCATTTCTCTGCTGCTGTAGGTGTTCCTCTAATTCCTGAGCATGTGACTGAATGCGTGCAATATCCATGCCATCCTGAAGGGACGCAGTTAAGCATTTATCCATCAAGTGTGGCCCTAGGCCTTTCACAAACCGGTGCACCCGATCGCCCATATCCGCTACCATGGCCGAAGCATACCAAGCCAAGGAATTGAAGCGGAGACTATACTCTGTAGCACTCATGCCACCTTGCCTCAGATTCAAGAATTTATCGACCCTAGCTCGCCGAACTTCTGGGGGCATATAATGACGGAGAAAAGCATCAACAAACTCTTGCCATACCGGTGGAGGTGCATTGGCTCCCCGCGAAGCCATCCAAACCGTATACCACTGGATTGAGACATCCCTCAATCTATATGACGCCAGCTCCACCGATTCGGTGTCTGGAGCATGTATCAACCGGAGCGTCCTTAGCATACCATCAATAAAGTCCTGGGGATCCTCCTCCAGTTTCGACCCAAAGAATTCCGGGGGTTTCAAAGCAATGAAATCACGGGCCCTTGCACTAACAGCCCTGTCACCTTGCCCCGCGCTTGGCCTCTGAGTCTGGGCCGCAACCAACTGAGTCAACAAATTAATGGCCTCTCTTACGTCTTGGCCCGAAGCATTCGGTGGAGGAGCTGGAGCTGGGGCTGAGGCTCCCACGTGCTCCTCAGTAATAGGCACTATCTGGGAGGACTGAGATTGAGCCGCACTCTGGGACTCATCTTCCTCTACTACCGGTGGCGGTGCTCTTTCAGCCCGCTTTTCAGCCACCGTCTTGCCCTTTTGGGATGCTGTAGCCTTTTTATTTTTAGGCAACTCTGAAATAGACAACACACGATTTAGGAACAAGAATTTCTTAGATCATAGCTCTATCGCACGATTCTTATGATGAAAGAAGGTCATATATTCCTAAGATGTCCGCAGGTTCTCGTTTATAAGTGTGGCGCGCAACACACCCATAACCAAGACTCTACTAGACACGGCTTGTAGACACATCCTAGGACTGAAATGCTTTGATACCACTTTTGTCACGACTCGACTCGGGGCCGCGACGAGCACTCGGTGCTAACCCACCCGAGCACCCTATTAGCTTACTCTTATACTTACATCTAGGTGATCCACATAATTATACATGCATTACCATTCATTCGTCAACTAGTCCCATATGGACAACCGCACATTTATATCATCATAGGCATTTATGCCACATCAATGTACATGAACCAACGTGGCCGACAAAATGATATACAAAACATAGGCCGACAAGGCCAAACATATCTACCCACACACACATGTGTCTACGAGCCTCTAAGAGTATAACATATCACATTAGCGGGACAGGACCCCGCTATACCTATAATTATATACACAAAAGAATGAGTACCCAAAAGATATGGCTCTGAAGGAAATGGAGCTCTCTATGTAATCTCCGAATAGGAAGCTAAGGATCAAATCTGTCTCCCTATGCACTTGCGGGCATGACGCAGCGTCCACAACCAAAACGACGTCAGTACGAAGAATGTACTGAGTATGTAAAGCATGATCAACATCAATATAGAAGCATAATAGATATCATTTGAAGATAGCATAGGAGGGGAGACAGTAATATCATCATCATCATATCGCTTACTTGCATACATCGTCGTTCGTATCCCATAATAATACTCGTACCATACTTGTGCTCATATTCGTATACATGTCCTTATTCGTATTCTTATACATAGTCTTATCACATTCATATTCATATTATATACATAGTCATTTCATATATATAGCCTTTACATAGCATACCCGACCTTATAGGATCGGTGTTTCATGCATACTTAGCCAACCAAGGCTCAAGATCATACATACCTGGCCCTACCAAGGCATCAGGGTTATCCATACCTTCTGCAGAAGTGCGCGCGCGTTACGTAATCATATACATACTTTATACATAGTTATATACATATAGTCTTACCTGGCATCATAAGCTCGGGGTCTTATCATAGCCCTTCATAGGCACCCATATACATATATCATAGCTCATAAGTATCTCTAGTCTCATTTTACTCTCATCATCATTACTATCCTCATCATTATCGTTACATTTACATTATAGACTTACTCATCATACGAGGAACGTAGTATAATCATAGTACATATCAAGGGTCGTGAGCTTATGAGCTCGGAATGTCAACCATGTGAAGACAACATACCCATATAGAGGAATTTAGGAATTTGGCCAAGAACCATGCCTTATGAAAGAAGGGTTATCCTTACATACCTTTCCGTCGAACTATTCTGCACCTGCACGTTCCCTTCCAATGCTAGCGTTTATACCTTCATTAATATCATAACAATGGTCATTAGTCATTCACATTAACCACATTATCTAGATTCCTCAATTTGCCTCTAATTCACCCACATTCATGATTATAACACCCATCTTCGTCCATTCGTCTAAAGTGTTAAGTTCATGATCTTAATACCATTTATAACACATTCATATCACAACACAACAACATTCATAACTCAATTCAAACTATTTCTCAAAATGTCACTATTCATCATTCATGACCTAGTTGACCACATTTTCTACAATCCATGTATTTTAATTCTCCAATACCTTAAACATCTTGTAAAAATCATGAATCTTACCTTATAAGTTGTAGGAACAAGCTTTGGTTGATAATACTCTTCTTTGAGCAAAACCCTAGTTTTTTCTCCATTTGGATTTCTTGACTTGGATGATCCTTGATGATTCCCTTATCCTTGATTCACTTGTCTTAATGTTATGGATGACTTATAATCCTTGAAAACTCATATAATAAATGTAGAGAGAAGTTTTAGAGAGAAGTGGTGTAATGTTGTAATGAAATAAAATAAGTCTTGATCCTCATATTTAATGAATTGGAAAATTTGTGTTGGGTGAACAGTGGTCGCCATGGAGGTTTACAGTCCGTATTTCAGTTTACGGACCGTCCCACGTGATTGTTTTTAAGCTTAACCAGAACCAGAAACTTTGTCCTGCATGCATGGTGATTTACGACCATGGTTTACGGGTCGTAAATCACTTTACGGTCCGTCCACCAGGTCGTATTTTAGCCATTTCCTCAGCTGGCAGAAAGTTGAAGTTGGACATGCCAGTTTATGACGTCAAGTTTACGGGCCGTATTGCACTTTACGGTCCGTATTTTGCACTATACGACCACTGGGCAGTTTTGTCAACTTTCAATTTTTCTCATTTCTCGACTTTTCATTCTAATCATCCACATCCCTTTACATACATTTCCCATGAAACATTATCCACTCGCACTCCTCGCACACATCATTAGTTCATTTACTTGCGTACCAACGGGAAATTTTCCGAGGTGTAACATACAACTGGAGGGGCATTCTCTCCCCTAGATAGCTCCCATACCTAATACCACTACATCGCAACATCACGAAGTCTATACGAGGCCAACTCCACTTACTCAACCTCATCGGCATGCATAACCCTCAGCGTCCTCTGCATACTATCAATAAAGTCTTGAGGATCCATATTTTGCTTCAAAACAGAAAACTCTGGAGGGTCTAACACAAGAAAAGTCTTAACCCTCGTACTATCCGCTCGGTCTTCCTGATCAACACTAACCTCCTACCACTGAGCCTGAGCAGCTACTAATCTAGTCAATAATTGTACAGCATCCCGCACATTCTGGCCCGGTGCATCTGGCTGAGGAATTGGGGGCGCTGGGGAAGGTGCTGGAGGCGGGGTATGTGAAGTCTGAGATGGACTCTCACTCTGAGACTCACCTCGAGCCTTGGTAGCCTGCTGCGTATGGCTGGAGGCCTCACCAGCCACTCCCTTGCCCTTCAGTGCGGCTATTTCTTGTGGGGCATCGCTGAGATCGAAACAAATTATTAGAAAACGAACTCTTAACATATGGCTCTATCACACGATCTAGGAGAGAAAGAATGACATTTTCCTAAATGTCTTATAGCCTCCTATATATATGTGTGGTGTACAACACATCCATAAACAAGAATTTACTAGACACGGTCTGTAGATAACCCTAGGATGGAACTGCTCTGATACCACTTCTGTGTTACACCCAGGAAAATTTCGTGTTACCAAGACTGTAGAGGTTTAGTATGAGCTCAAGGGAGAATACATTTATACAAGGATTAGGGATGAAGATTATATTAGATGAATATAGGAATGACATATAGATGACATTTGGAGATCGTATGGTGTAAATCAGTTAATACGTATTTGATGAATAGCTTAAGGTGGGGCTCAAATGTCGGAGTTTTATAAATGACATATCAAAAGTGGTATAGGTAGTACATGAGAAGTTGAGCAAGTCTTAAGAAGGACCCTTAAGCCAAATATGTGCATAAGCCCTCCGAAAGGATGATTTAAGGATACGTTTTCGGATGATCTGATTTTGAGGGGCCGAAACGCTATTATAAATTTTGAATTTCGAAACACACCAAAAATGAAAGTTGTAGATAATTGAAATAGCTTTCCAACCATAGGTTGTGGGCCCTCATACGATATGGAGTTCAAGAGTTATGGTCATTTTAAGATAAAGACTCCAAGCCGCCAAATGACTTCCGCAGGTCCCACATAAGAAGGTCAGTGGAACCGACTTATGAGGGCTATAAATACCCCATTAACTCCATTTTTTCGGAATTTTACATTCTCAATATCCTAAGAAACTTCCCAACAGAATCTTCAAACATTTATAGCCCATTAACTCAAGAATTTAACAAGATTACACCAAACTAGTCCATGAAAGATGACTGTTCTTGCTTCTACTTGATGTTGTGGTAAATATGGTCTTGAGAAAAGTTGGTGTGGCTGAATTTATTCAAGTATAAGGTATTTTCTTCATCCTATCTCTTATGTTGAGTTGATTTGAAGGTTTAACAAGTCTTAAAAGTGAAAATAGTTATGGAGGAAAGGTCATAAAGTGTCGTGTTGTAGTTGTTGTATTTATGGACTGTTTTGAGCATGTTGTGGCCATGTGGCTGGGCTGATTTACATGTGTAGAGATGATATCTAATGTTGTTGGTGTGTTGATGAGGTTATGCTCCTTGATTGGGAAGAAAGAAAGTGTATATTTTTGTGGTATGTTGAAAAACATCGTGTGGGATGTTTTATGGAATATATTGGTATTAATAATATTTTTGTTGATATTGGTATTGTTATTATTGTTGTTGGTTGTTGGATTTTGATTTCGGGCTAGGCATATAAACAGGGGAGATGCTGCCCAAATTCCGGCAGATTTTAAATGGATTTAAATTGCAGGCTTAAGACAAGTGTATGATGGTGAGCCTAACAATAGTATGGATGGTTTTATATGTAGATTTCATGATAGGAGGTAGGTTGGAAAGTATAGAATCAAGCTTCCAGGTATGTTAGGGCACGTCCCTTTCTTTCAAAGGCATGATTCCTATGTTTTGATTCCATACATGACATCCATAATATTTTTACTCCTATAAATGCCACAAGTCTATAGTTTCTGAAGAATCTTATGATGACTCCAATGCTAGAGATTTCCAAGTCTAAGGTTCTAGATGATTTCATGACGTGACTGAGCGTGCTAGATAATTCTGGATTATATTTAGAATATGTGGCCTCAGCTTATGTCTGAGCGTGCTACATAATATGTGGCCTCAGCTTATGTCTGAGCGTGCTACGGAATATGTGGCCTCAGCTTATGTCTGAGCGTGCTACATAACATGTTGCCTCAGCTTATGTCTGAGCGTGCTACATAACATGTGGCCTCAGCTTATGTCTGAGCGTGCTACATAATTCTTGATTATATTCAGGATATGTGGCCTCAACTTATGTTATGGATCATTCAAAGTGAGACATAATGGTGATGATGATTAAGGTAGTGATGACGATCCTTATTACCGGAACGAACCCAACAAATGAACGGATTCCAAAGACTCTATTCCTACAGAGTGTAGGGATATTCATATCCTTGACCTCTTAAGTCCCGAAGGGGCATCCATAAGTTGTACATTTTCATAATGATGTCTAAATCCCAAAGGGGACATTCATAAGGTTTCCTTATTCATATGCCTTTTGATTTGATTTTTGAGTCTCGAAGGAGACAAATGAAAACGAGTAGAAGTTTCCATTTTTAAGAAAAGGGGAAGAAGTTCCCGTTTTGCGTTAAAGCTGCTCCGAAGGGAGTCTTTTAATTGTTTCCATAGATTTTCATGCATTTTCATATTACATACATGCACGACATCATTTTGATGGGGAAGGGAAAAGGGCCAAGGCATTATATACGCAAACCACCTGATGAGCTGGTATACAATGATTATGATGCCCGAAGGGGGCCATTATGCTATTATGCCCGAAGGGGCTGCGAGCAAGGCGAAGTCATGCATTAATATATATATATAACCATACTCATGCTGCATCAAAAGTTCATATGCATACATGTTTATCAGAGTTGGTTACAGGTACAGATTGAGTCTGTTACTCTTTTATCATTCGAGTCGAGATATATTGTTTAGTTTTGCTTTACATCCTCAGTACATTATTCGTACTGATGTCCCTTTTCCTGGGGGCACGGCATTTCATGCCACGCAAGTGTATTTAGATGAGTAGAAGACATTGACTGTAGGATGTTCCCAGGCTATCAGCTGGATTGGTGAGCTCCATCTCAGCCCGGAGTGTTGCCGAGTCAGAGTACTTATGTTATGGTATCTCGTGTATGTTAGAGACTTTTGCAGACAATGTCCTGTGGATAGTGCGTCAAGATATCGACAGTTGTATAAAGCGACTATATAGGTCGATGCGTTTTTATTTTATTTTTTAAAAAATATTTTATTGTGACCAAAGGTTTTCTTTGAATTAACGATGAGGGAGAAGTCCCTGATTTGACGAAAGAGTTTTATTGAATTTTTTTTTTACCTAAAGGAAGCATCATTTCGTAAATTAAAGGTTCACAAAAAGTTGTGACTCCTGGATGAAATAGTGGTGTTACACCTTGGAAAATTTTCCGTTCATGCACAGTGAATAGACTGACGAAGGGCACGACGTATACAATGTTTTGATAAGTAAGAAATAGCATTTGACGATCCTAATCGAAAGTTTAAAGACATTTGAGGTGAGGGAAGAAGGTTGTCAAGGAAAGCAAGGGATATGATGTGTGTCGGGTAAGAATTACGAGTAACGAATTAATGATGACTTAATGATGTTTTAGAGAAGAGCTATAATGTCCCTTAGATTGTTAATGAGGTATTAAACAACTGTCAAGAAGGTTCCATAAGGATTGGAGATCAAACGAGTCCACGAGAACGAACTTCGGAAAGCTGGGCATTATACGGCCAAACATATTGGCCGTATAAAACATACGGACCGTATGTCAAATCGTATGTTCTGCCCAGAATGAGGGTCTTCACTGGACCAAACATACTGCCAGACATACGGCCAGTATAAAATATACGGACCGTATGTTGGTCTGTATGTTCGTGTCGGGACAGAATTGAGTATTATTAATAAGGGTTCAAGTTTCATTTTATTTCATTTCCCTTCACTCCCCTTCTCTCTAAAACATCTCTCTACACTTCTCCCACAAGAATTCAAGATATATTAGTGATCAAATACATCAAACTAAGTGAATCAAGTGTAAGAAACTCATTGGAGTTCATCCAAGGCAAGAAACCCCATTGGATTGAAGCTAGGGTTTTTCTTCAAGTGAGAGATTATCATCCAAAACATGCTATTACACTATCTAAGGTATGTTTTATGGTATTTCTATGTTGTTTAAGGTATTGAAAAGTTGAAACACTTGGATTGTAGAAGGATATAGAAAATGAGTCACAAAAATGAGAATAATGAGATTTTGAATAGTAGTTGGAATGACTCATGAATATTGATATGTTGTGATTGTAATTTTGCTATAAATGATACTGAGAACACGGGATAGGTATTATATGCAAGAAGACTTACTAATATACTATGACCATGATTATGGAACAATTGAATTGGAATTGTGAAATGAGGGTAGTGTAGATGAATGAAGATTGTTGGTTATGATATTGTGAACGTTATTGTAAATGTTTGGGAGTTGATATACAATATGGGGAAGGTTGTATAAACAAAGGAAATACTGCCCAATTTTCTCTAGCTTTAGTAAGCACGCTCATATAATCGATTAGCTAATGTGAATACGAATTCTCTTGAAGGTAGAAACGTGAGCATTGAAGGAGAACAATCAAGCGATGGGAATTGTTAAATGAAAGAGGTATGTAAGACTAGTTCCTTCTTTCTAAGGCATGACTCCTATAGTATGAATTCTCCTATCTTTCCATGATTTTCCTATATATCGGAAATTATGAGTCTACGATTATAAAGAGCGTCATACAAGATAAAGAAAAGAGATACGATACGAACAAGATAACGACGATGATGAGTATAAGTATGAAGAATCCTAGTGTAATATAAGATATCCATGAAGCCAATGATGCCAAGTATAGTTCTATTGATGAATCTAAGTCTAGAAGTCCTAAAGCTCATGATATGACATTTCTACGAAGCTAATGATCCTTGTATGATTCCTATGATATTACTTCCCTTACTTCTCCATGACTTGTCTTACATTCCGGAAACTATGAGTCAACCTTGGTAATGAGCTTCTTATGAGATGAAGATGAGAAATATGTCATGAATACGAAAATAATGATGGTAAGTTTAAGCCTAGAGATTCAAAAGCAAGATATGATGTCTATGAAGTTAATGATTCTATTCACGATCCCTTGATGATATTCATAGTATACACTCACCTTAAAATGTTAGTTCCTTCAAGGTGAGATATGATGAATATGATTATTTCATAATGTAATCGGGGGTTCTCGACCTTATGTCACCCCGACATTGTTATAGATTGTCTATAAGCTCTAATGTATGTCCTATGACCAATGTTCCGAAAAGTTACGAGTCCGTGTTCATAAGGGGTTCCATATGAGATAAAGGTAAGATATATGCCATAGATACAATGATGGTAATGATGAGCCTAAGTTTAGAGATTATAAAGTCTATCATGCGACATTTTTACGAAGTTCATGCTACGAATATGATATGATTTTCATAGATTGTCTTTAAATTCAAATGCATGCTCTATGAAAAGACATGATAAGCTTATGAGATATATGTGATGATAATGATGACGATGTTTGTTATAGCCCGTATTTTGAACGTTTGGATATTTCAAAGTCGTCGTGGGAAGTTAAGGACGAAACCATTTTCAAAAACTACATTAATGCGCAAGTCGTTAAGAATATCATTTATGACCATTATTAGTATGAAAATAATGTGAGAGCCTAGGGGCAAGAGGAGAAATTTGCAAAATGACCAATGGAGACAATGTGGAAGGCTAGGGGTAAAATGGTCATATTGAGAAAAGTCGAGGGACGGAACGGGAATTTCACAAAAAATTTATGAAAGTTCAAAAGGGCCACATTGGCCATGTGATGGAAACTATATGGGCCAAGGTGTACATGGCAAGACTTTGGTTCATCTTTTATGCAAGGAAAATTTCAAGAAATTAAAGGAAACTTCTAGAGAGGGGCATGTGCCCCTCACATGCTTGAAATTATAACTATATATATGTGACTCCCTTTCTAATTGAAGACAAGATAAAGATGAACAAAAATAAAAGAAAGAGAGAGAGGTGAGTTCGGCTAGGGGCTGGCCGAAACCAGCCCCTCAAATTTGATCATGGAGGGTTGTTTTCTTCTAGTTTCTTGCTATGGGGAAGATGCTTGTCAACAAGGTGGAGTTGTTGAAGCAAGTAGAATACTTATATGGATGGTTCATGAGTCATAACCAAGTGGAAAAGATGAAGGATGAAGGATGAAGGTAAAGAACTAACCCTCTTTTATGTGTTATGAATATTGTTGAAGTATTGTAGTATGTAGAAATGAGTGAAATTTGTGAAACATGTGTGTATTGGTGTGTGTAGCCGTGTGTATGGGTTGTTTTGGAATAGAAAGAATAAGCAAATTTTACTTCGTATTAAAATTGTTGTTATGAAGGATTCATGCGTATTGTAGTATATGGAATTGGAAGAAATTCATGAAATATGGAATTGTTGGGGGTTGACCGTATGGTCCCCTTTTGTGTAGTTGGGAATGAATAAATTGTTGTTAGTATTTTGGTTGTCGTCGTTGTGAGTTCTATGATGGAAAATGAAGTTTTGATAATCCAAGTTAAGATTTTAATTATGCGGGCTGATTTGGAAGCTAATGTGATTGTAATATAGTCGTGATGCGGTTTCTTGAATTTATGAAATGAAGTTGTAAATGAATGTATTGTAGCATAATGTGTGAATTTGGGAGGAAAGAATGTGTTTAGTGTTGGTTGAGTTGTTTGCAATATCGTGTGAATTGTTTAAAGGGTCTGGAATATTGTTTCGATTGGGTTCGGATTAGAAATGGAATGTATGAACGATGATGTTGGTTTGAGTGTAAGTAGTCGAATTAAGTATAAGATTATGATGTTGAATTTTGTAGGAGTCGCTAATGTGAAAATGTGTTTTGAACCTCTTATTGGTGTGTTAGTATCTTTGTTAGTTTGGCCGGGTTAAATTCCCGGATGGTTGTTGTTGATTTGGGGCCGAGCCTTATTCTCGGGATTGGTACATTTACAGAGGAGATGCTGCCGAAATTCCGGCAGAACATAAGAAAACGTGTTTGAAAGGTTAAGGCAAGTATGTGACAACGAGTCTAACGAATGAATGAATCCTTTTGGACGTAGATTGACAAGATGGATGAACCCTCTTGCGTGTAAGAAAACAAGTTGGATGCGTAAGCACAACCAGTTGGTCGTCGCCCAGGTATGTGAGGCTTACCTTTCTTTCCTTGGCATGCCCTAGAGCCATGTAGGATATGATATGATATGTATCTTGAGGTTATTCCATTCTGTAATTCGAAGTCTGTTTGTGATCTGTATGTTTTCCCTAACTTAAGTGTCAAATGAGTCTGATAGGTGAATCGTGATTTAAGTATTTTTGATATAAACATTCTGGACTAATCGTGCCGACACAAATGTTCTGACGTAAGTATTTGGCATAAGTGTTCCGATATGAGAAATTCATATACAAGTATGGACTCTGACCTGAATATTCCGACATAAGTAGGTTGAATTAAGTATCCTGGCATAACCCTTTTGATATATTTATTCTGACATAAGTATTCCGACGTACGTATGATTCCAAAGGTTCTATTTGGTTTGATCCATAATCATGTCTAAAAGGGTAGTTAACCTGATTACGGCTTTGGTTTTCCAAGAAAAGCTTCTGAAATGATTGGAGAGCGTTTTGTACTTCGAACGCTCGTAACTTTTGTATACTAACTCCGATTGACCCGAAACTTGTTCTGGACCTTCACATGTCGATAGGCATTCTGTCATAATCCTTTTGATATATGTATTCGGACCTAAGTAGTCGGTTAGAGGAAATCCGATGCAAGCAATTTGGAACATGTATTCTGGTTGAGTAAAAGCGCTAAGTACCTTGATAGAAATATTTTGTTAAGAGTAATTTGACATAAAGTATTCTGTAATAAGGAATCTGTTATGCATATTCTGAGAATATGTTTGAATAATCTATAAGTAATCGGTAATAAGTAATCTGTATGGACATTCTGAGAATACGTTTGATTAACTTATTGAGCTTGAGTTATGCGCATTTGATTCTTCACGACTCTGCTCGTGCATATGTTATGATTTCCTTCACCGAGTCCCGGGCCGGTATGTATCGTGCGGATGGTTCGCCGGGTCCTCTGTTGGGGGCCGGGTTCCATATATGAATTCCGAAGTATGATGTGTCCGGTTCTGGGGTACTGTGTTATATGTCCGTCCCCGGTTACCGAGGTTATGTTACGAAGTATGATGTGTCCGGGCTCGGGGTGCTGTGTTATCTGTCCGCCCCCGGGTACCGTGGTTATGTGTGATGTGTGACGGAGATCGGAGAAAAACTTCTGGAAGTTAGATGTGCTGTGGCGCCAAAGGCAGGAGTGGCAACCACGTTCCTATGCTATCGTGCGCATTCATTGGCACTGTTCATCGGTTCCTCGGCGTGTTATCTGTCCCCGAGGCCACCATGCATATGATATGATGTGACCGTCCCTCGGCGTGCTATTTTTCCCCGAGGTTATCGTCTGTATAATATGGCACTTGTCCCGGCGTGTTATTTGTCCCCGGGGTTGCCGCGTATGTGATACGATATCCGATTCTGATATGCATGACTTATGTGGGAAAGTAAGTATTCTGACCTTCCGTACATTCTGTATTCCGTCTGCTATGTGATGTCATTCAAGCAATTTGTACGTTCTGAAATCTGTCTGGTATACGAGATGAGTAAGTATGATTCGTGTCTAGAAAAGAAAAATGATAAGTGTTTGATATTTCTGAATAAATTTTTGTATGTTGTTCTGTCTATATCAGTCATGGTTTCATTTTCTGTACTTATGCCTTACATACTCAGTACATATCCGTACTGACCCCCTGTTCTTTGGGGGCTGCATTTCATGCCGCGCAGGTACCCACAAATGGCTAGACGAGATGAGCTGAAGATGGTCCAGTGGATTAGCGGGCTCCATTTCCTCCAGGAGTGCTGCCGAGTCAGGGTATGTATGTTGTGATGTCCGATCAGTATTAGAGACTTTGCAGACAACGTCGTGGGTAATGATAGTCAGTCTGTAAGCGGTTTCATCAGCCGATATGTTATTTTGTGTGTAGCATAATAAATTTCGTACAATTACAGACTTGTTAAATTCTGGAAATAGTAAGCGGAAGATTTCGAAAACACAACATGTATTTTATTTGTAATTGACTTTCAGAAAAAAAAAATTAGGTGTGTAATCAGGGTCTGCGGGTTCGCTCGGCTCCGTATGTGGGGTCGGGTGCCCATCACACCCTAATAAGATCAGGGTGTGACAATGTTGATAGTGGTGATGATAATGATGACGATGATAATAGTGACGACGCTAAATATGTTTATGGGCTTTTATGTATATGCGCCTATGTGTGGCTATTATGAAACCTCGAACTTATATGGCTGGGTAGAATATATACATAATGCGCGCGCACCACTGCAGTTGGGTAGGTATACCACTGAGCCTTGGTAGGGCCAGGTACGGACAATAATGAGCCTTGGTAGGGCCAGGTACGCATAACACCAAGCTTTATTATAGCTGGATACGTAAGACACTGAACCTATATGGTCGGGTACGAAACTACTATGTATTCCAATGTATGAAAAGCCTGGAAGACATGTATGTGATATTGTCGAGCCACTACGTGGCCGAATACAGATAAGGTTCAATGTGTATGAGCAGATATGGTTCTATGATATATATATGATACGATGATGTATGCACTATGATGATACATGTACTATGATTATATATGATATAGGCATGAAAGGTATCCACCCTTAAAAATCGCGCAGGTTATATCTACATCTTATGTCTTATGATTTTTCGATTATGTTTATTTCATTCATGCCTTACATACTCAGTATAATATTGTACTGACATACGTTTTCTTTGGTCGTTGTGTTCATGCCCACAGGTAGACAGGGAGGCAACCCAGATTTATAGAGGCCGATAAGCAGACTTTTCAGAGCACCCCATTATTCCGGAGGTGCCACTGATTTACTATTTTATGTACATATATGTATTGGGAACGACGGGGTCCTGTCCCGTCCATATGTCTAGTACTCTAGTAGAGGCTCGTAGATACGTATGTGTGGGTAGTAGGGTCTCACGATTTTTTCCATATGTATATATGTATTATGTGGATATACAAAGGGCTTATGTATATAAAGGTAAATATGTTTCAAATTAAGATGATTTTCCTATGATTAGGAGTATAAGAAATACAATTGTATGTAGAATAAGTAATAGAACGAGTAGTGCTCGGTATTTAGCCTCGGGTACCCGTCATGGCCTTAGTTGGGTCGTGACAAAAGTGGTATCAGAGCAGTTCAGTCCTAGGAAGTGTCTACGAGCCGTGTCTAGTAGAGTCTTGTTTATGGTGTGTTGCGTGCCACATCTATAAACAGGAGGCTACAGGGCATTTAGGATGGTTACTCTTCTTTCATCCCTAAGATCGTGTGATAGAGCTAAGCCATAGGAAATGAGATTCCTTATGCTAACTCCTGATTGCAGCAGAGAACGGTATTGACCGAAGAAAGTTATTGATGATGTTGAAGTTACAAAAATAAGTCACTTCACTGAGAGTACGTTATCAGGGTATGTATTAATATGTTAATGGATTGGTAGTCATAAAGGTAAGTTAGTGTTCATATGATAGAGGAATTGATTAAATGGGTCTCTTGATGATAAGTTCAGTTATAAGTTGTCAACTAAGCAAATCGAATGAATCAGAACAAAGGTAAGCAACGGCACGAAAGATGTGTGTCGAATAAAGTAAGAATATTGAGGTATGATTAAAATGTACAGCTGAAGGATGAAAGAGAAAGTAAATAGGAAGGGATAATAGGGCAGATCGCTAAAGGATCCGGTACACCTTGAAGCGTAATATATGAGGTAAGTTTCGACATCGTTGTGCTTTTACTTGAAAGTGGGAGCCCTGTGTGGCTGAGATATGTCGTACATATATATTAGCCCTGTGAGGCATTGCTGGTATTTGCTGCGTGCATGTTTTGGGATTGTAAGAAATATAGAGGAAACTCTGCCAAAAATTTTCGAGAATCTAAAGGAGATAAGATACAAGCTTGTAATATGTCCTAACGGGAAAAGATGTTGTGCAAAAAAAAAAAAGTAATGGCAGGGCGAGATTAAGTTAGCAGTGTCGTTAACAACCACAAGAGATAAGTTAAATACTATTGAATTGATAGTAACAATAGTTAAAAGATCGACATTGAAACGGTAAAGGGAAATGCTAGAGTAAATTATGGAGACTGGTAGTACTAAAACATGACATGAAAGAGAAAGGGTAACTCCAATAGAGTGTGATACTGAAGTATTGACTGGACAGATATGTGCAAGTAAAATACGACAAGTCTATTAGCAAAATAAAGTAACAACATCACGAAGATAGGGGTACGAATATGAAGGGTTATAATGAATGTGAATACGTTGGTAAGATAACTTATATGGTAAGCGTAATAGGGCTGATCAGAAAGAGTAACAGGTTGAGTATGCTTACTTCACGAGGTTAATTCTATTTTATAAGCGGGCTTGCGAATGACACCCAGAAGTGTCACCCTATAGAGTTGATTATCATCAGGGTATAATGAGAACGTAACAAGAATTGTAATACAAAGTATAGCGAGGAAACGACTAAAGATGTGACATGTTCTATATGAATGAAGATTGAATGCAAGTGTGAAACCAACAAGCGAGCCATGGGGCAGTAGATGAGAAAGCTTATAAGAGCTTGTTAGAAAAAAATCCAGCATAGAGGTTTCGCAATGACAGAAATGATAGCAAGTAAGCTTGAAAAAGGAATCAGAGAACTGTGATATGGAAAAGTAGTAGTAGTTTGTGATTTGTATAATCGAAAGTATGAGTTATATCTTTAGCTGGATGTAAAAGACCAAGACTACATAAAGATGAATAACAAAATAGGATGATTGTTAGGAAAAGGATCAACACAATAAGGATGAGAGGGGATGATCAGAATGAACGGAATAAGTTTTGGAAGCGAAGAATGGATTGCAAAAAGGTAGTATATTCTAAAGGACAAAGCAGAACTAAGTTAAGAATAGGGTTCCTAGTGCGAAGAATAAAGGATTGATTATAAAATGGGAGGAAAAAAGATAAATTGAGGAGGAAGGATGTAAAGGAATAAGAATGGGAATAGAAAAAGAAGGAAAATGCGCTGCAAAGTACCCGCACTTAAGAAGTAGTCATGTTATGGTTAAAGGAAGGTGCATCTCCTACGACTATCCTATACCAAGTTGGAACGAGTAAAGCATATGAAGTAAAGAGTTGAAAAGAAAAAGATGGCCATGAGTTATGAGTTTACTGTACGACGATAAAGCGATAGAGCACTGCTATCATCAATGATAAATACAATATATTATGATTGGTTTTAAAATCAATGTTGAGGCAACACAAGAGTAAAAGAATTTGAGGCATGAGGGGTATTAGTTGCGCAGGAGACTTAGGCCCTGGAAAACAAAGATGACGTTGCAAGTGAACTTTGAGCACCGAAGAAGAGGGCAAGTGACATTGCTGGATGGTATGGATAACTAGACATACTATTATTTTGAGCATCCCTATGGAACAAAAGTTGTTAATTGGAGCGGATTTAGACATTGACCCGATGAGCTAAGCAAAATACATCTTTGTTCGGTTTGCTTTGTCGGTTGTATTACTTGATTACAAAACTGCAAGATGAGTATGTTATGCCTTCATGCATGAATTATCGTAGCTGTACATTATGGGAAACGACATGAATAAGATGTAGTATAGTAAGGGATATATGAATTCAAGATTTGAAGGTGAGGCAACAGATTTGAGAATGGTATAAGTAAAACCCTTAAGGGGGGGGGGGGGGGAGCGAGTAAAGAGAATACAAGTGCAGATATTGAAAGGATGAACCCTAAGATGTGACAGATATAGACTCTAAAACAAAGAATGAGAGTCATGCAGAAATGAGTCTAATGACTAGTAAATAAACGAACACGAATTGAGCAGGCATCTGAGACTGTACAGGAAATCATTCGCGAAGACCTTGAACGACGTGACTTTGAGAGGAAATAACTCAAGGGATATTGTAAAAGATAGCGATGCTATACTAGAATGGAGACAAAGGCACTAAGGGTAGAGTCGTTGTTAATGATATTGCTAATTATAAGTGACAATTAAGAAGGGACCTAAGGGTTTCTATAGTAGAACACAACATATGATGATCCAGGTAAACAAATAAAGGAAGGAAGAGAGCATGACGAGATAAGTTACCACAGATAGACAAAAGAGTTTTGGTATATAAAAACACCGAGCCTAGCCATGGTCGGGTACGCGAAACACTGAACCTTCGTGGTCGGATATGTTATGTGAATCATATGTATATGAATATATATATGAATTACGGATACGAATATGGATATGAATATGTATATGAAAACGAATAGGTATACAAATATGGATAAATGTATATGTATAGATGTGTATGTACACGAATCACGTAAGAAAGATTATGTAACTTACAAGTATTTATACGTCGCCAATGAAACCAAGTGGATACTCAAAAAGAGGAGTAAGAGGTAAGCAAGAATAAGTTTGATCATGATACTCCGGGTCAGTTGAAGAAAAATATATGGCGAAGTTTTCGTAGAATCCCGGATAGTTTAACATTCGAGGACGAATGTTCCCAAGGGGGGAAGAATGTTACACCTCAGAAATTTTTCGTTCATGCACAGTGAATATATTGACGAAGGGAACGATGTATACAATGTTTTGATAAGTAAGAAATAGCATTTTACAATCCTAATCGAAATTTTAAAGACATTTGAGGTGAGGGAAGAAGGTTCTCAAGGAAAGCAAGGGATATGATGTGTCGGGTAAGAATTACGAGTAACGAATTAATGATGACTTAATGATGTTTTGGAGAAGAGCTATAACGTCCCTTAGATTGTTAATGAGGTACTAAACAATTGTCGAGAAGGTTCCAGAAGGATTGGAGATCAAACGAGTCGACGAGAACGAACTTCAGAAAGTTGGGCATTATACGGGCAAACATACTGGCCGTATAAAACATACGGACCGTATGTCCAACCATATGTTCTGCCCAGAATTAGGGTCTTCACTGGACCAAACATACGGCCAGACATACGACCAGTATAAAATATACGGACCGTATATTTGTCCATATGTTCGTGTCGGGACAGAATTGAGTATTATTAATAAGTGTTCAAGTTTCATTTTATTTCATTTCCCTTCACTCCCCTTCTCTCTAAAAAATCTCTCTACACTTCTCCCATAAGAATTCAAGATATATTAGTGATCAAATACATCAAACTAAGTGAATCAAGTGTAAGAAACTCATTAGAGTTCATCCAAGAGAAGAGACCCCATTGGATTGAAGCTAGGGTTTTTCTTCAAGTTAAAGATTATCATCCAAAACTTGCTCCTGCACTATCTAAGGTAAGTTTTATGGTATTTCTGTGTTGTTTAAGGTATTGAAAAGTTGAAACACTTGGATTGTAGAAGGATATAGAAAATGTGTCAGAAAAATTAGAATAATGAGATTTTGAGTAGTAGTTGGAATGAGTCATGAATATTGATATGTTGTGATTGTAAGTATCATCCAAAACTTTTTCTTCATGAATATTGATAAGTTGTGGTTGTAAGTTACGATTCTATGTTCATAAGGGGTTCCATATGAGATAAATGTAAGAGATATGCCATAGATACGATAATGGTAATGAAGAGCCTAAGTTTAGAGATTATAAAGTCTATCATGCGACATTTTTACGAAGTTCATGCTATGAATATTATATGATTTTCATAGATTGTCTTTAAATTCAAATGCATTCTCTATGAAAAGAAATGATAAGCTTATGAGATATATGTGATGATAACGATGACGATGTTGATAGTGGTGATGATAATGATGACAATGATAATAGTGATGACGCTAAATATGTTTATGGGATTTTATGTATATGCGCCTATGTGTGGCTATTATGAAACCTCGAGCTTATATGGCTGGGTAGAATATACATATATAATGCGCGCGCACCACTGCAGTTGGGTACGTATACCACTGAGCCTTGGTAGGGCCAGGTACGCATAACACCAAGCTTTATTATAACTGGGTACGTAAGACACTAAACTTATATGGTCGGATACGAAACTACTATGTATTCCAATGTATGAAAAGCCCGAAAGACATGTATGTGATATGGTCGAGCCACTACGTGGCCGAATACGGATAAGGTTTAATGTGTATGAGCAGATACGGTTCTATGATATATATATGATACGATGATGTATGCGCTATGATGATACATGTACTATGATTATATATGATAAAAGCATGAAAGGTATCCACCCTTAAAAATTGTGCATGTTATATCTACATCTTATGTCTTATGAATTCTCGATTATGTTTATTTCATTCATGCCTTACATACTCAGTACAATATTCGTACTGACGTCCGTTTTCTTTGGACGTTGTGTTCATGCCCACAGGTAGACAGGGAGGCAACCCAGATTTATAGAGGCCGATAAGTAGACTTTTGAGAGTACTCCATTATTCCGGAGGTGCCATTGATTTACTATTTTATATACATATATGTTTTGGGCACGACGGGGTCCTGTCCCGTCCATATGTCTAGTACTCTAGTTGAGGCTCGTAGATACGTATGTGTCGGTAATAGGGTCTCACGATTTTTTCCACATGTATATATGTATTATGTGGATAGCCAAAGGGCTTATTTATATAAAGGTAAATAAGTTTCAATTGAAAATTGTTTTCCTATGATTATGAGTATAAGAAATACGATTGTATGCAGAATAAGTAATAGAACCAGTGGTGCTCGGTGGTTAGCCCTGGGTACCTGACATGGCCCTAGTCGGGTCGTGACAAGTAGTATAGCACTCAGCAGAGTAGGGTCTTGGGTGTCAGTCGTGGCCCTTCGATTCGGGTCGTGACAGAAGTGGTATCAAAGCAGTTCGTCGTAGGGGTTGTCTGCAAAGTCGTGTCCAGTAGAGTCTTGTTTATGGTGTGTTGCGCCACACAATTGTAAACAGAAGGATACAGGGAATTTAGGATGATTACCATTCTTTCAAAGCTAAGATCGTGCGATGAGAGCCAAGTCTTAGGAAATGAAATTCCTTGCACTAACCCTTGACTTCAGAATGGTACTGACAAAGGAAGTGAATGATGATATTGGGATTACAGGGTCAATAGAAGTTGAAGGAATCAACACAAAGGTAAGTATTGGTAAAAAGGATTGTAAGTCAGATATGGTAAGGGTGTTGCAAGTATGATTGAAATGTATAGCTAATGAATGGAAGAGGAAGTGACTAGGGAAGTATAAAAGGACAATCGATAATGGTTCAGGTATATTCCGAGTTGTGACGCATGAGGTAAGTTTCGTCCTCTTTGCATTTCTGTTCTATATTGAGAGCCCTGTATGGCTAAGGTGTGCTAAGTATGTATATAATTGGCTCTGGGAGGCACTGTATATGTTTTCTGGGCTGCGTGCAGGTCTTGGGTAGTAAGAAATATAGGGGACACTCTGCTTAATTTTTCCTAAAATTTAAGGACAAGGACCAAAGATTTAGGAGATCACGAAGATTATACGTCTATGATTGCTACAGATTGATTAATGGGAAAGTATGGGACAAGATGATATGCAATGATAAGATGAAGATGACACTACAAGTGGACATTGGGCATTAGTAATTGGAATAAAAAGGACTATTCTGGCTGGACAGATAGTTGGGTACATCATTATTTTTAGTATCCCTAGGGATTCTTATAGGCAAGATTTGAGATTTAAAGTAGTATTTTTAGGTAATGACAAGTAGGGAACATGAAGGATTCGTAAGTGAAAGAACAAAAGCGATGACGAAAGGATTATTATGGGATGAAATTTTGATCGAGAATGGCAATGGAATACAACACCATAAGGTAAAGCCTTTAAGGGGGGAAGCGAGTAAGCTTGGGTACGAGCACAAGGACTGAAATAATATGTGGTAGAGGTTGTATTGGGAATGGATTATAGAGATAGTTCGAAGTAAGAATTCTTGTGGAAATAAGATTAACAAAATCTGAAGGCAAGTCAGCAAATGAATAGAGTAACTAAAGAGTATCTTTTGAGACTGGACTGAAAATAATTCGTGGAAAAAACAATTGAACGATATTCCAGTGGGGAACTTAATGTCCACAAAATGGGAAAGATATAACAAGAAAATAGAAGGGAATGCAATGGAGTTTTAAGATGGCCTTGGTGTGCATGAAGAATGGTTTATGAGGAAGATGATTAGTATTTCGAAGGATTAAAATGGGTTACATTCGAGGTTTAAAAGGAATAAGGTCTATTGGGGGATTCAGGGAAAGTCGACAAATGAGTTCTGCTGTGGCTTAACATAAAGAGAAGGTTTTCACGACTAACTCAAAGAAATGATTTATAGAAAGGATTATGGAATTGATTATATGTTAAGGTTGAGTTAAAGAATGTCATAAAGATAAGAGCTATTGGAGTACATGAGGTCATAATTTGTTTAGACCTCAGTTAAAAGGCCAGAAGCGTCGTGGTTCGGTATCCAGGTATGTTAGCGATTTCTTTAGAAGCATGTTTTCCGACTTATGAGTTTCAAGAGCAAAGAGATTAACTACGAGAGTAGACAAAGGTTTGTAAACCTATGATGTTAGTAAATTCAGAAGAAGGCTATGAAGGGTATGAGCGGATTTAAACCGGTTAAAAGTCAGGGAATAGACGACAAGATTTCGAGAAGGACAGAAGTAAGCGTAGGAAAGAGTTAGTAAATGACCAATCGAGACCTGTTATGGCGATGGTACAATTAAATGTGATATGTTAACGAGAAGAATGATTCGATAAGGGGATGTACCAGAGAAAGGGGATCAGGGACAAAGTACAAGACTAGTTTAAACATTCGAGGACGAATGTTTCTAAGGGGGAAAGGATGTTACACCCCAGAAAATTTCGTGTTACCAAGACTGTAGACAGCATAGTATGAGCTCAAGGGATAGTAAAGTTATACAAGGATTAGGGTTGAAGATTATATTATATGTGTCACGACCCAAACCGATGGGACATGACTAGTGTCCGAATTGGACACTCGTATACGAACCTGTTAAATATTATCAGACTGATACTAAAGACAATGTGGAAATCTTTAAAAGCATGTTGTGGATTCATAATGTCATATATAATAATGAACCTGTCTCATGAGTAGTCACATTTAACCCAACATAAAAAATATGCAAGCCGCCAAGGCCGCCGCTATACACCGGAATATCAAAAACGAACTACAGCTGTATAGCTGGCCATACCATATATATACAATGCAATGAAATTGTGCACGAATACGTACCCGCCCTGGGACTCAGTGAAGTGATACATTAACCATATGCATGAATAGAATATTAAGAGCAATCTTGTACAAACTGAGTCACCATTTCGAACTCGAGAAAATAAACAGAATGAACCAACACTTGAGAATCAAAGACAACTATCATGTCAAGTACCACTGAGAACTAGAGTTCATTGGAGTCATATATGTTCATCATTCGCTCACTTTATGTAATTCATGCCAAAAAAGAAGGAAGGGATAACTTTGCATACCATGAAGCTTATATATTCGCTCAACTTCTACTTCTCTAACTCGCAAATCTACAATCAAGGGAATTCATACTATCGTTAGGCTCATTATCAAGTGCTTATCCTAAGCCTTTAAATTAACTCTTTCTAGGATCTGCCAAAATTTCGGCAGCATCTCCCCTGTTTATATCCTTAGCCCAAAATCACAGTTACCAACAACCAACAACAATAACAACAACATCATCACTAACATCAACCATAATATTCTCAACACCCAAAATACTTCATAAACACCCCATATGGTGTTTATCCCATATTTCCATCAACCGAATTATTTTATAACTATTTAACAGCTCTATCTCCATAAAGGAGCCAAGATTAATATTAATAATGAAAGATTCATACCTTATTATTACTAGGACAGCTATATCTTCAGTGTACCCAAACTGAATCCACCACAAAACAAGACTACAATCACAACCACGCGCTATCCGGACCTAAACTAATACTCTGCCAATTGAAAATTGCCCACTTTTCGATACCCTCACTCTCTCTACTGATTTCATCAAATTCAGGTCGGGGTCACTGTAGCAGTACTATAGCACGCGTTTCTGCTTTGTTAGCCGAACTTGTAACGTCTATAATTCTCTACTCCGATATTCTATCGGCGAGCGGTTTGTTGTGTTGGAAACTAGACTCGACGAACTTTATTTTAGGCTTCTGTTGCACTTCAAACTACTTCATATGCTAAGAGAATTTCGTCCCTCAATTTGGACAAAACTTTTCACACAAAACGTCAACCATCCTTTCTCCAAAGCCGTACTACTCCATTTCTTCAACTCATTTCCTTATAAAACCTTTCAATATACCTTATACACATCCTTCACTCATTAAATATACTTAATAATGCTTGCTCTCTACATTCCAAAGTGGTTTTACTTAACCATAACTCAACGTAGTTATGTTTCAAATTTGATAAGTGCTTCTTCGAAGATACAGGGTGTAACAATATGAGTATAGGAATAACATACAGATGAAATTTGAAGACCGTATGGTGTAAATTAGTCAATAGGTATTTGATGAATAACCCTCGTAACCGTAAGTTAAGGTGGGGCCCAAATGTCGAGATTTTATAAAGGACATATGAAAAGTGGTATGAGTAGTACATGGGAAGTTGATCAAGTCTTAAGAAGGACCCTTAAGTCAAATATGTGCATAAGCCCTCCAAAAGGATGATTTAAAGATACGTTTCCGGATGATCTGACTTAGAGGGGCCAAAATGCTATTATAAGTTTCGAATTTCGAAACACACCAAAAATGAAAGTTGTAGATAATTAAATGATCTTTCCAACCATAGGTTGTTGGCCCGCATACAATATCGGGATCAAGAGTTATGGCCATTTTAAGATAAAGACTCCAAGCTGCCAAATAGGTTCCGCGGGTCCCACTTGAGAAGATCGGTGGAACCGACTTATGAGGGGTATAAATACCCCCATTAACTCTATTTTTTCAGCATTTTACATTCTCAATTTTCCTAGAAACTTCCCAACAGAACCCCCAAACATTTATCGCCTATTAAATCAAGAATTTAACAAGATTACACCAAAGTAGTCCATGAAAGATGATTGTTCTTGCTTCTACATGATGTTGTGGTAAGTTTGGTCTTGAAATAAGTTGGTGTGGTTAAATTTATTCAAGTATAAGGTATGTTCTTCATCCTATCTCTTATGTTGAGTTGATTTAAAGGTTTATCAAGTCTTAAAAGTGAAAATAGTTATGGAGGAAAGGTCATAAAGTGTCGTGTTGTAGTTGTTGTGCTTATGGATTGTTTTGAGCAAGTTGTGGCCGTGTGGCTTAGCTGATTTACATGTATAGAGATGGTATCTAATTTTTTTGGTGTGTTGATGAGGTTATGCTCCTTGATTGGGAAGAAAGGGAGTGTATATTGTTGTGGTATGTTGAAAAACATCGTGTGGGATGTTTTATGGAATATATTTTTATTGATAATATTGTTGTTGGTGTTGATATTGTTATTGTTGTTGTTGGTTGCTGGATTTTGATTTTAGGCTAGGCATATAAACAGGTGAGATGCTGCCCGAATTCCAGCAGATTCTAAATGGATTTAAATTGAAGGCTTAAAACAAGTGTATGATGGTGAGCCTAACAATAGCATGGATGGTTTTATATGTAGATTTCAAGACAAGAGGTAGGTTGGAAAGTCGAGAAGGAAGCTTCTAGCTATGTTAAGGCTCATCCATTTCTTTCAAAGGCATGACTCCTATGTTTTGATTCCATACATGACATCCATAATATTTTTACTCCTAGGAATGCCAAAAGTCTATAATTTCTGAAGAATCTTATGATGACTCCAATCCTAGATATTTCCAAGTCTAAGGTTCTAGATGATTTCATGACGTGACTGAGCATGCTAGATAATTCTGGATTATATTTAGAATATGTGGCCACAGCTTATGTCTAAGCGTGCTACATAATATATGGCCTCAGCTTATGTCTGAGCGTGTTACGGAATATGTGGCCTCAGCTTATGTCTGAGCATCCTACATAACATGTGGCCTCTGCTTATGTCTGAGCGTGCTACATAATTCATGATTATATTTAGGATATGCGGCCTCAGCTTCTGTTATGGATCATTCAAAGTGAGACATGATACTGATGATGATTATGGTAGTGATGACGATCCTTATTACTTGAACGAACCCAGCAAATAAACGGATTCCAAAGACTCTATTCCTAGACAGTGTAGGGATATTCGTAACCTTGACCTCTCAGGTCCCGAAGGGGCATCCATAAGTTGTACGTTTTCATAATGATGTCTAAATCCCGAAGGGGAAATTCATAAGGTTTCCTTATTCATATGTATTTCATTTGATTTTTGAGTCTCGAA
The DNA here is from genome assembly GCF_019175385.1 of Lycium barbarum. Taxonomy (NCBI): domain Eukaryota; kingdom Viridiplantae; phylum Streptophyta; class Magnoliopsida; order Solanales; family Solanaceae; genus Lycium; species Lycium barbarum. Next base: position 46,160,798 of record NC_083344.1, on the reverse strand, counting down.
AGAGACAAATGAAAAGGGGAAGAATTTCCCATTTTTAAGAAAAGGGGAAGAAGTTCCTGTTTTGCATTAAAGCTGCTCCGAAGGGAGTCTTTTGATTGTTTCCAAAGATTTTCATGCATTTGCATATTACATACATGCACGACATCATTTCATGGTGAAGGGAAAAGGGATATGGCGTTATATACGCAAACCGCCTGATCATTTGGTATACGATGATTATGATGCTCGAAGGGGCTGCCCGAAGGGGGCCATTATGCTATTATGCCTGAAGGGCCTGCGAGCAAGGCGAAGGCATGCGTTATATATATATATATATACACACATACTCATGCTCCATCAAAAGTTTATATGCATACATGTTTATCAGAGTTGGTTACAGGAATAGATTGAGTCTGTTATTCTTTTATCATCCGAGTCAAGATATATTGTTTAGTTCCGCCTTACATACTCGGTACATTATTCGTACTGACGTTCCTTTGCCTAGGGGCACTGTGTTTCATACCACACAAGTGTATACAGATGAGTAGAAGACATTGGCTATAGGATGTTCCCAGGCTATTAGGTGGATTGGTGAGGTCCATCTTAGTCCGGAGTGTTGCCGAGTCAGAGTAGTTATGTTATGGTATCTCTTGTATGTTAGAGACTTTTGTAGACAATGTCCTGTAGATAGTGCGTCGAGATGTCGACAGTTGTGTAAAACAACTATATAGGTCGATGTGTTTTTATTTTATTTTTTAAAAAAGATTTTAGTGTGACCAAATGTTTTCTTTAAATTAACTATAAGGGAGAAGTCCCTAATTTGACGAAAGAGTTTTATTGAAAAGTTTTTTTTACCTGACGGAAGCGTCATTTCATAGATTAAAGGTTCACAAAATGTTGTGACTCCTGGATGGAATAGTAGTATGGCACTCATCCGATTAGGGTCTTGGGTGTTAGTCGCGGCCTTCCGGGTTGGGTTGTGACAGAACTGATGAGTCGTGACGAGTGTCTGACCTCTAGCAACCAAATACCCTGAACTCATATCTGGACGATAAGGAACATCAAGGGCCCAAGTAACTTAAATGGATTGCATACTGCTTCATAAAAGGGCGACACCGTGAACTATGTACAATCTGTATGCCTATATATATAAACAAGCTGAAGGAACAGTGCAAGCCAACCGAGCTGCTACATGTACTGTACACAAAAGAATGGAAGCCGACAAGGCTATATCATATAACACATACATACAACTATCTATAGACCTCTACTGGAGTATAAAGCTGGAGAAAGGACCAGACAGGGCCCCGTCATACCCATATGCATATACATCTCAAAAGGGGCATACCAAAACTCATTGCAACTCCTGATAAAATGGAGTGCACTGACCACTACTGGATATAAAGGTCCTACTGAGCTGATCCACCTGTCGGAATACCTGAACCTGCAGGCATAAACGCAGCCCCCGAGTAATAGGGAGTCAGTACGGATAATGTACTGAGTATGTAAAACGTAAGAGTAACATATGTATAAGAACTATAAATGGAATCTGAAACTCTAAAGTAAAACTGACTATCTACATGCATTTGTATGGACTACTATCTAAAAGTATGTGCAGGAGTCTGTATCTCTTACAATGCCTCTGTGGTCTCATAATATGCATACTCTCAATAATAATCATGCTCAAGTATATAGATATAGGTCATAGTGTTGAGGAATGTTCAGCCCGATCCATATCCTATACAATAATGTTGAGGAACGGACGGCCCGATACATATATCATCATCATCACTGTGCACCAGCTGATCAGGTGTTAATGCGTATATAATGCCTATCCCTCTTCCCATACCCTATATACATCTAATATTTGCATATATAACGCCTTCTGGTCACAGTTCAATATGCATATATATGTGAATGAATGTAATGCATGAATAAACTGTATACATAGAACTGGACCCATGAACAGAAGGAACAATCATTAATGGGGTACGGGAACATCAAGACTAAAGTACTCCAAATGCTTCTAAGAGTAGTGTATAATGGAAGCTCGTTTACTCGCTTGTTGGTTTATATCATGGGATCATGCCAAAAGAAAGAAAGTGTGGCCTTAACATACCTTATCCGTTTCTTAGGCTAGCTATGCTACTATCACGAGCTTGACAAATCTACACACAAGACCAAGTACCAATTATTAGACTTGAACGTACTCATATACCAACCTTAATCTAGCTTACAACTTATGCAATTCGGGCAACGTCTCCTTTATAAGATTAATAACCCCTCAATTCTAATCCAACCCAAACATCAACAACAATATCCACAATAACGATGTAACTTCATACATATCACCATATAATCAATTCTACTTCACATCATCCCTCAAAATAGCCCTCAAGTCCAACTTGACCCTTATTCACTTACAACTTCCATAACTATATTCTCTTTACTTAAAGCCACTAATGGCTATTCAGTTAGCTGCTGAAATAATTATCAATAGCTGTGGATTCGATTCCTATTCTTATATATGCAACCTTGAATTTTTTTTATGCCCGAAACATGGGTTATAGAATTTTCCCGCTAAGGGGCGTTCAACCACTTGACTACAAAGCTAGGAATCATTTACATACCTTGAGGGGTCTAAAATTCAAAGGATCTACTTCATCCCCAACTTCCCAAGTTTCACAACTTTAATGAAACACTAGGAATAACCTTCTTCTTCACAAGCTTAGGTTTTACGAGCTCAGATCTTGCTAAAATTCCTCCAATATGATAGAAAGTGTTGGGAGAAAATATGTTAGGGCTTTCTCTGATTTGGAGTTGAGAAAATGATAAATAAAGTCGTGGGTCACATATATATAGAGGGTTCAAGAATGTTGTTGTGGCATGGTTTGACAAGCGAGTCGACGACCCGTCAATGTGTCGACGGTCCGTCGACCTGCGCCTGCAAAATAGAAGCTGCAAAGACATATTGACGACATGCAATAATGGTCCGTCGACATTGACTGATGTGTGTAGATTTCCCAAATCAGTTCGGATTGCGTCGATTCGATTCATTCAACTTCTAATCCTATAAATTACCAGGAATACCTGTTGGTGCCTTTGTGCACGGGGTAGAACACTTTCTATCTCCAAAACTCAGGCATGGGTCTCTATTCCAAAGGCATACCCAACTAGGAAACCATATGTTCTCCTACGACAAAAATGAGAAGCGTAACACATGCTTTCGTTTCAACTAAACCAATGCAACCTTTTTTATTTACACGAATGGACAACCATAATGAATATTACAAATTTAGCCGACAATCAATGCTAAAATTAAATATACATGGAAATAATTACCCTAAACTTGGAGATAGCCCTTTTTAATAATGACAAGTAATCACATCCTATTTGTAACGTATAAACAACAACAATTGTAGAACTTAGTACCCGATTGTTATCCTTGTTAGATACACATAAAATTCAGTTAAATTATGATCATATCCTTCCAAACTCCGTGTCCGAAGACCTAATCAAGCATTCTCCCATCAATTATATACGTATATACGATTCACTAATCGAAGTCTAACTCGAGTAAACCGTAACCTACCTCGATGATGAACAACTATTCGAATTTCCATGAAATGCTCGCCCTCCTAGCCCTTATCCGAATCCATGAGAGATGATAGTTGAAGGGGAAGATGTGAAGAATGTTGGAGGAGCAGCTTTTTCTTGGTGCCAAGGGTTTTTCTCCATGTAAAACCTAATAGTAGCCTTGGAGGGTCTTTATTAAAAAGAAGGGTGAAATATAAAACTAAGTATGGAAAAATGCGAATATTTGTCTGTGATGTCCGCTGTGGCGGTACCATGTCTGCTATGGCGATACCGCAACAGCGGCACCATGTCCGCTATGGCGATACCGTTGTAACAACATTTTGTCCGCTGCGGCTGACCAACTCCTGCCTGGGCCCACGATTTTTAACTTTCCCCGAAACTAATTTTTCCCACTACTAATCATTTTAACACCCCATGGGGCTTACCATTTAAGATCGTAGGCCTAGATCAGGTTCAAATTTTGTGAAGTATTAAATAACGACCATGCGGGTTGTTACAATGACTATGTGTGGCTACTTTTTTTGTTCTAGGGTCATCATACTTCCATTAATGTTGACATGTAAAGTTTTAATTGTTTAATTTATTTTATCATGTTTCCATGAATATTTTCATTTTGTGTATTTAATTCATTGACTCTGATCTTTGCATATTACATCATTGTCATATTTGTCCATAATTTTCACGTTGTTCAGGTTGATTTGTCTTGTATTGTTATTCCTTATTATCTACTAAGGTTATATTAATTGTATAGGTTGACACAATTGGTATTTTGAAGCCGACCCTCGCCACCACTTTTTTCTGGGTTGATCGATGATACTGACTTGGTACCCTTGGATTTATGTGCTCAGGGTACATGTAACAACCCGTAAATTTGGGTAAGGTGTGAAAGTATAAAACTAGTATCAAGATGATATTTTATCTATATAAACCCATTCCGGATGAATTCGGGTGGTAGGTAGTTGTTTTGAAGTCAAACCAACCAGTGAAGTTCTTAAGGGCTCTTAAACTAGCCTAAGTTTCGGTATATCTTTCTTCTAGGACATTTTCGTAAAACTGTGTTACGAATTAGAGAAGACTTAAAACATGAAAGTTGTAGCCCTTTGAAATATCTTCCCAACGGTATATTATGGAGCTCAAAAAAATCTCTGTGCTAGAAGTTATAACAATTTTACTGAGCGATATCGAAGCAGTCAAAAACTGTAAAATTTTGGCGAAGTGTGAAATGGATAGGGGAGCTCGCTGAGCGAGCCCCAAAGTAAGATAGGGGCTCGCCACAATCCTCGCTCAGCCAGGTGGGGGGGGGGTCCAAAATGTTCCAGTGCTATAAATTCAGCACTTAACTCGAAAATTCATTTATCAGACATTCCAACTTCGTAGGAAACCCTTGAAGGATGACCTTTTGAGAGAAAACAACCCTAAGGTGAGTCTATACTTAATCTCCATCAATCATACACCAATGTTCATCTTTTCTTGATCATAAATCACCTCTCCAAACCCTAGGTTCTTAAAAAATTCAAGAAGAGGAAGAAGAGAGGTGTGTGGGATTCTATCAAAAGGTAAGACTCTTGATTTTATGAGATTATTATTGATGTTTGAACTAGTATAGGATAAACAAGGAAGTTAGAATCCACCAATGATTTCCATAAGATCCAAGAACAAGATTTAAGGCTTGCGAAAAACCCTAGTTTTTGAAATTTCAAGAAAACTTCAAGAAACTATTCAAGTTCTAATCGTTCTCATCTAAAACCATTGTAGTGTGATTATTGAATCTTGGGAAGTGCATTTGAGCGAGATTTGAGGTATGTCTATATTTCAAAAAAAGTCGTTTCAACTATGTCTATATTTTAAAAATCGTCTTTTTAAGTATGTCTAGATTTTCCCAAAGATCATTCTTGAAGTATGTTTACTTTTCAAAACCCTTCTTTGAAGTATGATATCTTGCTTGAATCATGTGGATGATTGTTTGTGACTTGAAATCTTCCTTTGGAATATGAACATTTCTATAACTCTTGTTTGGTGGAATTTCTTTTGGAATTAAAGATAATTTCTTTTAGACAAGGTCATGCGTGTATAGGGTCAAGCCCGCATCGAACCTTATACGAACTAAACTACTTTGTGAAACTTATTTTTCCCATTATTGGATGATTGAACTCATTTTTCTAAAGGTTGGACCTTAAACTAGTTATGTTGTTGAATGGATTTCTTGAACTTGAAAATTGAATAAGAGATTTGAATAAGATTGTGAATCAGTTATGACTTAAAATGACTTTATTTTGGGATGATGACATGAGAAGTGGGATTTGGCTCTAAGCCATGATTGATGATTAAGTACTATGCCATGATTTGTATTTTGCTTGTGTTTTTGCCTGTATATGCAAGCTGTGCTAGTCCGGAGGATGATTAGCCGTTATGGATCCTAACGTATCGATACGAATATTGTTGTGTCAGTCCAGAGGACGATTGACCTCCATTGCTTCCTAGCCCGAAGTATCTATTGTTGTGTCAGTCTAGAGGACGATTGACCTCCGTTGCTTCCTAGCCCGGAGTATCTATTGCTGTGTCAGTCCAGAGGACAATTGACCTCCGTTGCTTCCTAGCCCGGAGTATCTATTGCTGTGTCAGTCCAGAGGATGATTGACTTCTGTTGCTTCCTAGCCAGGAGTATCCATTGTTGTGCTAGTCCAGTGGATGATTAGCCTCCGTGGTGTCCTAACTCGGAGTATCGATTGATTGATTTTCTTGTGAGTGACTTGTTTCGCACTTTTATTTGCCTGTGAGTGGTTTGTTTTGTATCTTGTTGCCTGTGAGTGGCTTGTGGTGATAGTGAATTCGTAAGTGAAATACTTGGCCTGATAAATGGTAAGGAGTTAAGTTAATGTGTCCATCGTTGTTGGATTCTTTGATGACTCTTTAATGTTGCTGACTTACTTTATTCCTGGGTTTGGAACTGCTATTTTCATTAATATCATTTTATTGATTTTATTCATCATATCTTGGTTTGTTAACTATTGCCCCTTAGACACACACTGAGTACCCAGTACTCAGGCATACCATTGTTGTTTTTTATGGTATGTTAGGTATCATTGAGCAGTAGGTTCGTGGTACGCCTACGACTTAAGAGAAGTTGCTGCTTTCGAGACTATTCGATGAGCCCACACGAGTATTCGTGGGGCACCATTCTATCTTTACTTTTTTTTTCTTTTTAGTTTCGGGCTACGTCCCGATGATTTTAGACAATCGTTATTATCTTAGAAGCTCCATAGATAGTATACATTCTTGTGGGTAGTTGTCGAGTTGTTCAACTCTTGGGCATATGATACGTTTGATTTAGTTTTATAATATTAAAGACTTCCGTTAATTTAATTCATATCTCATGATTCCTTTGAATTTATTTTATAAACTGTTGGAGGTGATTATTGAACCTGGCGGGTTCAAGTGTTATCATTGCATCTTTTAGGTTCTTCTGATGTTGTTCATGACGTCGGATGCCGGTCACGTCTAGGGTGGGTTTTGGGGCGTGACAGTACACTTGTTGCTCTTTTTGTGTAGATACCGATCCTTATGGAAGAGCCATTCGTGAGTGGATCTAGAGCTTTACTTAGAGCTATCAAGGTGAGCTACTTGGATAGTTCATAGCAGCATGAACTCCATTCTTATCTTGTTAATTGCTTTTTTTTAATCATTCAGACAGTTATTTTAGATTTCAAAACTTATTTATTATTACCCAGTTAGATGTTCTTGACCAATATTTCTAGTTCTTAGGTTTATGTATCTTCCGCATTTGTGACATTATTAATTATGTTTTATAACTCATAACGGTTTGAAAAGTTTAATTTCATTTTCTTAATTATGGAAATTAATTGTATGTTGAATTGCTTTGCCTAGAAGGTTGTGATGCAGATGCCATTGTGTCTTAGGTAAATTGGGTCATGAGAACCTAAGCTTGCCAACATGTTTCTTCATATTCTTTACTTACTATTTTACATTAGTTTTGGTTAATCACAAACGACAATTCGAGAAAATCAACTTGATTAAATAATTAGTGTTGATTTAATTATATTAATAGTTTGTTACAAGTAACTAAAGGAAGAAATTCGATCTCATTATTATGTATCAATCATGTATATTTGCGTGTGCATTCTGACTTCTGCACTTACGAGCAGAAATCATCTTTGTTAACAAATATCCCAAGTCTTACTATAGATTACTTGAATTTATCAGCAGCTTAAGTAGTATCGTCAATCTATTATACTAAAATTATATCACCTTAACACTATTCCAATATACTGTCACCTACGTTAAACGATTATTATACATTAGATACCTCATACACATCTAAGCAAAGACTGGAAAATTCCAAAATGATTACCACAAAAAAAAATGCCACAGAAATATTTTCCAAAGAAAAAGTTTTACCTTCTAAACGCACTCGTTATGTTTGGTACGAAAGAACAAAAATGTAGAAACAGAGACAGAGGGGTAAGTTCTTGCAAGAGGTGTGCTCTTCTGGATTTATAATTTTCTTGCAAAATATTCATAAACCAAGTTTCTGTAAAGAAATGAATTATGCACTAGTCCTCAAAATTGAGGAACTCTCACTTTTTAAAGAAATCAATCCAGAGGGATGTGCGCTAACAATGATATTCGAAGGATAAGAAAATAAGCAAAAAAAAAAAGTATCTAGTTAAGGACAAAAGACCTTGCTGAAGAAATTAAAATTTATGTTAACCGTCCACACCCTACACGAAAGAAACTTGTTGTTAGTCTTATGGCATATTTACAAATTACTTCTTAACAGAACAAAAACCGATCTCCAACAAAGTGGTTTTATATGTACAAGTATCTGCTAATGTAGAAGCGTGATGAAGCAACCAGAATACAACTTCACCATGAACAACAATAGACTTAGTTTACAATATCTGTCAACACTTCCAATAGTCTTTGCTTCACTGCCACTGCAATTGTATCCCCGACCCCAAAAGAGGGGAAAATTTTGACAAGAGACATAAAACTCAAACCCAGTTGCTACCTTGAGTGTATAGTTCACCTACAAAACAAAGTCTCAAGAGAAGAACCACATCTTGATGAAGATTGTCAGGCCCATTTGCAAGACAAAAGCAGCAACCAACACAATCGTGAGATCATTTGACTGTATATGCATTTTGAGATTTATAGCAATGAAGCTAGCTGACGTGACACTAGCAAGTATTGTGATTATCCACCTAAGAAACTAAATAGGAATTACCAACTGTCACGACCCAACCGGAGGGCCGCGACGGGCACCCGGTGCTAGCCCACCCGGGCACCTCTAAACAGTCCTTTACATTTATATCTAGCTGAGCCACATATTAAATCAAACATTTCTATTCATCCATCATGCTAGTCCCATTGGACAACAATACCTTTATATCATCATTGACATCTATGCCCATATCAATGTACATAAGCCGACGAGGATAACAAAATGAAATCCAAAATATAGACCGACAAGGCCAATCACATCTAACCATATACACATGTCTACGAGCCTCTAAGGAGAGTATGACATATCATATAGGCGGGATAGGATCCCGCTAGGCCCATAAATATATACACAAAAGAATGAGTACCAAAAGCTTTAGCTCCGAATGAAATGGAGCCTCGCTACGTAGTCCCTGAGTAAATGTAGCTACGAATCAAGTCTGTTTCCCTGGGCACCTACAGGCATGACGCAGCGTCAACAAACAAAAGGACGTCAGTACGAAGAATGTACTGAGTATGTAAAGCATGATCAATATCAATATGGAAGCATAATAAGCAACATAAGAAATAGCATATGATGGGAGAAAGTAGAATCATCGTCATAACCACTTACTTGCTTGTCATAATGACTTTCCATTTCTAATGCGAGGTTGTGCACATACATCCATAACCGTTTCCGTATTCGTATCCGTACTCATTTACATTTCGTATCTGTAATCGCATTCATATGTCTATTCTTATTCCTATTCGTATCAGGACCATATTCGTACTCTTTTACATACCATATACATATTTATATCATAGACATACCTGGCCAACCAAGGCTTCAGGGTTACACATACCTGGCCCTACCAAGGCTTCAGGGTTACACATACCTGGCCTTACCAAGGCTTCAGGGTTACATCTACCTGGCCCTACTAAGGCTTCAGGGTTACATCTACCTGGCTCTACCAAGGCTTCAGGGTTATCCGTACCAACTGCAGAGGTGTGCGCGCGTTACATAAATATATACATATTCTACCCGGCCTTATAAGCTCAGGGTTCCATAATAGTCATACATAGATACATATACATAATAACTAATAAGCATCTTTACTATTATCATCGCTATCATTATCGTCATCGTTATCGTTATCGTCATCGTCAGCGTCATTCCCATTATAGTCGTCGTCAATATTATTCTCACTATTATCGTATTCATTACATCTATATTTATGGACTTACTCGTCATATGAGGAACTTAGTACAATCGTAACATATCGAGAATCATGAGCTTAATAGCTCGGAAGATAGAATCATTTGAAGGACATCATAGACTTATAGAAGATTTAAATAATTGGCCAAAGAACCATGCCTTAGGAAAGAAGGGTTAGCCTTACATACCTTTCCGTTCAACTATTTTACCACTTGCACGTTCTCCTTCAACGCTCACGTTTCTACCTTCATTAAAGTCATACTATCATTAGAAATCCATAGCTAACATACATAACTAAGGCTAGAGAAACTTTGAGAGGTTCCCCTTTATTTATACGACATTCCTCTATACCATATATCAACTCCCAAATGTTAACAATACATTCACAATATCCCAACAATGGTCCTTATTCATTCTACATTATCCATATTTCTCAATTCACTTCAAGTCATCCATATCCATGGTCATAACACATGATTTCATTTGTTCATATACAATGTCTATCCAATGTTCTTAACATCATTTATAACGTATCCATATCACAACACATCAAGTATAATCACTCAATTCGAACTACTACTCACAAACAGCACTACTCACACATTCAAGACCCTTTTTCTATATCCTTTTAAAATCCAAGTGTTTCAACTTTCAAACACCTTAAACAACATGGAAATATCATAAAACTTACCTTATATGGTGAGGGAATGAATTTTGAGTGGATATACTTCATTTGAACCAAACCCTAGTTCTCCTCCAATGGAATTTCTTGTGGTTCTCTAACCCTTGGAAGCTTTCTAACACAGAAACACTTGATTCTAGTGTTTGATCTTTGTGTTCTCTTGGACTTGAGTGGAATATGTTTAGAGAAGGTTTTTATTTTTTGAGCTATCAACACTTGTGGGATATGAAAAATGAAGTAAAAGAACCTAAGGCATCTATTTATACAAACATTGAAGATCAGCCCGTCGGGACTTCCACGGACACTTATACGGTCCGTATAACTTTTCACGGACCGTATAAGTGGTCGTAATTCACGAACCAGCAAACCAACTCCCTGCTGGGAGTTATACGGTCCGTATAGCATTATACGGTCCGTATAAGTGTCGTTGGTTCACCACCATGGAATACTTTGTTGTTGTTGGGTTATACGGACCATTATACGGTCCGTATAACATTCCACGGGCTGTATAATGTGGTCGTGTAACTCACAGTTTTTCCGATGTAGTTCTCGTCGTTTCGTTCGATCTCCAATCCTTATGGAACCTTCTTGACACTTGTATAATACTTTATTATCCATTCAATAGGCTCTATATCAGTCCTATAAAACATCACCACATAAACATTAGCTCAATCATAACGGAATCTCTCCGAACACGACTTACGTTTCGCTCTCTTCAACAAACTAAGCTTCACGTATTCATAGAACTTCAAAATCTTATTGTATGAACTTCAAGCTATCTAATCCTTCGCTTACCCTCGTAGGGATTTCATAATCACCTTAAGCTCACATTAACCCATCCACAAAGCAACACATACGGAATTTTTTGAGGTGTAACATTCTCCCCCCCACCCCCTTAAGAACATTCGTCCTCGAATGTTAAGTCATCGGGGATTCTATAAAAATTTCGCCAGAGTTTCCTCTGCAATATGGCACTACCATCCTGCCACGACATCCCATAATAACAATGCCTCACAGGGCCATAACATAATAGCAATAGAATTTGGCCACACACGACCCAAAAGCATAAAAGGAAAACATACGTACCTTATGATCTTGATACCTCATCTTGGATTTCTTCTAAGGGTTAAAATAAATGCGGGTACTTGGATTTCATATTTTCTTCCGCTTCCCATGTCATTTCTTCTCGTTTATTGCTTCTCCATAAAACCTTAACTGAGGCCACCTCTTTGTTTCTAAGCCTCCGTACTTCCCTATCTAATATGGCAATGGGTACCTCTTCATAAGTTAACTTTTCCGTCACTTGTACATCACTTACGGGCACGATCCTAGTAGGATCTCCAACACATTTACGAAGCATTAAGACATGGAAAACTGGGTGAACTGACTCTAAATCAGGAGGTAGATCTAACTCATAGGCCACTTTGCCTACTTTGCGCATAATTTCATAAGGCCTAATGTATCGGGGACTAAGCTTCCCTTTTTTGCCAAATCTCATTACACCATTCATTGGTGACACTTTCAAGAATACCCAATCTTTCACTTGGAACTCTAAGTCCCTTCAACGATTATCTGCATAGGACTTTTGATAACTTTGGGCTGCTAATAACCGATCTTGTATGAGCTTGACTTTCTCTATGGCTTGCTGGACCAATTCTGGACCTGTCAATTTAGTCTCTCCTACCTCGAACCACCCAATTGGGGATCTACACTTTCGCCCATATAAAGCCTCATACGGCGCCATTTGAATGCTAGAATGATAACTATTGTTATAAGCAAATTCAATGAGTGGCAAGTGATCATCCCAATTACCTTCAAAATCTATAATACATGCCTATAACATATCTTCAAGAGAGTCTGAATGATACGTTCAGCTTGTCCATCGGTCTGTGGGTGAAATGCCGTGCTAAGGCTCACTCGAGTCCCTAAACCCTCTTGGAAGGATTTCCAAAAATTAGCTGTAACCTGAGTCCCTCTATCGGAGATAATAGATGCTGGGACACCGTGGAGTCGCACTATCTCTTTAACATAAAGTTTTGCGTAATCTTCCCCCATATACGTCGTTCTAACTGGTAAGAAATGAGCTGACTTCGTGAGCCTATCCACAATCACCCATATAGAATCATACTTATGTTGAGAACGGGGAAAGCCTGTAATGAAGTCCATGTTAATTACTTCCCACTTCCAAGTTGGAATTTCTATAGCTTGCAACAATTCGCCTGGCTTTTGGTGCTCGATTTTCACTTGTTGACTGTTGGGACATTTAGCCATGAATCACGCTATATCTTTCTTCATCCCATTCCACCAATATATAGACTTAAGATCATGACACATTTTCATCGCTCCAGGGTGAACAGAATAACGGGAACAATGAGCTTCTCTCAATATCTGGTGTCGTAGGCCTGCCACATCAGGAACACAGAGTCTGCCTCAGCATCGGAGAACTCCGTCTCCTGCAATCTCAAATGATGATGACTCCTTCTGAGGGAGTGTATCTTTGTAATGCATTAGCATGAAATCTTCGTATTGTCGCTCTTTCACTTCCGCTACTAGCGACGAGACTACTGAATTCTGAATGGTGGTCCCCCTGCTCCCTGAGTCCACTACTCGAACTCTTAGGCTAGCTAACTGCTGGAGCTCACTAGCCATTTCCCTCTTCTCTGGTCGTACATCATACAAACTCCCCATAGATCTACGGCTAAGAGCATCAGCCACAACATTTTCCTTTTCGGGGTGATATAGGATATCAACATCATAATCCTTTAGCAATTCCAACCATCGTCGTTGCCGCAAATTCAACTCTTTCTGCTTGAAGATATACTGAAGACTCTTATGATCTGTACAAATATCCACATGGACACCATAAAAATAATGTCTCCATATCTTTAATGCATTAACCACTGCAGCCAATTCTAGATCATGGGTTGGATAATTTTTCTCATGTTTCCGTAATTGCCTTGAAGCATACGCAATCACCTTACCATGTTGCATCAACACACAGCCTAGCCCAATGCCTGAAGCATCGCAATAAACATGTTATACCCCGTATATTTTTATACGTCAAATGATTCGCAAGCAAATTGACTCAAGTTAAAGGCGGGATTATTTTCGAATATGAGATAGGAAAATTTAATTTTCAATTTTTAATTAGAACATAGATTGTTTATAAATTTTATGGTGTGTAAAAATATTATTGGAGATTAGGCAATAATTAATTATGATTAGATTATTAAGTTAGTATCAGTGATTAAATAAAATTAATTAACCTAATTGCTATAGTGGGCCCCACCCGAAAATATATTAAAAAACAAGAATGACAATTCATGAATTTGGTTAGTGAGTCACCATAGAGGGCACGTGTAGGGAAAATGAACTCCATATATAAATAGTCAAGTTAAAGATCAAAATGAACATTCATTTCATTTTTGCAAATTAAGTTTATGAGAAGAGAAAGAAGAAAATGGCCATGGATGCTGCCTTCGGCCAGCATGGCTGTTGAAACAAAATTGGATTTTTGTTGCTTTGATTTAATTCCAAGGTGATTTACAAGTTCAAGGAGGTAATAGCAACATTGGATATTGAATCAAGGAACAAGAAATTGCGAAATTGGAGCAATTAAGAGTAGAAATTCCTCTGAGAAAATTAAGGTAAGATTTTCTTGTTTTATGGTGTAATTGTGTTAATAGTGTTGTAATGGAGTTATTAAAATTGGATTGGACGAAATTGGAATTAAGAAAATGCATGAAATCGATGTTATAGGGAATTGTGGGTTGAAATGGATTTAGAAAGGTTGTTGGGTTGTTAGAATAGTTTTGGGCTGAATTGTGAGAATTATATATATATATATATATATATATATATATATATATATATATATATATATATATATATATTTCTGTTGTTGGTGTTTCTCTGTTAACAGGAGAATAATTGGAAATTCGGGTTAGGCGAATATATAGGGGAAATGCTGCCCGATTTCCGTTAAATCCTTAATAATGAAAACCCCTTAACGAGGAGGTATAAGTTAAACAATAAGTTCTATAAACGATGGGATATGGACTTATAAACTAGAAGGTATAGTTACTAACGATAATTTTACTCTTGTATTAAATAGGCTAAAAGAGCGACAAAGCGAACGGGTTTGCGAATAGTCGCTAACAGGTATGTAAAGTTGTCCCTTCTTTCTTTTGGCATGTCTTAGACTTAGGTGATGACTGATATGAACTTGGGGGTAATTCCATTCATAAGCTTTGAGTGATATTTATGATTCTTATTCAATTCTTGATATTACAATTCTCAAGTGATTGAGCCTCCCTCTTCAATTTTCGGTACGTTGGATAATAGTCGATACATAAGCTCCTATTCTCAAGAACCCTGTAATAACTAATGTCCAGACTTCTATAAATTGTCTCATATGATCTCGATACATGTCTATGATTTCTATGTGTCTTGATATATTCTATAATGACATTCGAGGGATACTTGATATGATTGTCGCTATTAATACTCAGGTGTTAACCTTTTCTTCCTATCCTGTTTGAGTCTTGATAATGAATTAAATTGCATATGGTTTCTCAATACTCTACTCGTGCATGCCTCAATATGTCTTTCACCAAGTCCCGGGCCGGGTATGTTATCGTGCATAGTTTCACTGCATTGTTCACCGAGTCCCTCACTAGAGGGCCGGGTACGGTATATATACATATATATGATGATATGATGACATGTTATGGCGGCCAGGAGGTCATATGATGACTTTACTCACCGAGTCCTTCACTAGAGGGCCGGGTACGGTATATATGTATATGATATATGATATTGACATGCATGATTTATGTTTCAAAGGCAAGTTTTTTGGTATTCTGAACATTGTACTTGTTTCCTGTACTCCTTATTTCAGTTATGATCCTTTTACTGTATTTCATGCTTTACATGCTCAGTACATATTCCGTACTGACCCCCTTTCTTCGGGGGGCTGCGTTTCATGCCCGAAGGTGCAGATAGTCGGTTTGGTGACTTTTCAGCATAGGACTTCTATTCAGCTGTCTTGGAGGGCTCCGTTGTTCCGGAGTTTAGACTTTTGGTACAGATCTTATGATATATATATATATATATATATATGTTTATCCAGGGGTATGACGGGGCCCTGTCCCGTCATGTTTCGCTACTAGTACTCTTAGAGGTCTGTGGACATATGTATGGGTTGTGTATAAGTTCTGTCCAGATATGCCTATCCGATGTGCTATGATATGATGTCCGTCTGTAGTGGCAGCCTTGTCGGCTTGCATATGACATGATGTTGATGTGTAGTGGCAGCCTTGTCGCCTTGCATATCATTTTATGATTTGATCAGTTGTGACTCCTCCGGCGACAGTTTATCTGAATATACATATATGATGACGTTATGAACCGTTGGAGTTCTTTTGCAAGTTTCCAATTGTTCATAAATTCTGTTTGATTATATTTTAACAGGTTCGTATACGGGTGTCCAGTTCGGGCACCAGTCACGGCCTACGGGGTTGGGTCGTGACAAAAGTGGTATCAGAGCTGTTCGTCCTCGGAGTGAATACAGACCGTGTCTAGTAGAGTTTTGTTTATCGATGTGTTGTGCACCACATCTATAAACAGGAAGCTACAAGACATTTAGGATGTTACCTTTCTTTCATATCTAAGATCGTGCGATAGAGCCCAGTCATAGGAAATGAAATTCCTTACACTAACCTTTGATTTCAGCTGAAGAACGACATCGACAAAAGAAAGCGACCGATGATATTGGCAGTTAAAAAGTACACAGGTAAGTAACAGTGCGAAAGAGGCATGTTGGATAAGGTAAGAATATTGAAATATGATTGAATGTAAAGTTGGAGGATGAAAGAGAAGGTGGATAGGAAAGTATAACAGAACAGATCGTTAAAGGATCAGGTACGTCTCGAGGTGCGATATGTGAGGTAAGTCCCGACACCTTTACACTTTTTCTGGAAATTGGGAGCCCTGTGTGGCTATGATACGATATGATATATACGTATATATGTTGGCCCTGTGAGGCATTGTTGGTATTTCCTGCGTGCAGGTTTTGGGATAGTAAGAAGTGCAAAGGAAACTCTGCCCAAATTTTCCCCGAAATAGGAAAAAAGGAGAGAATGAGATATAAGTTTGTAATATGTCTTGAAAATCGATACCGATGGGGTAAATTTGTTATGTTGGATTAAAGCTTTAAGAGATACCCTCCATGTTATCCATAAGGGGCACCATTATTATCTGGAAAATTTTATTTCGAAAAAGCATATATGAGCAGCAAAGTTTGGAATCCATTTGGACGGACCAGGATACTTTCTAGCCACATTTCTGCCTTAGAAAAAGCTTATGTTAAAGGGCAAAAATGTCCGGCAATTAAGTTACACTTTATTGGAAGAGTACAAAGAGTACAACAAGTAGTTTATGAACCAAATAATTCGTTCACGACTCAAGAATAACCCTGGAGGTAAACCATGTGAATCAATCACTAGAAGTCCTGTGGTGCTTGTCGGATTCTAGTTTCCTCTTGGTGGCGGTTGGAGAATACTTCATGGTGACATTTTATTGGTTCTTAATCAACTAATTGGAGCTGTCAGGGATCATGTGTTCCATCTGTTATTGATGAAATGATAGGATGATTTGGAAGGGCTTGTGATACTAAGGGATGATTTAGAAAAAGGTGGCAACTCTTAACAAAACATTTTGTTGAGGTATCGAGTGAACCGATAAGTAGGGATAAATTACAACGAGTTACAGTTAAAAAGGAGTAGGGGTAGGATTGAGATAAAAGTACGGAGGAAGAAGAGTTATGATAAATTATGAAGGTATTGATAAGACAGTTTGTGAGATATTAAGGATAAGATTGATCAGAAAGGGTGAAGGATTAAGTACGCCTAGTCCACAGAGTGTAATTAAAACTTAGTAGGAATCGTGAATAAGATTAAGAAGTGTTACGTTATAGGATGGGTTATGAACAGGATGTAATGCGAATACCATAAAGATTGCTATAGAAATGAGTAAAGACTAACAAGGAAGTAACTAAAGAATGCGATGTGATTGGTGTGAAACGGAAAAGCAAACGTAGAGAAAATAAGAAAGTCTTATAGAGTTTTATAGGGAAAGTTCAGAATAAAAGTCAGGTGGTAACGAAGGTAAAAGCGAGCACAGGAAGAGAAGAAGTTAATTGAAAGAAGAAGATAGGAAGAAAGCAGTGGGATTACAGTGTAGCGATGTGTTATGACGAGTACAGCCGAGAACAGGAGTAATATAGGTGGCGGAACTATGAAAGACCGAGTTATAGAAAGATGAGTAACGAGGTAGAATGAGTGCCAGGAAATGACTGGTACGATAAAGAATAGACGTGGATGAACAGAATACATTTTTGAGAAAAGGATTATGCGGAAGTAAGGTGTTCCAAAGGAATACAGAGATAACATAAGATTCCTCGTGTATAGAATAAAAGATGGACATAGACGGGAGAAATGATAAGGAAATTCTAAAGGAAGCACCCAAGATAGACGTAATTAATTAAGTACGAGTATGGAACGAAAGAAGAGATATATAGCTACGAACTTAAGGTGTAGTACGACAAGAAGGTGGTAAGACAAGACTACTATTAAAATGAATTTGATATGATTTTGAGTAAGTCAGAAGTTAGCGTTGGATATACAACAAGGCCGGAAGAGCATGAAGCATAAAGGAGTATTGCGTGTATGTGACTTCACCTCGGAAATAGTGAAATCCTTAAAGGACAAGGATTGTGGATTTGCGAAACAACTGACGTATTGTGACCTTATTGGAGGAAACAGATGATATCCATTGAGATAAAGATAATACTACAAGAAAATTTTGGACACTTATCACCGGAATATAAGTGCTACTTAATTGAGAATTTGAAACGACTATAAGCACTAGTTAAATACTAATTGTAATGAATGGAATGTGGCTTCGGATAAACTAGGCTACATTAATTATATTACCCGAGTATCAACCATCAGACGAGATTTTGTACTATATACCGAGAGTTCTCATGACCTCGTAATTGTGTTAAGGTTTCATACGTGGGTAATCTACGTTATAGGTGATATAAAAGAAGACATGGATATGGTGCAGTATACCAAATGTATTGGAAAAGAATCATATGAATTTGAAAATTGGAAATGGGGACATAGAGTGGAATATAAATAGATAATGATGTGAGTACACCCTAAAGGGGGGAAGCGGATGAGAAAAATGCAAGTGTAAGATGCAATCCACTGACATTGCAACACGTTTAATGTGAATTCTTAAACTATAATTGAGATCCCTTGCTGAAACAAGTTAGTAAGATTTAAAACCCAGCAACAGACGGATAAAAGACAAGATGGTATTTGAGACAGTGCTGAGAATTATTGGTGAAGACCTTGGATAGTATGACATCAGAAGGTGGAGGCTTATAAAAAGGAAGAATACGACAAGAGAATGGTAACGAATAACTTAAGAGATGTGATGGAGGATAGCAATGCTATACTGGATTGGAGGTTAAGACGTTGACAACAGAGTTATTGGCTAATGATATTGTGACATATAGGTAGCAAAGGAGAAAGGATAGGAAATCTCTCTATAGTAGGATATGAGAAAAACTAAATGGTGAATAGAGGAAGGGGAAAGAATATGGCGAACTAGACAGCAAGTGAGTTTTAGTACAATAAGAGGTGTAGAGCAGAATAAGTCAGGAGAAGGAAAGACTATGACTAAGATTGGACGCATATTGTACAAGGGTACAGGAATAGTTATGGAACCTACGAATATTTGTATGCTACGGATGAGGCCAAGTGAGTACTTGATAAAAAGAGTAAGAATCCAATAACAACAATGCGATTGTGATATTCCGAATACATCAAATGAAGGTATAAGAGGGTTTGAGACAAAACTACGGAGATATATTTAGTAATGAGGGCAAAAGCCATAGTTGATCCTTGATATCAGTCGAAAGATATAAGAGAAGAATATAGGGTCTGTATAAAGACGAGCGAGACAACGCTAAGGTATTTACCGGGCTGATTTGAGCACCTACACATACTTGTGTAAAGATTGCAATAGGATATGTGATAGGAGAGCTAAGAGCAAATTGGAGTAAAGAGGCAATAGAAGAGTTTGAGTCAAAAATAAGGAAACGACGCGAGATAATATGCCTAAAGTATGGCAAGTTAGAGTAAAGGAAATTACGAAATGATTTAACCAAGACGATCGGAACAAGCGGGTTATGGGTTACTGGATGACAGTAAAGCTATAATATGAGAGGACCCTAGCGCTATTTGATAGCCAACCCTAAAGATCGGGATCAAGAAGTAAAAGCAAGTGATAGTTAAAGACCTTTAAAAGAAAGTCAGAAAGTGACACATGATGCTGAGGATTTCAGAATACGGACAGTCACAGCGAAGTAAAGCAAAGATATTGCAGTATAAAAATGTTTCCCTCTGAGAAATTTCGTTTTACTCGTAAAACCTGCGAAGGGTCTACAGGTTACCAGAGGCATGCGATACTCCAGGGATATTAAAGTCTAATGAACCGACGAGGGACGTCTTCATATTATAAAAATCATATTTAAAGAGTCGAGCCATGACTACGTGTACCATGAATACAAGTCTGTATCAATCGATGATAGTACAACTGAACAACATGCAGATAAGAGAGACAGTAACACTTCAGCAGAACGGCTCGAAATACAGCTGATAACCAACTGAGAAACAAAGAGAAGAGCAAAGACAACGACGTGGAATAATTACCTCGGGAAGCAACAGAAAGAAGAGATATTACAGGAATAGCTATGTAGAGATCTGATATGCGTTATAGTAGATTAGGAGTTTCTTTGATATCACACATATACGTCGTCTGTTTGTTTCATAAGGATCATGCCAAAAGAAAGAAAGGGTAAGCCTTACATACCAGGAAGTTGATTCTCGACTTTCAACTTACTTCCCGTCTTGCAACTCGCTTAAGAATTATTCGTAGCCTCGTACTCTACATATGGAATCATTCATAATATCATTAGGATCATCGTCGTACGTTCGTCTCGAAACTTTAATTAAAACCCTTTTAAATTCTGCCGATATTCGGGTAGCATTGCCCCTGTTTATATGCCTAGCCCGAGATTCCAATTCAACAACCAACAACATCAACAACCATACCAATAGTATTAACATCATTTCCAATACCGACGTATGCCATAAAACAGCCCGCGCACTATTTTCTAAATTTCTCAACCAACCAAATTTGCAATATAACTATTTAATAATTTTATTTCCATATAGAAGCTGAAATTAACACTAACAAAATCAATAACCACATCCTCAACATTTCACAAGTTAAATACATTTATTTTCAATCAAAGTTTTCTTCAAATCTCGTTCCATAATTTACAGCACCAACAAACGAATTTATCAGGCTATTCCCTCCGTTCTAATCCGTTAAAACTCTAAATAAACTCGTTAATAATGAAAAGGAACCTTATTCATACCTTAATCATGCAGCCACCACGTTATCACTCTTCTCCTTGATTGATTTTTAGCTCAAATTGAAGACAACGCAGCGTACAACACTTTTCTCTTCATGGGCTTCGGGATTCGGGGCTCAGATTTTGGTCATAATTGGTTTTTCTTCTCTCCAAGGCTCTTCTCTCTCTCTTTCCAGAATTTTCTGGTGTTCTTGGTCTGAAAAATGAGGAGAAAAGGCTGAAATTTCACTTAAATAGGCATGGGTCATGGGCCTAACCCGGTTGGGCCCGGATTGGGCCTAGCCCACTGACCTTTCTGCCTTAAAACGTCTGTATCTCATTATCCGACGTCGTCTATGGACCCACGACCTATGGTTAGAAATCTAATTCAATTATCTACAACTTTCATTCTTGGAGGTTTCCCAAATTCTCAAATACCGATGGGGTATGGCCTCCCGAAGTCAGATCACCCAAAAACGTAACTTAAAATTATTTGTTTGGAGGGCTTCCACTTTGATTTGGCTCAAGGGTCCTTCTTGAGTTGTGTTTAACTTCACATATGTGATTCATATAACTTGTCACATGTCCCTAAAAAAATCTTGACGTGTGGACCCCACCTCGGCTTACGAATAATCCGACGTACAAAAATACGGGATATAATACTATCGACGTGAGTTTAAATTATGTAGCAACAACATGATTGTCAATTTCTTTTTTGAGGAAGCACATGTCACGCTCATGCTCTGAAAACGCGGGGTATAACATCCTCCCCCCCTTTAAAAACATTCGTCCTCGAATGTTGAGGTAGAGTTCGCTTCGAGGTAGATATCGATGTTCTTATCCGTATTTGTCTGTATCTACTTTACTTACTTGCAGTCTTGCTTGCTCGTTAAAACTGAACTTATCTGAATTATGCGATCTATTCTCCTTCCTTTGTGGCCAAAGTTTACGCCTGAACTCAAGGTCATCCATTTTTCTTATTATTCGTTTGTCCACTAACTCTTTATACTTTATCGCTTTCATCGTCTCTTCAGTCTTCATTGTTTACATTCTTGTATGCCCCTTTCATGTCGTGCTTACCACATACTTTTATCTAATTCGATCTCATTCGTAGCACTGCTTATAAAACAGAATAAAGCTCGTGGAGTAAGCTTACTTAACCGGTAACTCTTTCTAATTGACCTTATTACTCTTACCACATAAGTTGTCTTACCAAGTTATTCACATTCATTACAAACCTTAGTATTCTATGCCCCTGTCCCTGTCACGCTGTTACTTCATTTTACTAATAGACTCGTCACATTTCCCTTGTAGTTATCCATCCAAATCAATCCTTTGTTTATCTTTTTGATGCCACGGCCAAGTTTGTCTTCTCCTCCATGCACGTTTCTTACATTTCATTCTATTTCCTTTACAATCGAACCTCTCGGTCTTTACAGAAGTTCTTACCTCATATCACTAATTTTCTAATCGATTGTGTCAACTCACCATCCTCGTTCTTTCCTCGATGAGTAATCGGTTTCCTACCGTCATTTAGTTAAAGTATCCTTCTTACTCCCATGGTTAGAGATTTCCAGTTACTCCACCCCTAAATGCTCCCCTCTTCCTTCGACCAACCCATTAGTATACCTTTCCTACTTTCATCCTTAACCTTCCTTGGGTCTATTCTTCCTCGAGTACCTTTCTTCTCTTGTCATTTGTAGTATTGGCTCTGAAATTTGTGAAATGTCCCTTTAAACGTGCAAATCTGTTCTATTCTTAAGTCATTCTCTTGGAGAACTTCTCTATGTCCGAGGTGACCGTGTTAATTTGACTACACACTTATCCCTTCATATACCTTTCAAGGGTTGGAAATCTCTTGACATCGTCGCACGGTCTAACCATTCCTTCTCTTACTTCTCATTCCTCGTCATGGTCACTATCCTCTTAATCCCACTTATTGCAGTTCACTTTCTGACCCCACACATTCCTCTTTGTGTTCCATACCACCACACTTTAATCCTTTTTACACGCCTACCTTCGAATTTTTACCTGAATGGCCTCGTGTCTCGTGCTTTGCCTGTCGTCTCTCTTGGAGGCCTTACTCACTCATGTTTCTTACCCTTTTCACTTTTTCGGACATTTTGATCTCCTTACCTTCCATTTATTCGCTTTCTTTCTTTTCCAATTTTCTTTACCTTAAGACTTTGCTATCATACGCATTCATATATATATATATATATATATATATATATACACACATTTTATATCGCCCCGCTTACAAGGTATTTCCAAATGTACTCAAACTCACCTAATTCTAGAACTATGGTGCACCTTCTTTTTCTTCACCGGTCTAGTCCGCCTCGTCGTCCGCGACCGCTTCAGGTTTCCAATCACTCCGCTCATTCTAATTCCCCTTAGACTACTTTAGCTTCCCACTTTTCTCCTACGTCTAAAATTTACAGAACTTTTAATACACTTCTTAGGGGGGTCACCCATCCTAAGATTTCTCTCGCCCCAGCATGCTTAACCTTGAAACTTTGATGAAATCCGCTGCCTTAATGCTGGTATAATCGCATCCACCTCACCGCCTGATCTTCATAACATAATCTGGAGCAGGTTGAAGCCTTAATGGATTCCAAAACACTCTCGTAACGTATCTCCCTCTGAATTAGAAGGGTCTCTTACTCTTCCGATTACATAATTACTATTTTGGTCTTTTTAATTCTCAATAACCACCTTTCATCTGTATAGATGACTACTTTCTGTCCTTGACTTCTAGATTCCAAATGATAGCGGACACACCTTGGTCACCATTACTTATAAATACTCGGCCTCTTTGAGTTTCCACTCGCCCTTATTAAATAATAATCTACAGCAAATGCGCATACATAGAAAATTCCAATAAGGGTTTATATATCATACCTCGAGGTGTACCTGATCCTTTAACGATCTGCCCTGTTATATCTTCTTGTTTACCTTTCCTTTTCATTCTTCAGCTTTACACCTCAATCATACATGCAATATTCTTACCTTACCCGACATACATCCTTCGTGCCATTGCTTACCTTTGTACTGATTCATTCAATTATCCGATTCACAACCTTATGACTGAACTCATCATCAAGAAATACATTTAATCAATTCCTCTACTTGTACTTACACTGGTTTACCTCTATGTCGACCGATCCATTATCATAAATATACATTCTGATAACATAACCTCAATGAAGTGACTTACCTCTGTGACTTCCCATATCACCACTCACCTTCTCCCGTCGATACTGTGATTCTGCTGAAATCAAAGGTTAGTATAAAGGAACTCACTTCCTATGACTTGGCTCTATTGCACGATCTTAGAGGTCAAAGAAGAGTAACCACCCTAAATGCCCCGTAGCCACCTGTTTATAAATGTGGCGCGCTTCACACCATAAACAGGACTCTACTAGACACGACTTTGCAGACAACCCCTAAGACGAACTCCTCTGATACCAATTTGTCACACCCTAACATTGGTACGGCATGATGGGCAATCGGCCCCATATTCAGAGCCGAACGAACCCCATTAGTTCCCGCTACGTTCATAACCCCACTGGACTCTCATGTTACGAAATGAAATGCATAATGAAAACTGATCAAAACCATTCTTTCGTGGTAATCAAATCAAGTAAAATTTGTAATCATATAGGATTTGTAACATAATGCACGATGGTACGTCAGCTTACAGAGCCGCTTACGCGACTGACTTTCTATATACATGACCCTGTCTGCAAAGTCTCTAACATCAATCAGGAAAATCATAACATGTACACTCTGACTCGGCAACACTCCGGAAAGAAATGGAGCCCGCCAATCCCGCTGGAACAGCCTCTAGCAATGTCTTCTACTCATCTGTATGTACCTGCGTGGCATGAAACGCAACCCCCGAAAAAAAAGGGTCAGTACGGAATATGTACTGAGCATGTAAAGCATGAAATACCGTAAAGAGGATCATAACCAAAATGGAGATTTACAAGAAACAAGTATGACTTTTAAAACATCAATACATATGCCTTTTAAAATGAAAATCATGCATGCCATTATCAAATACGGTACCCGGCCCATTATGGGACTCGGTGGACAAAGTCATGTCATCATGTCTGCATACTATCATATCATCATGCATATATATACCGTACTCGGCCCTCTAGTGAGGGACTCGGTGGATAAAATCATGTCATCATACTATCATATCATTATGCATGCATATATATATATATATATATATATATATATATACCGTACCCGGCCCTCTAGTGAGGGACTCGGTGAATGAAGTCATCATATGCCCTCCTGGCCGCCATAACATATCATCATCTCATCATGTCATCATATATATATATATATACCGTACCCGGCCCTCTAGTGAGGGACTCGGTGAACAATGCAGTGGAGTGCGCACGATAACATACCCGGCCCGGGACTCGGTGAAAAAAACATATTGAGGCATGCACGAGTAGAGTAGTGAGAAACTATATGCACATAACTCAACTTTTCTTAAGAATCAATAGGTAAGTACGCAAATCAACACTTGAAGATCATAAACACGTTTCGAGTCAATCCGGTTTAGTATGAGAAAGTTATGGACACTTTTACCCCAGAACCTCTACGAACGTGTCCAAAGCAATCCAAGACTGTATACAAAAGTTAGAGACATTAATACTTACAGAACCCTTTTTGGGACATGAACTCTTTATGCTTTACTCGTTATTCAACCATACAATAAGCTCAACTATACCGAGCGTGCTCATGTCAAGAAGTGAACATGAATCATAGACAAACTTGGAAACATATCAAATAGAGCTTCGGAAATCATAGATACGTATCAAAACCATATGAAATAGCTCATGGAAATCAAGAATATTAGCCGTCCTAGTGGCTCTAAGAATAGGAGTTTCTTTGATATCACACATATACGTCGTCTGTTTGTTTCATAAGGATCATGCCAAAAGAAAGAAAGGGTAAGCCTTACATACCTGGAAGTTGATTCTCGACTTTCAACTTACTTCTCGTCTTGCAACTCGCTTAAGAATTATTCGTAGCCTCGTACTCTACATATGGAATCATTCATAATATCATTAGGATCGTACGTTCGTCTCGAAACTTTAATTAAAACCCTTTTAAATTCTGCCGAAATTTGGGCAGCATTGCCCCTGTTTATATGTCTAGCCCGAGATTCCAATTGAACAACCAACAACATCAAAAACCATACCAATACTATTAACATCATTTCCAATACCGACGTATGCCATAAAACAGCCCGCACACTGTTTTCTAAATTTCTCAACCAACTAAATTTGCAATATAACTATTTAATAATTTTATTTCCATATAGAAGCTGAAACTAACACTAACAACATCAATTACCACATCCTCCACATTTCACAAGTTAAATACATTTATTTTCATCCAAAGTTTTCTTCAAATCTCGTTCCATAATTCACAGCACCAACAAACGAATTTATCAGGCTATTCCCTCCGTTCTAATCCGTTAAAACTCTAAATAAACTCGTTAATAATGAAAAGGAACCTTATTCATACCTTAAGCATGCAGACACCACGTTATCACTCTTCTCCTTGGTTGATTTTTAGCTCAAATTGAAGACAACGCAGCGTACAACACTTTTCTCTTCATGGGCTTCGGGATTCAGGGCTCAGAGTTTGGTCAAAATTGGTTTTTCTTCTCTCCAAGGCTCTTCTCTCTCTCTCTTTCCAGAATTTCTGGTGTTCTTGGTCCGAAAAATGAGGAGAAAGGGCTGAAATTTCACTTAAATAGGCATGGGTCATGGGCCTAACCCGGTTGGGCCCGGATTGGGCCTAGCCCACTAATCTTTCTGCCTTAAAACGTCCGTATCTCATTATCCCGACGTCGCCTATGGACCCACGACCTATGGTTGGAAATATAATTCAATTATCTACAACATTCATTCTGGGAGGTTTCCCAAATTCAAAAACACCGATGGGGTTACGGCCTCCCGAAGTCAGATCACCCAAAAACGTAACTTAAAATTATATGTTTGGAGGGCTTCCACTTTGATTTGGCCCAAGGGTCCTTCTTGAGTTGTGTTTAACTTCACGTATGTGATTCATATAACTTTTCACATGTGCCTAAAAAAATCTCGACGTGTGGACCCCACCTCGGCTTACGAATAATCCGACGTACAAAAATACGGGATATAATATTATCGACGTGAGTTTAAATTATGTAGCAACAACATGATTGTCAATTTTTTTTTTTGAGGAAGCACATGTCACGCTCATGCTCTGAAAACGAGGGGTTTAACACCTAGTCTGCAGAATGTAATTAAAACATAGTAAGAATCGCGAATAAGATTAAGAAGTGTTACGTTATAGGATGGATTACGAACAGGATGTGATGTGAATACCATAAGGATTGCTCTAGAAATGAGGAAAGCCTAGCAAGGAAGTAACTAAAGAATACGGTGTGATTAGTGTGGAACGGAAAAGCAAATGTAGAACGAATAAGAAAGACTTACAAAGTTCTATAGGGAAGGTTCAGAATAAAAGTCAAGTGGTAACGAAAGTGAAAGCGAGCACAAGAAGAGAAGGAGTTAACAGAAAGAGGAAGATAAGAAGAAAGCGAGTGGGATTACAGTGTAGCGATGTGTTATGACATGTATAGCTTGGAAAACGAGTAATATAAGTGACAGGATTGTGAAAGACCAACCTAAAGGAAGATGAGCAACGAGACAAAATATCACGACCCAACCCCGTAGGCCGTGACTAGTGCCCGATCTGGACACCCAACACGTCTATCAAATGCTATCTCAAATTCTATCAAACGCATTCAAGTATATAGCAGAAGCCGACAAGGCTTTATTTCAAATTTAGATAATTTCCAGAAAAATTTCGGCAGAGTTTCCTTTGTTTTACAGACTATCCCATATACCCTGCACGCAGAAAATACCAACAAAGGACCACACAGGGCCAACGAAGCAACATTTAAACATATGCGGACCGGCCGCCGCGGCGAATGGGATCACCCAAACACAACATATACACGCATCTTGTCACGACCCAGCCCCGTGGGCCGCGACTGGCACCCTACCTGGGTACCCAGACCAAATCGCATATTCATTTCCGAACCCAAACTTATTTCAGGATTTTCCAAAAGTTATATCACACATAATTTATATCGAAAATATGTCTTAAGCGGTCATATCAAATCAAACTCAAACAAAGCGGCGGAATAGACATCGCCGGTCAAAATACAAATATATACAAAAGGGCCATTTGGGGCCATCATATCAAACAGACCGCTTTAAGACCCGAAAGCAAAATCAGACAACATACACATAGGACCCTCGCCCCACAAAGATGACTACAGACCTCTACGAATTCAAAACATGACATATGGCGAGACAGGGCCCCGCCGTACCCAAACTGTCAAATATACAAAGTATATATACAAAGTGGAGGAGTCTGTACCAAGAGTGGACTCCGGATCAAGTAAAAGTACTCCGGAAAGCAAGAAGTGAAGCCTACTGCGGAGGATCACCGATGTCTGCACCTGCGGGCATAAAACGCAGCCCCCGGAGAGAGGGGGTCAGTACGAAATATGTACTGAGCATGTAAAGCACGGAGTACAGAATTATGGATCAAAACCGAAAGCAAATCAGATGTCAAAGTGGGGTACAAACTGGTATATCAAAATCTGTATCGGAATCATATACATATATTTTATGCAAATAAAATCATGCAAACGCTTAAGAACGTGGTCGCCACTCCGACGCTGGCGCCACACACAGCATAACACCAGAAGGTTTCAAATCTCCGTACATCCCCGAACATAATCATAATCATCGGTGAGCGTATCGCGTCCCGAGCCATATCACAGCATAACTCCAAACGGAACCGGGCCCTATGGCGAAGCCTCGGGAACCGTAACACAGTATACAGCCGAATTTTATCATACAGCGCACGAATCAAAACCGGCCCGGGAACCGGTGAACGAAGTCATAATAAGGCACGAGCGGAGTCGTGAGAAAACAAATGCAAATCGTATTTCAAAATAGTGTTTCAAAACAAAGTAAACTCATAAATCATATCCTATTACAAAATAGTCGAATACTTAGTCGACATAAGGTTTCATTTTGCAAAACGATTCCAAAAGGGTCCATATGGTTCAAAACCTAGATTAGCGCATCGAATAGTCCAAACATACCCCGTGGAAGGATGTTCCAAAGATCAGAAGTGGTGCTTTCAACTTTATTCTCAAAGATAGCCCGAAGGGCAAATCGGGCATTTTGGGGTAGCGGACCCACCTCGAGTCGAAGTGAGGTGGCGAACATATTTTACGAGCAGTTATACGCCAAGGGTCATACATAATAATTTCTAGGTTACCCGACCACATTTCGATAGGTTTCGGACGAATAATGGCATTCTAGCCAAAAGGGAGCCTTTAGGCTTCAATCGAATTGAATGAATAGTAACTTTCCTGTGGATCGGGTTTCGGGGAGCAGAAATGCTCCGGAAGGTCTCATATTCAACTAACACACTAAGATATGCCAAATAAAGAATTGGGAAGCTTTACATACCTCTCAGATGTCGTAAGCTCCTCCAAAAGTCCCGTCCCGTTTCGTCAAAAATCTGCAAATGGTCAAAGTTACCAAATGAGATTCTTAGGCTCAAAAATGCCTTTAACTCCATATTTGCCTACCGAAATTTCGGCAGCACTTCCCCTATAAATCTAACATCCCCGAGGCGTAGCTCGGCTCAAATTAACCAACCACAACAGTCCACACATCAACCAAACAATATAAACAACAATCAAGCCATTCTAGCTTTAAAGTTCTACATGATTTCTAAAGTTGGCACTTCCATTCAAACTTTCAAAATTCCAATTCTATATCTACCTATTTGTATTCATTCCCACATTCAAACTTATACAACCACATTCTCATTACAATTCAAACCATACACAAAATTGCACCAAAATCCATTAGTTCCATAATTCTTCAAAACATTAAAATTCACGACGAACATTCTAACTAACGTCGTTTCAATCCGAATTCGTCAACATCGATATAGATTCATATCTAAAGTCTATAGCACCCCAAAATATACATTGATATACATAAGAATACCAAGGATATACACTTTCCGATAATATCCGAATTCGTTTTCCACCGTCAATTTAATTCAACAATCAATCAATTACGATCTAAGGGTCACAACAACACATTATGCCAACTTAAACAAGATCAATTCAAACCATTTCTTTCCTTCCATAACTCACGGCCAAACACACTACACACACACACCCACGACTTTCTATTTGCGTTAAAATTACGGGATCTCTATCTACTTCCAATGCTTAACACATTCACATCAATTCTATAACATAAAAGGGACAAAATTCATACCTTTCCTTGAAACCCCGACTTGTCGCAAACGTCGATTTTACGCCAAACTAATTATACCCCGTTGAAGAGGGCCTTGAGTACTTCACAAATATGAGAAGAACAAGATTTTTTTGGATCACAAGAAAGCTTGGAATTTTTCTTTCTTTCTCTTCACTATTCGGCCGAATGCCCCTTTCCTTTGTGTGTTCTTGATTTTTTTTTTTTGATTTGATCTAAATTACTAAGACTTCAAGTGATATATATCCTTTTGGGGTCATGTGCATAGCACATGACCCTTTTAAAATGGGCTTGGCCGGCCCCTCTCTTTCCTTTGGGCTTCAATTGCAATTTTTTTATTTCTTTGGCCCACTTCTTGAAAAGTCCCGATTTGTAATTCCCGAAACTAATTTCCGAAATTCCAAATTTATCCTCGGCCTTCCCCGAGGGCTTAGCATTAAAGATTTCACAACCAACATAGTCATATTCACAAAAATTAAATTAGGTCCTTCTAACACCCGAGTCATAATTATTTCTCGATTTCCAATCGTATGAAAACACGGGGCCTAACATTCTCCCCCCCTTAGGAACATTCGTCCCCGAATGTTAAACAAATCTTATGAAGGCTCACAAGCATAACGGGAAAACCATTTTTATATAAATAGCACACATGGTCCATCCGTTCATTGGTACAACAAATACAAAAGTCTAGATTACAGGAGGCGTAGGGAATAAATGGGGGAATCTCTTCTTCATCTCATCCTCCGCCTCCCAAGTCATCTCTTCCCGGTTGTTATTGCGCCACAGAACCTTGACAGAAGGCACTTCCTTTGTGCGCAATCTCCTTACCTGACGATCCAGAATAGATATCGGCTGCTCGTCATAAGACAACTGCTCCGTCACCTGGAGATCATCTACTGGGAATATCCTGGAGGGGTCACCAATACACTTCCGCAGCATAGATACATGAAACACCGGGTGCACGGACTCCAAATCGGATGGCAAGTCTAGCTCGTAGGCGATTGCGCCTATCCTCCGAACAATCTGGTATGGCCCGATGTACCGCGGACTGAGCTTACCCTTCCTGCCAAATCTCATAACGCCCTTCATAGGCGACACCTTCAGGAATACCCAGTCACCCGTCTGGAACTCCAACGGTCGACGTCGCCTATCAGCATACGCTTTCTGTCGACTCTGAGCAGCTAACAATCGCTCCCGAATGAGCTTCAC
Organism: Lycium barbarum; assembly: GCF_019175385.1. NCBI lineage: Eukaryota > Viridiplantae > Streptophyta > Magnoliopsida > Solanales > Solanaceae > Lycium > Lycium barbarum. The sequence continues at coordinate 46,129,005 of NC_083344.1, read as the reverse complement.
CTTATCTACAGCCTCCTGGATCACATCAGGCCCAATCACCTTAGTCTCGCCCACGTCAAACCAGCCGATAGGAGATCTGCATCTCCTGCCATAAAGGGCCTCATACGGGGCCATCTGGATGCTGGAGTGATAACTGTTATTGTAAGCAAACTCTATAAGCGGCAAATGATCATCCCAGCTGCCCCTGAAATCAATAACGCAGGCCCGTAACATATCCTCGAGCGTCTGAATAGTGCGCTCGGCCTGCCCATCGGTCTGAGGATGGAAAGCTGTACTGAGGGTCACCTGGGTCCCTAATCCCTCCTGAAATGACCTCCAGAAATTAGCCGTAAACTGAGCACCTCGGTCGGTAATAATAGATACAGGGACCCCGTGAAGTCTGACTATCTCTCTGATATATAATCTGGCATAGTCCTCAGCCGAATATGTAGTCCGGACCGGGAGGAAGTGGGCTGATTTCGTCAGCCTGTCCACAATAACCCAAATAGAGTCGTACCTGCGTAGAGTACGCGGCAACCCAACAATGAAGTCCATATTAATCATCTCCAATTTCCAGGCTGGAATCTCCATCTCCTGTAACAAGCCACCGGGCTTCTGGTGCTCGACCTTGACTTGCTGGCAGTTCGGGCACTGACTAACAAACTCAGCAATGTCTTTCTTCATGCCGTCCCACCAATACAAACACCTGAGATCCCGATACATCTTAGTGGAACCAGGATGAACAGAATACCGGGCATAGTGTGCCTCGCCCATAATCTGCCGCCGTAAGCCCGCAACATCCGGTACACAGAACCTGCCGTCGTACAATAATACTCCTTCAGGCGAGATTTCAAACTGGGTCTTTGTCTTATTAAGGGCCACATCCCTGTACCGAATCAAAAGAGGATCCTCAAACTGGCGCTGCTTTACCCCCTGAATAATAGATGACTCAGCAACTGGGCGAACAGAAATCCCAGAATCTCCAGAATCGGCCAAACGAACTCCGAGGCTGGCCAGCTGATGAATATCACGAACCAAATCTCTCTTATCAGATGGAACATCAGCCAGACTGCCTACGGACTTGCGGCTAAGCGCATCAGCTACCACGTTGGCTTTCCCTGGATGGTACAGAATATCAACATCGTAATCCTTTAGTAGCTCAAGCCATCTCCGCTGCCGCAAATTTAGCTCCTTCTGCTTAAAAATATACTGGAGACTCTTATGGTCCGTATAGATATCAACATGGACCCCATATAAATAATGCCGCCAAATCTTCAAAGCATGAATCACCGCGGCCAACTCAAGATCATGAGTGGGATAGTTCTTCTCGTGCGGTCTGAGCTGCCGGGAAGCATAGGCTATAACTCGACCGTGCTGCATCAATACACATCCTATCCCAATACCAGAGGCGTCACAATATACAACATACCCATCAGACCCCTCTGGAAGAGCCAAAACTGGCGCTGTAATCAATCTCTCCTTCAGCATCTGAAAGCTGCGCTCGCAGGCATCTGACCACTGGAATTTTGCTGCTTTCTGGGTAAGCCTCGTCAGTGGTGCTGCAATGGAAGAGAAGTCCTCCACAAACCTGCGATAATACCCAGCCAATCCCAGAAAACTGCGCACCTCAGTCGGTGTAGTAGGCCTGGGCCAATTCTGCACAGCCTCAATCTTCTGCGTATCGACCCGAATACCGTCTGCGCCGACAATATGACCCAAGAATGCCACAGAAGTCAACCAGAACTCGCATTTAGAGAATTTAGCATATAACTCCTGCTGACGGAGAATGCCAAGTACCGTCCTCAAATGATCTGAATGCTCCTCGGCTGATCGCGAGTAAATCAGGATATCATCAATAAACACAATAACAAACATGTCCAGGAATGGCCGAAATACCCGGTTCATCAGATCTATAAACACCGCTGGAGCATTAGTCAGCCCGAAAGACATAACTCTGAACTCATAATGCCCGTACCGGGTCCTGAAAGCAGTCTTCGGGATATCAGACTCCCGTACTCGCACCTGATGATAGCCTGAGCGCAGATCTATCTTGGAGAAGTGTCTAGCACCCTGCAGCTGATCAAACAAGTCATCAATCCGGGGAAGGGGATATTTATTCTTAATAGTCACCTTATTCAGCTGCCGGTAGTCAATACACATCCGCAACGACCCATCCTTCTTTCTGACAAACAATACCGGCGCTCCCCAGGGTGATGTGCTGGGCCTGATAAAACCCTTATCCAGCAAATCATTCAGCTGCTCCTTCAACTCCTTCAACTCAGCCGGTGCCATCCTGTACGGAGGAATAGATATAGGCTGCGTATCCGGCATCAACTCTATAGAAAAATCAATCTCCCGCTCAGGCGGAAGGCCAGGAAGCTCATCAGGAAAAACATCTGGAAACTCACTGACGACCGGGACAGACTGAAGGGTAGGTACCTCCGCTGCAGTATCATGCACCCGAACCAAATGATAGATATAACCCTTCTGGATCATCTTCTTAGCCTTGAGGTATGAAATAAACTTACCCCTCGGCGATGCAGTAGATCCGAACCACTCTATGACTGGTTCCCCGGGAAACTGAAAACGGACTACCTTTTTCTGGCAGTCGACATTAGCATAACAGGAAGACAACCAGTCCATACCCATAATGACATCAAACTCGAGCATGTCTAACTCTACCAAATCAGCCTTAGTGCTACGATCATAAATGGTCACAGAACAATCCCTATAGATCTGTCTCGCTACAATAAAATCCCCAACTGGCGTAGCTACCTCAATGGCTCTATAGGCTCAGACACTATCCCAATCTTACTAGCAACGAGCGGGGAAATATATGATAAAGTAGAGCCAGGGTCAATCAATGCATATACAGATCTGGAGAAAACCAGTAATGTACCTGTGACGACGTTTGGCGAAGCCTCCTGATCCTGGCGGCTGGCCAAAGCATATATGCGGTTCGAGGGACCGCTAGAACCTGAAGCGCCACCGCGGCCTCGACCGCGTCCTGCCGGTGCTGGAATACCCCGCCCTCCAGGGCGTGCAACAGATGGAACAGAGGAAGAGCCGGCGGCTGACCCTGTCTGCTGAGCCGCATTACCCGAACCACTGGCCAATGGGCAGTCTCTCATAAAGTGGCCCTGACCGCCACAAGAAAAACAAGCTCCCGTCGCTCGGTAACACTCCCCGGGATGTGACTTCCCGCAATGTGGACAACGGGGTCTAAGTGGTCTGGCCTGACTGGGACCCCTGGATACCTGCGATCCTGCCGCTCTGGAGCTCTGACCGGCCCCAGACGGTCCCGTACTGTCGAATCTCCGGCTACCTGACTGAGTACCCCGGCCGGAAGGAGGAAAATATCTATCAGACTGCTGCTGCTGCTGAGGCTGTCCGCCTCGAGAATCCCCTGAATAACCCACGGATCTAGCCCTCTTGGGCGGTCTCCTGTCTCGATCTCTGCCAGCAGGATCAGATCTGCGACGGTCCTCCACACCCATCGCATAGGCCTGAAGCCGGGAAATATCCATGTCTGTCTGCAGTGACACGGCCATACAGCTGTCTACCAAATACCGGTCCAATCCCATAACATAGCGGTGCATCCAATCGGACATATCTGCTACCACGGCCGGTGCATATCGGGCCAGAGAATCAAACTCAAGGCTATACTGGCGAACACTCCGACCCCTCTGCTGCAGACGTAAAAACCGATCAGCTCGTGCCCGCCGTAACTCTGGTGGCAAAAAGTGGCGGGTGAATGCTGTCACAAACTGATCCCAAGTGGCTGGAGGGGCACCCTCTCCCCTGGACAGCTCCCAAGTCTCGTACCAGTGGGTAGCCACATCTCGAAGCCTGTGCGACGCCAGCTCAACCGACTCGGTCTCCGAGGCCCTGACTAGGTCCAGTGAGCGTCGCATCCCCCGAATAAAGTCATGGGGGTCCTCATCGGGCTTGGACCCGAAGAACTCTGGAGGGCCACATAGCAGAAACTCCCGAACTCGCAGGCTGTCCCGCCTGTCATCATCATCATCATCTCTCCGCCCGCGTCTGCGAGCCTGCCCTACTACCAGCGTAGTCAGCAACTGCACAGCCTCTCTCAGGGTCCGATCCTCCGCCCCTGGCTGAGGAGCTGGAGTCTCAGGTGCGGGTACACGGACATCTGGAGCTGCCGAAGGTCCTGCTCCAGGCTGTACTAGTGGGGGTGTAGCAGACCCCTCAGACTGTGGCACATCCTCAGGCAAATCATATACACGAGCCCGGGTAGCTCGCTGTGCCTGGCTAGTCTCCCCAATCCTCGCCTTGCCCTTCTGGGCTGCCGTTGCCTTCTTCGGAGGCATCACTGCAAACACGAAGGCGAGTTAGATCAAAATCATCCTAATAGCACAGCTCTATCGCACGATCTAAGATTTCAAAGAAAGTAACATCCTAAATGCCCTGTAGCTTCCCGTTTATAGATGTGGTGCACAACACATCGATAAACAAGACTCTACGAGACACGGCCTGTAGACATTCCGAGGACAAACCGCTCTGATACCACTTTTGTCACGACCCAGCCCCGTGGGCCGCGACTGGCACCCTACCTGGGTACCCAGACCAAATCGCATATTCATTTCCGAACCCAAACTTATTTCAGGATTTTTCAAAAGTTATATCACACATAATTTATATCGAAAATATGTCTTAAGCGGTCATATCAAATCAAACTCAAACAAAGCGGCGGAATAGACATCGCCGGTCAAAATACAAATATATACAAAAGGGCCATTTGGGGCCATCATATCAAACAGACCGCTTTAAGACCCGAAAGCAAAATCAGACAACATACACATAGGACCCTCGCCCCACAAAGATGACTACAGACCTCTACGAATTCAAAACATGACATATGGCGAGACAGGGCCCCGCCGTACCCAAACTGTCAAATATACAAAGTATATATACAAAGTGGAGGAGTCTGTACCAAGAGTGGACTCCGGATCAAGTAAAAGTACTCCGGAAAGCAAGAAGTGAAGCCTACTGCGGAGGATCACCGATGTCTGCACCTGCGGGCATAAAACGCAGCCCCCGGAGAGAGGGGGTCAGTACGCAATATGTACTGAGCATGTAAAGCACGGAGTACAGAATTATGGATCAAAACCGAAAGCAAATCAGATGTCAAAGTGGGGTACAAACTGGTATATCAAAATCTGTATCGGAATCATATACATATATTTTATGCAAATAAAATCATGCAAACGCTTAAGAACGTGGTCGCCACTCCGACGCTGGCGCCACACACAGCATAACACCAGAAGGTTTCAAATCTCCGTACATCCCCGAACATAATCATAATCATCGGTGAGCGTATCGCGTCCCGAGCCATATCACAGCATAACTCCAAACGGAACCGGGCCCTATGGCGAAGCCTCGGGAACCGTAACACAGCATACAGCCGAATTTTATCATACAGCGCACGAATCAAAACCGGCCCGGGAACCGGTGAACGAAGTCATAATAAGGCACGAGCGGAGTCGTGAGCAAACAAATGCAAATCGTATTTCAAAATAGTGTTTCAAAACAAAGTAAACTCATAAATCATATCCTATTACAAAATAGTCGAATACTTAGTCGACATAAGGTTTCATTTTGCAAAACGATTCCAAAATGGTCCATATGGTTCAAAACCTAGATTAGCGCATCGAATAGTCCAAACATACCCCGTGGAAGGATGTTCCAAAGATCAGAAGTGGTGCTTTCAACTTTATTCTCAAAGATGGCCCGAAGGGCAAATCGGGCATTTTGGGGTAGCGGACCCACCTCGAGTCGAAGTGAGGTGGCGAACATATTTTACGAGCAGTTATACGCCAAGGGTCATACATAATCATTTCTAGGTTACCCGACCACATTTCGATAGGTTTCGGACGAATAATGGCATTCTAGCCAAAAGGGAGCCTTTAGGCTTCAATCGAATTGAATGAATAGTAACTTTCCTGTGGATCGGGTTTCGTGGAGCAGAAATGCTCCGGAAGGTCTCATATTCAACTAACACACTAAGATATGCCAAATAAAGAATTGGGACGCTTTACATACCTCTCAGATGTCGTAAGCTCCTCCAAAAGTCCCGTCCCGTTTCGTCAAAAATCTGCAAATGGTCAAAGTTACCAAATGAGATTCTTAGGCTCAAAAATGCCTTTAACTCCATATTTGCCTACCGAAATTTCGGCAGCACTTCCCCTATAAATCTAACATCCCCGAGGCGTAGCTCGGCTCAAATTAACCAACCACAACAGCCCACACATCAACCAAACAATATAAACAACAATCAAGCCATTCTAGCTTTAAAGTTCTACATGATTTCTAAAGTTGGCACTTCCATTCAAACTTTGAAAATTCCAATTCTATATCTACCTATTTGTATTCATTCCCACATTCAAACTTATACAACCACATTCTCATTACAATTCAAACCATACACAAAATTGCACCAAAATCCATTAGTTCCATAATTCTTCAAAACATTAAAATTCACGACGAACATTCTAACTAACGTCGTTTCAATCCGAATTCGTCAACATCGATATAGATTCATATCTAAAGTCTATAGCACCCCAAAATATACATTGATATACATAAGAATACCAAGGATATACACTTTCCGATAATATCCGAATTCGTTTTCCACCGTCAATTTAATTCAACAATCAATCAATTACGATCTAAGGGTCACAACAACACATTATGCCAACTTAAACAAGATCAATTCAAACCATTTCTTTCCTTCCATAACTCACGGCCAGCCCAGAAGGGCGAGACGGTGGCTGGAAGAAGAGTTGAACGGGGGCTAGAAGAAGGAGAATCTCATAATGAAGCTCCCCCTCAAACTTTTCCTGCTCCCCCTGCACCAGCAGAGCAGGAAAGAGTTTCAGCTCCAGGCCCCGCACCTCCAGTTCCACCGCCTGCAGCTCCGGGCCAGCAGATGGCCGAGGCCATCCAGTTGTTGACTCAGCTAGTTGCCGCACAGGCTCAGCGGCAAGATGCAGACCCGGGAGACCGAGCGGTAAGTGCAAGGGCCCGCGACTTTATCACCCTGAATCCTCCAGAGTTTTATGGATCAAAACCAGAGGAGGACCCGCAGAGTTTTATAGACGAGTTGCTGAGGACTCTGGGGATCATACATGCTTCGGATACGGAGTCCGTAGAGTTGGCTTCATACAGACTGCGGGATGTGGCATTTCTGTGGTATAATAGCTAGATATCTTCGAGGGGAGCAAATGCACCCCCTCCGGTTTGGCAGGAGTTTACTGAAGCATTTCTATGGCATTTCCTACCACCAGAGGTTCGACGAGGTCGAGCCGATATGTTCTTGAACCTTAGACAGGGAAATATGAGTGTTCGAGAATACAGCCTTCGTTTCAACTCACTAGCCAGGTATGCCCCAGCCCTGATAGCTGATAGGGGAGATCATGTGCACCGATTCGTGAGTGGGCTAGGGCCACATTTAGTTAAGGAGTGCCTGACGGCTTCACTCCAGGATGGGATGACTATTACCCGCATCCAGGCCCATGCCCAAAATCTGGAAGAGCAGTACCGGTCACAGAGAGAGGGGCGTTATCCAGATAGGGGTTCTAGAAAAAGAGGCAGATTTCCCAGGGCTAGAAGCGAGTATAGAGGGGGACAGGCACAGGAGCAATTTAGGTATTCAGACCAATCGACGGCCAATTCACCTCCTCGATTTGCGGATAGGGGATTTGACCGTTCTACTCACTCGAGACCAGATCAGGGTACTAGAGCTTCAGGATCCCAGTATAGAGCTCATCCTAGCAGGATGATGCCACCCCCGCCACGGTGTGCTCGATGTGGTAGGCCACACTCTGGAGAGTGTCGCGCAGGTACAGGTGCTTGTTATACTTGTGGGCGGGTTGGCCATTTGATGCGTGATTGCCCACTGAGGTATGAGGGAGACCAAGCCCAGCCCGCTGGGTTCTCGGTTGGTTCCACGTCGACCGTACGCCCTCCTGGACAGACTTCCCAAGCTCCAGTGGGCCGCGGCCGAGGTAGAGGAGGGGCACCTAGTTCAGCCGGCCCTCCGCACCGCCTATATGCATTGACAGGACGACAGGACCCTGAGCCTTCCGCAGACGCGGCCACAGGTACTTTTTCGGCACCTTCTATGATATGCGTGTTAATTGATTCGGATTCTATCTTATCCTACACTGCCCTTTGTATTGCTGAACATATTAAGAATTCGGAAATTAGGACGAAAAGTAGCCATACGCACAGGTAAAAAGACGAATACTAGAGATTGCGGAGGTTAGAACTGTAAACAAAAGAAAAGACGTGTTACGCGGGCGTTTCGAAAACTGCTAAGACCCCAACTCGTTCCATATTATGTGATATAAGTAGTGCGAGGGAGTGGAGGCGAAAATACTAACACTAAGACGCTGAAATGCATCAAAGTTTCAAGGTTAAGCGTGCTAGGGAGAGAGCAATATCACGATGGGTGACCCCCTGGGAAATATGCTGAAAATTTCGTAAATGTGAAAACAAGAGACAAATGTGAAATTAGGTGGCCTAAAGTGAATTAGAGTGCGTGAAGTGAGTAGAAACCCTATAGAAGTCGTGTAAGTCAAGACGGAATAAACTAGCAGAAGGGGAGAAAGCATGACAGAACTTCAGGACTAAAGAAAGTTTGATTAGTGCTTGGAAGTGGTTGTACATAAAAACAGTGGTAGGAATGTATATATTTATATGACATCTTATCTGTGACTATTGAACCCTAACAAATAGTGTCGCGATACATGGAATATGCTAGTCGAGCGAATATCCGAAAGACGTGATTTAGGAGATAGGTACGGATGTCACAAGGTAAGACCGATGCCGAACCAATGCTAGTTAAGGCTAGAAAACCCTAATATGGTGATATACGGGAACATATATATAGCAAGGGAATAGACGCGACAAACTCTGCGAAGAAGGAATTACAATTGTAAAAGGATCGCAGAAGGCAACCCAAGTTCCTGGAAGGGATATGTTAAGCGACATGTGAGATATCTACGAAGGAGACCTCCCCGAGGTATTATAAAACACTATGAGGCCAGTTTAACTTTCGAGGATGAATATTCTAAAGGGGGGGAGGATGTTATATCCCGCATTTTGTGCAATCGGATAATTCAAGACAATTGCGGGAAGACAACAAGCAAGGCCATATTTTATTTTGTTTGGCATATGAGTTGCTTATGAAAAATTTAGAAGTGGAATTAATGAGGAAGGTCAAGGGCATAAAGGGAAATTTGCAATATGACTCGTGGATATACGGAGGAAGACGAAGGATAAAATTGGAAATTTGAAAAATAAAAAAAAATTCCATGAAGTGCCAAAACAAATGGGCTAGAGCACTTTGGGCCAAGGTTGGCCATCTAACCTCTTTCTTGATGGGCCAAGCCCATATGGGGGTAAAATTGATAACCCAAAAGATGACTTATAAGTCATCTTATTCACCTAATTTCTCTAGAAAGTTCAAGAAACAAGAATAAGAGAAAAGGAGGAGAAACTTGGAGGCCATTTCGGCCAAGAGCAAAAACCAACAAGAAAATTTACAAAAATTCCTTCAAACATTGTTCTCTAATAATTGGAGGGCCCTTAACAAGGTGGAGTGTTCATTGGAACAAGAATATTTCATATTCTTGCAAGTTACAATTCTAGTCAAGTGGGGAGTCAAGAAGAAAGGTAAGAATCAACTTATCTTTATGTGTTATAGGTGATTATGTATGTTGTAGTATGTAAAGGTTGATGAAATCCATGGAAGTGTGGAAAACAGGTTGTGGCCGTGAGTGTGTGGTGTGTATATGTGGCCGTGTATACATGATGTTTAGCCGTGTATATTTGCTAAATTGTAGAGGAATGGTGAGCAAGTTTTATTTAGTGTTTTGGTTGTTGTCGTGTTGTGGATCCTTTGTTGTCAATGAATGCTTAATGACCTTAGTGGAGTTGTAGAAGTTGGAGACTTATTTAGAAGTTTATGTATATTGAATGTGATGTTCTTGCATGTATGAAAGACAATGATATTGATATGGTGTCGTTGGAATATATATATATATATATATATATATTATTAGGTTGTTATTGTTTTATTGGAGTTGGAAGGTTTTGAAGAAAGTAGTATATTGATTGAGTTGTTATGATGTATCTTGGGTTGAATATGGAAATTGTTAGTATGGTTGTTGACATTATGTTGATAGTTTGGCCGGGTTGAATTCCCGGATTGTTGTTGATTAAAAATTGGTTAAGTTTAATTTTGGGAATGGTGTATTTACAGGGGAAGTGCAGCCGAAATTTCGGTAGCCAAGTATTATCTTAAGATTCCAATTCTAAATGCTCTAATCAAAGTTTGGTAAATATGACCAATTTGTAGATTTTGGCGGATTTGCAACTTGAATTTGGAATAGCATAAGGAGCGGAAAGAGGTATGTAAGGTTTACTCTTCTTTCTATGGCATGTCTTAGATGTAATAAGTCGGATACGAGCCGCGGGGACAACTCCGTTCTCCGGAATCCGCACCCAAAGTTTTCCACGTTTCGTTCAATAGAATTGAACTAAATTTTGCAAAATGTTAGAAAGACTTCCTAAATATCTAGAGCTCGCATTGAGAGGTCCCGACTACCCTAAAACCCTCCCAGGAGACGTCATGAAATGTAACGAACGTGAATTTGATATGCCTCCTCATTTGACCCGAGGGTGGCCCATGGATTCCAAATTTTATTTATTTATTGTTCCGGTTGACCTATTTTGAAGTAGAACCTAAAGGAAACCTTTGATCCTTATACCGCTTATCTAATGACCAGTAATATAGCTATTCTAATGAGAATAATCCTACGACGATAATGATAATGACGATGTAAGAAAGAGAATATGTCTATGACGAGAACGATGAGAATAATTGCATGTCTAAAAGCCTTAAGTGAAGGATTCAGTATGAATACAAGAATGATGGACTAGTTCTTGAGTCCAACTCTATTCCTTTGACATGACTCTATTTTCCAAAGACCCTAGGGTGCACGAAGTAATGTTTTATGAGTTTTACGATCTTGTCCCATGTTTTCTCTTAATGCTATTCTTCATTGATAGTCTCGCCTCATAATACTAATTCCTTCAAGGTGAGACATAACGATCTTGATTATTTCATAATGTAATCGGAGGCTACCGACCTTACGTCACTCCGACCTGGACATGGTTTTCTTGGACTCTCGAGCGTGTTGTATGCATGTTATAAGTATATGTATATGATAAAAGAACCAGAGCGCTATAGACGCTGATGTATGTACATGACACACGTATACGCATATGATGAAAGAGCCAGAGCGCTATAGACATTGATATATGTACATGATGTATGCATACGTATACGGGGAAGATGGAGATAAGGGCAGCGCGTTATATACGCATATCCACCTGATCAGTTGGCATTATATGACATGATATCGTCCCGGACGCGGGATGTGTATATTTATGGTTAAATGGATCGGCTGCCGACGCCTCGGCAATATGATATGTCCTATTTTTATATATATATATATGAACAAGGAAAGATTTTTAAAGGAAAGTTAAGCATGCATAGCATCTGCCAAGGGCATATATATATACAGGTTATGTTTCTACCTCAGGACAGGTGCTATTACTCTTTTATGTCGTTATTCCCGTCTTATATTTTTCGTATGCTATTATTCAAGCCTTACATACCCGGTACATTATTCGTACTGACGTCCCTTCGTGTGGACGCTGCGTTTCATGCCGCGCAGGTCAGCAGACAGGCGGGTTTGATTCTTAGGAGCTCTACCAGCAGCATTTGACAGCGCTCCAGTTGTTCCGGAGCCTCACTTCCTTAGTACTATTTTGTCTATATATATATATATTCGGGCACGGCAGTACTCGACCCTTTCTATGTATGTGTGTACTATGTCTAGAGGCTCGTAGACAGATATGTACAGTTAGATGTCTTGTATTTTGAATTGTTCGCGTCTCTGTATAATGTGATAGCAACGCTTACTAGTCTATGTTTATGATGACGCTGCTAACGTTAATGTTCAGCAACAAAAACAAATGTATAGTACAGTTCCTACGGCCCGCTGAGAAGTAAGGGTACAATGATAGATACGGGGTGCTCGGTACAAGTATCGGGTACTCGTCACGGCCCCTAGTCGGGTCGTGACAGAAGTGGTATCAGAGCAGTTCGGTCCTAGGGGTTTGTCTACGAGCCGTGTCCAGTAGAGTCTTGTTTATGGGTGTGTAGCGCGCCACACTTATAAACAGGAGGCTACGGGGCATTTAGGAAATATGACCTTCTTTGTACTCAAGATCGTGCGATAGAGCTATGCTACCAGGTTTCCATATTTTTTTCCTAATCCTGTGTTATGGTTTCAGTAATGCCGCCAAAGAAGAAAGCTAGGGCGGCCCAGAAGGGCGAGACTGTGGCTGGAAGAAGAGTTGAACGGGGGCTAGAAGAAGGAGAATCTCATAATTAAGCTCCCCCTCAGACTTTTCCTGCTCTCCCTGCACCAGCAGAGCAGGAAAGAGTTTCAGCTCCAGCCCCCGCACCTCCAGTTCCACCGCCAGCAGCTCCGGGCCAGCAGATGGCCAAGGCCATCCAGTTGTTGACTCAGCTAGTTGCCGCACAGGCTCAGCGGCAAGATGCAGACCTGGGAGACCGAGCGGTAAGTGCAAGGGCCCGCGACTTTATCACCCTGAAGCCTCCAGAGTTTTATGGATCAAAACCAGAGGAGGACCCGTAGAGTTTTATAGACGAGATGCTGAGGACTCTGGGGATCATACATGCTTCGGATACGGAGTCCGTAGAGTTGGCTTCATACAGACTGCGGGATGTGGCAGTTCTGTTGTCACGACCCAACCCCGTGGGTCGCGACTGGTACCCTAACTGGGTACCCGTACGTACCTACCTGACCGAATTTCGTATCATACAGATTTTTATTTTTTAAACAGATGCTACAGAAGTAGGCCGATACAGATACGGCACGCGCGCAAACATATATATATATATATACCTGGACATGCAGACATTTACAGATAAGCCGATAAGGCTAACATACAGACGAAACCCGTAACCCACACATCTATCTACAGGCCTCTACAGACATACAGAATTATATGACGGGACAGGGCCCCGCCGTACCCAGAATTTCCATACATACAGAACATACGGAAGAACAGAAGATATATACCAAAAGTATATGCTCCGGATCGAAGGAGCTCTTCAAACAGCAGAGTCAGAACCCTACGCTGGCGGCGTATCACCTGGTGCGTCCGTACCTGCGGGCATGTAGCGCAGCCCCCGAAGAGCGGGGGTCAGTACGAAAAATTTACCGAGTATGTAAAGCAGAAACATAGCAGATATAAACATAGTCCGAACCGGAGTCACAGAAATATAACAGACAGACCCATAAATCAGACGGACGGACAGAGTCATGATCCAGACAGACATACAGAGTCGTGGTTCATACAGATAAGCAGAATCATGGTTCGGACAGACAGACGGAATCATAATACGGACAGACGAGCAGAATCAGTATCCATACAGACGTACAGAATCGGAGTCCATACGGGCGTACCGAATAAAAATCCATACGGACATACAGAATCAGAATCCATACGGACATACAGAATCAGAATCCATACGGACATACAGACATAGTCGTAATTCAGACGGACAGACAGAAGTATGTCGGACAGAATTATGCATGCAGACTAGTACAGAGTCATACAGAATCATACAAAGGCATGTGCTTATATAAATACAGATGGCACACGCATACATTCATACAGATCCCGGCCCTGTCTGGGGGCGCGGTAACAGAACCCGGCCCTCTTAGTACGGGACGCGGTGGACAGACAGAATCAGATCAGATCATATGCCATCCTGGCCGCCATCCCCATACACAGATCATAATATCATACAGACATACAGATCCCGGCCCGCACGCCGAGGGACGCGGTGAACAATGCAGAGAAATATGCACGATAACAGAACCTGGCCCGGGACGCAGTGAAGGAATGCATTGAGACAGACACGAACCGATAAATGAGAAACTACTTACATACAGACTCAACATACAGACTCAATCAAACTGAAGGGTGCCAAACGGCGAGTCAAAATCAGAGTATCCGGATAGTATGCATAGTACGCGCCTATATCCTACTTGGGAAGGCACGACAGATTATTATCAGAATCAGATTCTCAGATGTTCAGAAATCATTTTGTAAGAATTTCATAAAAATAGTTGTATCATAATCAAAATAATAGTTCAGATGGTTTCTGAGAAAATCGGACAAAACGGAAGTATTTAAAGTATTACAGAAGATATCGGGCCTTGCGGGCCCGCCTCGGACCAACTCGAGGCAACATATGTAAATTATCGCTAATAGACCTTATGAGGTCATCCATAATCGTTTGGAAGTGTTCCGACTCCGTTTAGGGAAGTTTTGTACAAAAACTCACTTTAAAGGCAATTTGTAAGAAAATAGCTTCAATTGAATTGAAGGAATTGGAGCGGTTTTCCGTCTCGAATTTCGGGGAACGGAGTCGTACTTAAGGCTCGCGGCCGAGCCTATCACATCCAGAACATGCCTAGGAACAAAGGGAAATGCTTCACATACCTCGATAGCGCCTTACGCTCGCTTGGCGTCGACTTCAATTTCGTCCAAAATCTAGAAATGGTCAAGTTTACCATTTGTTAGTTTCAAACTTTTCAATAGTCCAACTTAACACATACTTGCCTACCGAAATTTCGGCAGCATTTCCTCTGTATATATGACATCCCCAAAAGTTAAACACAGCCAAACAATCAACACAACCCAACAACAATATTCATAATAACGACAAGTAGCTCAAAATATATAATAGGGCACAATTTGCCAACTTTCCATCATAACCTAACATTTTCCGTTCCGACCTTACACTTCCAAACCAAACTTATTATTTTTGATATTCATCACCTATCAAAGTCACTACAACACGATTCGGAGGCATACCATACCGTTTTCACACGATATACATAAGATATACAAAACATACCAACTTTCCATTAAGCCACTACTTGTCCAATTTTTCCTAACTTTCAACATACAAGTTAATTATACATTTCCATCTTCCAAATTCATCAACAATAATCATAATTTACCTCTTGATACTTTCATTTCCATTTTTACATAAATCCTAACAAAGTTGCATATTCTCCTACAACAACTTAATAACCATTTTTTTTCCAAGATAATAAAGATTGTCATCTTTCCATTCACTTCACCATAACACACTTAGCATGAAAACAAGATCAAATTCATATTCCATACTCAACATAGCACCACACGGCCACCTCCTATGTTTTCCAATTTTCACTAATCCATTCCACTTTCATTTCTAACACAATTTCCATCATGCTACAACTAAATTACAACATGAATTCAAGCCATCTTAAACATACAATTCATGCATAAATTCGGCCAACATGCATGATTTTCAACTCACAAAATTTCCATGTTTTTCACTCATTCACACATACTACAACATACATATACCATTCATAACATAGCAAAAGCATGAAATCCTTACCTTTCTTCAAGTTCTTCACTTGGAGGTTAAAATTGTTTTCTTGCCACAATACTTATATTAACTTGTAGAGGACCTTGAGCTTAGTACTAATCTCACAAGACTTGGATTTTTAAATCAAAGATTTGGCTCCCAAAATTTTTCTTTCTTTTTCTCTTTTCTTTTCTCCTCAAACCCGAATGCTCCCTCTCTCTCTTTTGTTTGTTCTTATTTCCTTTTTCTTGAAGCTTCTCAATACTTATCCATTTTATATAATTTCCCATGGAATTTATTTAATCCATGGGCTTGGATCAATGGTGTGGCCGGTTGGGCCCTTAAATTTGGGCCTCACTTTTTTTTTTTTTTTTTTTTTTGAGTCCAATTGGCTTTATTATGTAATTCATGAAGCAAGTTTCCAAAATTCCAATTTTGCCCTTGGCCTCCTTCCGTAGTTCCACACCAACGTATTTATAACCGACACATTCACACCAAGAAATGTCCAATTGTGGCCTTATTCATTACAAGTCAATTTATCTTGAATTTTCGAATAAGGAAAAACGTCGGATGTAACATCCTCCCCCCCTTTAAAAACATTCGCCCTCGAATGTTAAATTGACCTTATGGGGCGTCATACTACTTCGGGAGGGTTCTCTTTATAGTCGTCCTTTACTGACTTTCCGGCATGGCTTCTTTACCAACATTATGGGGTAATTTTTCACATTACTGATTCAAATGCCTTCATAATATATTTTCTCATACCCCACATGATTATCAAACCATAAGCTATATTCTCGTGACAGACGGATGCTTTTCAGGCATTATAGTTAACATCACTTCTTGTCACACTTCTGAGTTCCTTACCACATTATCGAAATCCCACTTCATACCCGACACTTCATACCAAACGGATTCATAACTAGGACCGGACGCGTAGAAGCATATCGGACGGATTCGTAATCGGAGGCAGACGTACTAAACCGTGGCAGACGGATTCATAGTCAAAGTCAGGGGTACGGAAGTATGTCAGACGAATCTGAGATCGGGGTCAGACGTATGGCGAGGTATCAGACAGATTCGAAATCAGAACCAGACATACAGAAATGTATCATACAGATTCGTGATCCCAAATCAGACAAACAGAAATGCGTCAGACAGAGTCATAATTAGAATCAGACATACGGAGATGTATCAGACAGACACGTGATCGAAATCAGATGTACAGAGGCACATAAGACAGATTCATATCCGGAGTCAGACATACAGAGGTGTGTCAGACAGATTCGTAATCAGAGTTAATCGTACAGAGATATGTCAGACAGAAACGCATTCAGAATGAATCATACAGAAGTATGTCGACCAGAAACATATTCAGAATCGGATGTACAAAGATTTATCAGGTGGGAACATAATTGAGTTCAGAAGCATAGAGGCGTAATAGACAGAGCCTTAGCAGAATCGGAAGTGCAGAAGTGTAACAGATAGAATCTGAAGCTGAATCAGATCGCTCTTAGTAAGGCTCCAGTGATTTATGGAAAATTCCCTTATTGGTGACTTGGCTAGCCAAGTTGTCATACAAATCGTCTCGCGTGTCGTTTATCGACTCTTTCAAAGATTCCGCTTATTCGCATTTCTTATCTTTCGTCTTTCCTACCATCCATACTCATTTTCCTTTTGAGACATCGTCATACCAGACTGAGTTATAATGGGATAGGGGTTTTTCTAGTCCTTGACAGCATCTGTGCCCTCACCCCCGCTTCGTTTCATGTATTCGGTTTAGTAAAACCTTTCGCCGATCACGATATTAGTTGCCGGGACCCGACTTTCAATCCATATGGGTACCAGACGAAAATCATACATACGCACATACACATACACATACACACATACACATATATTTACTACTATCTTACTGGCGAACGTCTCTGACTGTTATTCGAATTCGCTCAATTTCCCGAGCGGTATCGCACCTTTCCTTTTTGCCCATTTAATTCTGCGTCGGTCTGTGTGGCTTTTGTAAAGGCACTAATTACTCCACACATTCTCTTTTCATTTCTAACAGAATTTCCATCATGCTACAACTAAATTACAACATGAATTCAAGCCATCTTAAACATACAATTCATGCATAAATTCGGCCAACATGCATGATTTTCAACTCACAAAATTTCCATGTTTTTCACTCATTCACACATACTACAACATACATATACCATTCATAACATAGCAAAAGCATGAAATCCTTACCTTTCTTCAAGTTCTTCACTTGGAGGTTAAAATTGTTTTCTTGCCACAATACTTATATTAACTTGTAGAGGACCTTGAGCTTAGTACTAATCTCACAAGACTTGGATTTTTAAATCAAAGATTTGGCTCCCAAAATTTTTCTTTCTTTTTCTCTTTTCTTTTCTCCTCAAACCCGAATGCTCCCTCTCTCTCTTTTGGTTGTTCTTATTTCCTTTTTCTTGAAGCTTCTCAATACTTATCCATTTTATATAATTTCCCATGGAATTTATTTAATCCATGGGCTTGGATCAATGGTGTGGCCGGTTGGAGGCCATTTCGGCCAAGAGCAAAAACCAACAAGAAAATTTACAAAAATTCCTTCAAAAATTGTTCTCTAATAATTGGAGGGCCCTTAACAAGGTGGAGTGTTCATTGGAACAAGAAGATTTCATATTCTTGCAAGTTACAATTCTAGTCAAGTGGGGAGTCAAGAAGAAAGGTAAGAATCTACTTATCTTTATGTGTTATAGGTGATTATGTATGTTGTAGTATGTAAAGGTTGATGAAATCCATGGAAGTGTGGAAAACATATTGTGGCCGTGAGTGTGTGGTGTGTATATGTGGCCGTGTATACATGATGTTTAGCCGTGTATATTTGCTAAATTGTAGAGGAATGGTGAGCAAGTTTTATTTAGTGTTTTGGTTGTTGTTGTGTTGTGGATCCTTTGTTGTTAATGAATGCTTAATGACCTTAGTGGAGTTGTAGAAGTTGGAGACTTATTTAGAAGTTTATGTATATTGAATGTGATGTTCTTGCATGTATGAAAGACAATGATATTGGTATGGTGTCGTTGGAATATATATATATATTATTAGGTTGTTATTGTTTTATTGGAGTTGGAAGGTTTTGAAGAAAGTAGTATATTGATTGAGTTGTTATGATGTATCTTGGGTTGAATATGGAAATTGTTAGTATGGTTGTTGACATTATGTTGATAGTTTGGCCGGGTTGAATTCCCGGATTGTTGTTGATTAAAAATTGGTTAAGTTTAATTTTGGGAATGGTGTATTTACAGGGGAAGTGCTGCCGAAATTTCGGTAGCCAAGTATTATCTTAAGATTCCAATTCTAAATGCTCTAATCAAAGTTTGGTAAATATGACCAATTTGTAGATTTTGGCGGATTTGCAACTTGAATTTGGAATAGCATAAGGAGCGGAAAGGGGTATGTAAGGTTTACTCTTCTTTCTATGGCATGTCTTAGATGTAATAAGTCGGATACGAGCCGCGGGGACAACTCTGTTCTCCGGAATCCGCACCCAAAGTTTTCCACGTTTCGTTCAATAGAATTGAACTAAATTTTGCAAAATGTTAGAAAGACTTCCTAAATATCTAGAGCTCGCATTGAGAGGTCCCGACTACCCTAAAACCCTCCCAGGAGACGTCATGAAATGTAACGAACGTGAATTTGATATGCCTCCTCATTTGACCCGAGGTGGGCCCATGGATCCCAGATTTTATTTATTTATTGTTCCGGTTGACCTATTTTGAAGTAGAACCTAAAGGAAACCTTTGATCCTTATACCGCTTATCTAATGACCAGTAATGTAGCTATTCTAATGAGAATAATCCTACGACGATAATGATAATGACGATGTAAGAAAGAGAATATGTCTATGACGAGAACGACGAGAATAATTGCATATCTAAAAGCCTTAAGTGAAGGATTCAGTATGAATACAAGAATGATGGACTAGTTCTTGAGTCCAACTCTATTCCTTTGACATGACTCTATTTTCCAAAGACCCTAGGGTGCACGAAGTAATGTTTTATGAGTTTTACGATCTTGTCCCATGTTTTCTCTTAATGCTATTCTTCATTGATAGTCTCGCCTCATAATACTAATTCCTTCAAGGTGAGACATAACGATCTTGATTATTTCATAATGTAATCGGAGGCTACCGACCTTACGTCACTCCGACCTGGACATGGTTTTCTTGGACTCTCGAGCGTGTTGTATGCATGTTATAAGTATATGTATATGATAAAAGAACCAGAGCGCTATAGACGCTGATGTATGTACATGACACACGTATACGCATATGATGAAAGAGCCAGAGCGCTATAGACATTGATATATGTACATGATGTATGCATACGTATACGGGGAAGATGGAGATAAGGGCAGCGCGTTATATACGCATATCCACCTGATCAGTTGGCATTATATGACATGATATCGTCCCGGACGCGGGATGTGTATATTTATGGTTAAATGGATCGGCTGCCGACGCCTCGGCAATATGATATGTCCTATTTTTATATATATATATATGAACAAGGAAAGATTTTTAAAGGAAAGTTAAGCATGCATAGCATCTGCCAAGGGCATATATATATACAGGTTATGTTTCTACCTCAGGACAGGTGCTATTACTCTTTTATGTCGTTATTCCCGTCTTATATTTTTCGTATGCTATTATTCAAGCCTTACATACCCGGTACATTATTCGTACTGACGTCCCTTCGTGTGGACGCTGCGTTTCATGCCGCGCAGGTCAGCAGACAGGCGGGTTTGATTCTTAGGAGCTCTACCAGCAGCATTTGACAGCGCTCCAGTTGTTCCGGAGCCTCACTTCCTTAGTACTATTTTGTCTATATATATATATATTCGGGCACGGCAGTACTCGACCCTTTCTATGTATGTGTGTACTATGTCTAGAGGCTCGTAGACAGATATGTACAGTTAGATGTCTTGTATTTTGAATTGTTCGCGTCTCTGTATAATGTGATAGCAACGCTTACTAGTCTATGTTTATGATGACGCTGCTAACGTCAATGTTCAGCAACAAAAAAAAATGTATAGTACAGTTCCTACGGCCCGCTGAGAAGTAAGGGTACAATGATAGATACGGGGTGCTCGGTACAAGTATCGGGTACTCGTCACGTCCCCTAGTCGGGTCGTGACACTTAAAGACATGAATAAATACATAAATAAGCAGAAGAGATAAAAATACGTAAGTCTGACGACAATGATATTGAAATATGCGGAAGTAAGAAAATATATCAAATCCACCCAGAGTCTGGTTTAACCATACAAGAGCCTCTAACTAGATACTACAAGTCGGAAGGTAATTAAATACATAAATAATCTCAAACATATGTCTTAGAATGGAAATTAAGGCATAGTAATAGAGGAATCTTCGGGCAGCGAACGTCCTCCTGCTCACCCTGAAGATTCGAATCAGCAGATCCTCGAATAGCCATTAGCCACGAGGTGTAGAGGTCGAACCCACCTGGAATGCTGCGTTCATAAAATAATGCAACAAGTGCTGGTCAGTACAAACAACAAGTACTGGTAGGTATTATAGGCCGACTAAGTTTAGCTAACATATATCAAGGCAATATAGTAAGATAAACATGTAAATCAACAAGGTATAAGTCAAACACGAGCCAATAACCAAGTACACGTCATCGCCTATGTTATAGGGTCTAAACCCAAATGGGCCAAGTCTCAATATCAATCCAAATCCGTATATCATAAGTACATCATAAGAATATCGCAATAAAAGCTATAGTACGATGCAATGTAATAATGTATGGAATTTGAATGTAATGCATATGCACCGTACACATATACTCCGATGATGGAACATCACATCTCAGCAGCACAACCCAAGGGGGACCTGCGAAGCTCATATACCTCATGATTCCAGCAACAACCTCGGCAATCGCTACCACTTATTCTCTATTCTGGGATAAGCATCAGACATCAGTCCTCAAGTTACCCTCATCCAACTGAGCTCAGCTCATAACAATGATTCCTTGTATATAATCAATGTATCAATAGTATATCATAAAGGATGAGAATGCGTGCAATGTATAAGTTCAACATCAATAGTTAAATCAATATCAAAAGTACCACGCATGGGCACACCAAAAATATCATGAAAAGGCTACACAATAAGCCATAATGGAATCACTATCCTCGTCTTAAACAACAACAAGTAAGACGCTACAGTATCATAATCAGGATCTATCAATACTCTCAAATGTGTATAATCTTCATGTGGCATCAAGCCAACAACGATAGAACAAGCTAAGTCGCGACATAATGGGGTGGCTAACCCCAGTTACACAACAGGGCCCAACCTAAGACAATATCTAACCCAACTTCATACCCGAAGGTTTACATGCATTCTCCAATAATATCATCTAAATATATGCTTCGCGAAATGAAGTCTCACCATAGGGTGAACCTTAACTTACTGTCACGACCCAAACCGGAGGGCCGCGACTGACACCCAAGACCCTACTCGGTTGAGTGCCATACTACTATTCCATCCTGGAGTCACAACTTTTTGTGAACTCTTGATCTACGAAATGATGTTTCCGTCAGGTAAAAAAAACTTTTCAATAAAAATCCTTCGTCAAATCAAGGACTCCTACCTTGTCGTTAATTCAAAGAAAACCTTTAGTCACAATAAAATCTTTAAAAATAAAGCATAAAACACATCGACATATATGGTCGCTTTACAAAATTGTCGATATCTCGATGCACTATCCACAGGACACTGTCTGCAAAAGTCTCTAACATGCACAATATACCATAACATAAGTACTCTGACTCGGCAACACTCCGTACTGAGATGGAGCTCACAAATCCAGTTGATAGCTTGGGAACATCCTATAGCCAATGTCTTCTACTCATCTGTATACACCTGCGTGGCATGAAACGCAGCGTCCACAAGAATGGATGTCAGTACGAACAGTGTACTGAGTATGTAAGGCATGAATAATAACATAATAAGAAATATAGAACATAACAGGGGATAAAGATGACATGTACATTTGATTGCCTCTTAAGGAGAATACCATACATGCAACTTTAACCTTTTAAAATCAATATGTACATAAAATCATGGAAGACATCTGAGACATTTCAATGAATGTTCAAAGATAAATAAATCATTATGGCTATATCAACAAAACAGATATATCTATAGAAATGCCACAACATAGGCCACATCTTCACCCCTAAAAACATCACAACATAGGCCTCAACGCCACCTCCTGTCAACTGTGCCTTATATATATAAACATCACATCATAGGCCACAGCGTCACCGCTTATCAAATGCGCCTTATATATATATAAACATCACATCATAGGCCACAACGTCACCCCCTGTAACCTGTGCCCCCTATCAATTGTGCCTTATATATATAAACATCACATCATAGGCCACAACGTTACCCCCTGTCAACTGTGCCTTATATATATATATATATATATACATACATTACAACAAAGGCCACAATGTCAACTCCTGTCAACCGTGCCTCATATATATATACATCATAACAAAGGTCACAGCGTCACACCCTGTCAACTATGCCTTATATATGTAAACATCACATCATAGGCCACAGTGTCACCTCCTGTCAACTGTGCCTTATATATATAAACATCACATCATAAGAATGAGTGCAGTGCAATAACAAAATGAAATAATAAAACTTGGTAATGTCACAAAATAGCTTTACACACATATTATACTCATAGCATGCATGAGGGTTCAAACATAAGGTGCCACTTTAGCGGAGTGACGTAAGGTCGGTAATCTCCGATTTATATTATGGAACAACCATCATCGCTATGTCTCACCTTGAAGGAACAAGTAAGATAAGGTGAGACCAACAACAATGAATAAAATCGAGGAAATCATGAAATAAGCTCAATAATCTCATAAAAGCATTGATCTCATAACTTGAGACTTTTAACCATAAAATCATCATCATCATAATCATCATAGAAAATATTCTCATCTTTGACATCATGATTATAATCGTAAAAACATGTTTATCGCTATTATCATTAGAGCTCACAAAATCATAAATCTCTGGTTTGGAAAATACGGGCATTTTGAAAAACATTTATGGATTATCAGGAAAGGAATCATGCCTTGGAGTCATAAACCTTTATCTTTTGAAAACAAAGAAGTTATTGAAGCATTTATGAAATCGTACCATAGGGATCATGCATTTGAAAGAAAAGCACGAGCTCTAACATACCTGATTGATCTCCTATGAATTAACGCTTATTCTCCCGAACTTGCAAATCTACACTCAAGAGAAATTTTACTACTGTTAGACTTATCGTCATATGCTTATCTCAAATCCTTAAACCAAACTCTTTTAGAATCTGCCAAAATTCGGGCAGCATCTCCCCTGTTTATATGCCTTGCCCGAAATCACAATCCAGCAACCAACAACAACAACAATACCAACATTAACAACAAATATTATCAATACCAATATATTTTATAAAACATCCCACACGATGTTTTTCAACATACAACAACAATTTACATTTCCTTTCTTCCCAATCAAGGAGCATAATCTCATCAACACACCAACAACATTATATAACATCTCTATACATGTAAATTAGCCCAGCCACACGGCTACAACATGCTCAAAGCAGTCCATAAACACAACAACTACAACACGACACTTTATGACCTTTCCTCCATAACTATTTTCACTTCTAAGACTTGCTAAACCTTCAAATCAACTCAAAATAAGAGATAGGATGAAGAACATACCTTATACTTGAATAAATTCAGCCACAACAACTTTCTTCAAGACCAAACTTACCACAACATCAAGTAGAAGCAAGAACAATCACCTTTCATGAACTAGTTTGGTGTAATCTTGTTAAATTCTTGATTTAATGGGCTATAAATGTTTGGGGGTTGTGTTGGGAAGTTTATAGGACTATTGAGAATGTAAAGTGCTGAAAAAATGGAGTTAATAGGGTATTTATACCCCCTCATAGGTTGGTTCCACCGACCTTCTCAACTGGGACCCGAGGAAGCCATTTGGCAGCTTGGAGTCTTTATTATAAAATGGACATAATTCTTGATCCCGATATCGTATGAGGGCCCACGAACTATGGTTGGAAAGATCTTGCAATTATATACAACTTTCATTTTTTGTTTGTTTCTAAATTCGAAACTTATAATAGCGTTTTGGCCCCTCCAAGTCAGATCATCCGAAAATGTATCCTTAAATCATCCTTCTGGAGAGCTTATGCACATATTTGGCTTGAGGGTCCTTCTTAAGACTTATTAAACTTCCCATGTACTACTCATATGACTTTTCATATGTCCTTTATAAAATCCCGATGTGTGGGACCCATATTAGCTTACGGTTTGGAGGGTATTCATCAAATACGTATTGACTGATTTACACCATATGGTCTCCAAATGTCATCTATATGTTATTCCTCTAGTCATATAATATAATTTTCATCCCTAGTCCTCGTATAACTTTACTCTCCCTTGAGCTCATACTAAGCCGTCTACAGTCTTGGTAACATGAAATTTTCTAGGGTGTAACACCTACCTGGAAGGCCGAACAACAATATCACGAACAATCACTCCTTTGACTTCCCTTTCCTTTGAGCCTCAAGGTAACGAAAGGATAGGCACATTCAAATCAAGAATTAATAATCAATAAGAACATCAAATGAACCCTACTTCTATTCAAGACCCAAATCCCCAACCTATGGAACAGGTTTTATGAACTAGAAGGGTGAAATTAGGAATCTAAAGGGTCTAACATGAAATTAAGGCTCTAGGTGATCAATTCCCATCAATATCAAGCTAGAATAACAAACAATTTTCTCATATTTGAATTCTAGGCAAAAACCCCAAATTTGGGTATAAACCATAAGTCCCAATTCCATAAATTAGTCACTAATTAGGAAGAATTCATGAAATAAATGATTCTAATTATCAATTCAATGCTCAAAGAAGCTAACCCAACCAATAATACAAGATTACAAAGCGTAGAAGAAGAACTCATTGAACCCTCTTTTAATTCTAGAATTCTTAGTGAACTAGCATGATAAAGGAATCTTAAGATGATAATGAAATCATGGAATAGGAAGGAAAATAGAAGGACTTACCACCAAGGTTTTCCCCCAAGAATCACCTAGAATTGCTTCCAATAGATCAGATTTCAGAAAAGTAATAAATGAGGGACTTAGGGCATTTAACACTCATTTAATGAAATTAACTACCCGACACCCCTTTCCGTAACCAGCAGGCCACTTCAGCATTATCGCGTCGGCTGTCCCATGATTGCTATAACGGTCATGCCAAAATCGCACAGACCGCTTCAGCGGCAGAGTGACAACATTAGCGGTACCGCTGCGGTGTTATTGGTGCCGCCAAAGCGGTCACCGGACACCAGAAAAGTCCCAAGTTTCACACTTCAACCCGAATTTTTTACTCTCTCCCGAGGCCATCTGCTCACACAACGAATATGCAAACATACATAAAAACACGCTAAGAACGCACTCGTGGACTCAGAATTCCCAACGGAGGTATGTTTGATCGATTCAACTCTCGATACCTTGAATCTAATTTCCCAACGCAAGTCCCGAAATGCAACGGTGTGCATTGTGAACCGAACCAAATATGCAAACAAGTTTTAAATGACTATCCAGACCTCTCGAAATTGATGAAATTTTTAAAAAGGTCTGTTTACCCAAAAGTCAACTTTGAATCAACTGTTTTCGCTTAAAGCCCTGTTTTCCCAAAAAGTCACCCAAATCAACTCCGAACAGACTATAACGACAAACCGGGTCATTACATCAGATACCAATTAAACAATCGCTCGTCCTCGAGCAACTAAGGAAATGGAACGCAAAAGTACCAGAATCAGCGAACAACTGAGGATATCAGCTACACATATCGGACTCAGTCTCCCAAGTGGCCTCCTCAACAGGACGATGCTTCCATTGCACCTTCACAGAACCAATCTCTTTGGACCTTAACTTTCGAACCTGCCTATCCAAAATCGTAATAGGCCCATCCTCATAGATCAAATTCTCATCAAGAAATATCCAATCCCAATGAACAATATATGTTTGATCAGCATGGTACTTATTCAGCATAGACACATGAAAAACTAGATGAACTCCTGCCAAGCCTGGCGGCAAGGCCAACTCATAAGGAATATCGCCCACACGGTCAAGAATCTCAAATGGCCCAATATACCTTGGACTCAACTTACCTCTATTCACAAATCTCATAACACCCTTCATAGGTGAGATCTTCAATAGAAACTGGTCACCAATGGTGAACTGTAAATCTCGGACCCTTCGATTTGCATACATCTTCTGTCGACTCTGAGCTGCCAAAAGTTTGGCCTGAATAACCATCGCTCTCTCAAGAGACTCTCTCAACCGATCCATACCCCAAGGTTGAACCTCAAATGCATCAAACCAACCAACCGGAGATCTACCTCTCCTACTGTCACACCCCAATGCTGATAGGGCATGATGGGCACCCGACCCTTACTTAGAGCTGAGCCAACCCGCTAGTTCTCGTTATGCTCATAATCTTACTGGACTCTTAATCAGGAAATGACATGCATAATGAAAGCTTTTCAAAACATTCTTATCATCTTTCTTAAATCAAGTAAAATCTGTAATAATATGAATCCGTAAAGTAATGCAAAATGATATGTCGGCTTATATAGCCGCTTACAAGACTGACATACTGTATACATGACTCTGTTTGCAAAAGTCTCTAATGTAGAACATGATATCAAAACATAACTTGTGACAGGGCCCCAACATACCCATAATGCATCTGACTCAAATAAAAAAAAAAACACTCTGACTCGGCCATACTCCGAATGAAATGGAGTTTACCAATCAAACTGATAGCCTGGGAATTGTCACGACCCAGCTAGGGGCTACAACAGATACCCGGGGCTAACCACCGAGCACCACTCGTGTTACTACTCATCATGCTCATCCCGCATTCATTTTATTATTCTCTTATGTCTAGTCATAAGGAAAACCATTTACATTAAGAAACACATATACATTTATATACATAAGCCCCCTCGGCTATCAAAGTAGTATACACATACAATGAGAAAGATTCTGAGACAATAACACCCACATATGCGTATCTACGAACCTCTACTAGAGTACTAGACATATGGACAGGACAGGGCCCCGTCGCGCCCAATATATATATATACATACATAAAATAATTATCAATGGCACCTCCGGAACGATGGAGTGCTCTCAAAGTCTGCTGATAGCTCTTACGAATCTGGATCACCTCCCTGTCTACCAAAGGGCATGAACACAACGTCAAAAGAAAAGGTCGTCAGTACGAACATTGTACTGAGTATGTAAGGCATAAAAAGAAACTAGCATAATAAAGAAATCATGAACATCAGGTAAAGATATAACCTGCTTAGCCTTTTAAAAGTAAATGCATTTTATACATATCCCATATATCATCGTCGTTAACCCGCGCCCGGGTAACCATCATACGCCGCCCACTAGTGGTGTCATGTCCGGCCCTCTAGGCGCGGTGTAATCATAAGTAGCCCGCATTAGCGGTGAGATGTCCGACCATCTAGGCGCGGTGGAATTATATGCAGCCTGCCTTCGCGGTGACATGTTCGGCAATCTAGGCACGGTGGAATCGTATCATCGCATACATCTCATAAACTCATCATAAAACATACATTAGAATCCCAAGATAATCTATAACCATATCGGGGTGACGTAAGGTCGAGAACCCTCGATTCTATTATGGAAAAATCATAATCATCATACCTCACCTTGAAGGAACTAGTATCATAAGGTGGGTCTAACAATAATAATTAATGTCATATCATAGGCTTTAGAATCTCTAGACTTAGGCTCCTCATTACTATTATCGAATTCATAACGCATCTCTTATTCTTTATCTCAGAAGGAGCTCTATATAATGTTGACTCATATTTTTCGGAATTTAAGAAAGTCATGGAAGGAAAAGGGAATTCATTTCATGAGAATCATGCCTTAGAAGGAACAGACTAGCCTTACATACCATTTCATTTGGCTACTTTATCACTTGAACGTTCTCTTCCAATGCTTACGTCTCTACCTTCAAGAGGGTTCGTATTAACATTAGCTAATCGATCACATGAACATGCTTAACTAAGGCTAGAGAAAAATGGGCAGCATTTCCTTTGTTTATACGACTTTCTCCATATCATATATCAACTTCCAAACGTCTATAATAACATTCACAATATCCTAAGCAATAAACTCCATTCACTTCACAATAACTCTTTCTGTTTGAAGACATATTGGAGACTCTTGTGATCTGTATAGATATCAACATGTACACCATACAAGTAGCGTCTGCACATCTTTAGTGAATGGATAACCGCAGCCAACTCAAGGTCATGGGTCGGATAATTTTTCTCATGTTTCTGCAACTGCCTAAAAGCGTAGGCTATGAATTTACCATGCTGCATCAACACACATCCTAATCCGACACTAGAGGCATCACAATATATAACATAACCATCTAGCCCTTCTTGAACCGTCCAGATTGGGGCCGAAGTTAATCTGTCCTTCAACTCTAGGAAACTGCTTTCACAAGCATTAGGCCATTTAAATTTTGCTGATTTCTGAGTTAGCTTTGTCAATGGTGCTGAGATGGAGGAAAATCCTTCCACAAATCTTCTATAATATCCTGCCAGTCCCAGAAAACTATGGACTTCTGTAGGTGTTGTGGGCCTTGGCCAAGTCGGCACAACTTCAGTTTTTTTAGTATCAACTCGAATGCCATCGCTGAAATAACATGGCCCAGAAAAGTCACAAAATTTAACCAAAACTCGTACTTTGAAAATTTAGCATACAATTCACGGGTCCGAAGAATTCCAAGGACAATGCGCAAATGGTCAGCATGCTCGGATTCTTTTCGAGAATATACAAGAATATCATCAATGAACACGATCACAAACAGGTCTAAGAGTGTCCTGAATACATTATTCAATAAATTCATAAACATTGCCGGAGCATTTGTCAACTCAAATGACATTACCCGAAATTCATAATGGCCATATCTTGTTCTGAAAGCTATTTTGGGAATATCTTCTTCCCTAAATCTCACTTGATGATAACCAGACCTTAGATCTATTTTGGAAAACCACTTGGCGCCTTATAACTGGTCAAACAATCGTCAATTCTTGATAGCGGATATTTATTCTTTATCGTCACCTTGTTCAGCTATTTATAATCAATACACATTCGTAGAGAACCGCCTTTCTTCCGCACAAATAGGACAGGTGGTCCCCACGGTGACGAACTGGGCCTAATAAACCCCTTCTCAAGTAAATCTTTCAATTGAGCCTTCAACTCTTTCAATTCTGCCGAAGCCATTCGGTAAGGAGGAATAGATATGGGCTTGGTGTCTGGCAATACATCAATAGCAAAATCAACCTCTCTTTCTGGAGGAATGCCTGGAAGTTCATCTAGAAATACATCTGGAAATTCCTTCACTATCGGGACGAATTGAAAAGTGGTGGCTTTGCTTCGGTATCACGAACTCGGACTAGCTATCACGGGATTACCAACCGGAGTAGATACCTCGAAAGGTTTAATTGGATCGGGTTTCACCCCAATACGACTAGCAATATATGGAGTGATATAAGACAGCGTAGAACCCGGATCTATCAATGCATAGGCATCATGAGAGAATATAGTCAATATACCTGTAACCACATCTGGGGAGGACTCGAGATATTGACGTCCGGCTAAAGCATAAATACGGGGATGGGTACCACCTGAACTGGACGCTCCCCCTCTGTCTATACCTCGACCTGCTGGAATCTGGGGAGTCTGCCCTGTCGGGCGCACAGAAGAACCAGTCGCTGATCCTGTGGGCTGAACTCCACCTCTACTGTACCTCGTAGGACAATCAGGCATGACATGCCCTGTCTATCCATAAACAAAACAAGCATCTGTACCTTGGTGAAACGGCCCCGAATGTAACTTTCTACACTGACTACATCATGGAACCGATGGTCTCCTCTAGATATAATCACCCCCAAACTGGGAACCTAAAGCTCTCGAGCTCTGACCCTGCCCTGAATGAATAGAGGGGTCAAATCTCCTACCTGCAAATCGTGGAGGTGCACTAGTCGCCGACTTGCCCGAATATCTGGAAGATGACTGGCTCGATCCCCCTCTATAGTCGCTACCGGCACCCATAGATCTGGCCCTCTTACCTTGCCCTCTATCAATATCACGCTCACCCCTTTGCGGATGCTGCTGCTCTTCTAGGTTCTGGGCATGGGCCTGAATGTGGCACATATCCATCCCGTCCTGCAATGAAGCTGTTAAGCAATCTTTAAATAAATGTGGCCCTAGGCCACTCACAAATCTGTACACTCTATCTCCCATGTCGGCCACCATAGTCGGAGCATATCTAGCCAATGAATTAAACTAACAGCTATACTCCCGGGCACTCATATTTCCTGGCTTCAAGTTTAAGAATCTATCTGCTCTAGCTTGACGGACCTCGGGTGGCAAGTAGTGGCGGATGAAGGCATCTACAAATTCTTGCCAAACTCGAGGAGGCGCATTCTATTTTCTTGAGGATATCCAATTATTATACCATAAGACCGCCACATCCTGGGGTCTATAAGATGCTAGCTCCATGGATTCAGTTTTGGAGGCATGAATAATCTTCAATGTTCTCAACATCAATAAAACCTTGCGGGTCTTCATTCGGCTCTTACCCGAAAAACTCGGGAGTATTTAAACTCGTGAAATCATGGGCTCTAGTACTAACTACCTTGTCACTTAGACCCGAACTCTGCCGCTGTGCCTGAGCGGCAACTAACTGCGTCAGTAACTGAATAGCTTCGGTCATTTGTTAACCCGAAGTAGCCGGTGGAGGAACTGGAGGCATGGGGGCTGGAGCTAAAGCCTCCTCTTGTTCTTCTGTAATAGGCGTAGTATGAGAGGTATTAGATAGAGCCTCATTAGGTGATCCACCTTCTTCTACATTAGTTGGCGGCTCCCCTTCTATTCGCCTTTCTGTTGTAGCCCTGCCCTTCCGGGCGGTGGTAGCTTTTCTCTTTACCGGCATAGCTAAAATCATAACACACCATTAGGGAGGAGAAAATCTTATAACATGGCTCTATCGCACGATTTCATAAGAAGAAGAATGGTCATTTTTTCCTAAATGCCATGTAGCCTCCTGTTTATAAGTGTGGCGCGCAACACACTATAAACAAGACTCTACTAGACACGGCTCGTAGACACTTCCTAGGACTGAACTGCTCTGATACCACTTTTGTCATGACCCAGCTAGGAGCCACGACGGATACCCGGGGCTAACCACCGAGCACCACTCGTGTTACTACTCATCATACTCATCCTGCATTCATTTTAATATTCTCTTACGTCTACTCATAAGGAAAACCATTTACAGTTAGAAACACATATACATTTATATACATAAGCCCCCTCGGCTATCAAAGTAGTATACACATACAATGAGAAAGATTCTGAGACTATAACACCCACACATGCGTATCTACGAGCCTTTACTAGAGTACTAGACATATGGACGGGACAGGGCCCCGTCGCGCCCAATATATATACATAAAATAATAATCAATGGCACCTCCAGAACGATGGAGTGCTCTCAAAGTCTGCTGATAGCTCTTACGAATCTGGATCACCTCCCTGTCTACCTAAGGGCATGAACACAGCGTCCAAAGAAAAGGACGTCAGTATGAACATTGTAATGAGTATGTAAGGCATGTAAAGAAACTGGCATAATAAAGAAATCATGAACATGAGGTAAAGATATAACTTGCTTAGCCTTTTAAAAGTAAATGCATTTTATACATATCCCATATATCATTGTCGTTAACCCGCGTCCGGGTGACCATCATACGCCGCCCACTAGTGGTGTCATGTCCAGCCCTCTAGGCTCGGTGTAATCATAAGCAGCCCACATTAGCTGTGACATGTCCGGCCATCTAGGCGCGGTGGAATCATATGCAGCCCGCCTTCGCGGTGACATGTCCGGCAATCTAGGCACGGTGGAATCGTATCATGGCATACATCTCATAAACTCATCATAAAACATACATTAGAATCCCAAGATAATCTATAACCATATCGGGGTGACGTAAGGTCGAGAACCCCTGATTATATTATGGAAAAATCATAATCATCATAGCTCACCTTGAAGGAACTAGTATCATAAGGTGGGTCTAGCAATAATAATTAATGTCATATCATAAGCTTTAGAATCTCTAGACTTAGGCTTCTCATTACCATTATCGAATTCATAACGCATCTCATATTCTTTATCTCAGAAAGAGCTCTATGTAATGTTGACTCATATTTTCCGCAATGTAAGAAAGTCATGGAAAGAAAAGGGAATTCAGTTCAGGGGAATCATGCCTTAGAAGGAAGGGACTAGCCTTACATACCTTTTCGTTTGGCTACTCTATCACTTGAACGTTCTCTTCCAATGCTCAGGTCTCTACCTTCAAGAGGGTTCGTATTAACATTAGCTAATCGATCACATGAACATGCTTAACTAAGGCTAGAGAAAATTGGGCAGCATTTCTTTTGTTTATAAAACTTTCTCCATATCATATATCAACTCCCAAACGTCTATAATAACAGTCACAATATCCTAAGAAATAATCTCCATTCACTTACATTATCCACATTTCCCAATTTCATTTCAAGTCATCCATAATCATGGTCCTAGTGCACTACTACATTTACCCACATATAATGTTTATCCCATGTTCTCAATGTTATTTGTAACAAGATTCTATTCATAATACATCAACAGTTATGATTCATGTCAACTATTTTTCAAGAATACCATTGATTCTACATTTAAGCTCCATATTCTATGTTCTTCCATAATCCAAGTCTTTCAACCCCTCAATACCCTCATTAATAAGAAATAAACATAAAACTCACCTTAAACACTTGGGAACAAGCCTTGAGTCACTCTACTCCATTAGAATGGAATCCTTCACTTGCATGCCAAAGAAATTCATACTCTCGACAAACCCTAATAGGCTTCATAGTATATGAATCTCTTAAATCTTGGTTTTTGCTCTTGATTTCTTGGTATAGATTGTTGTAGAAATAGAGAGAGATTTTTAGAGGGTTCTAGAGAGATATATGGTCTGTTCTTGGGAGAAATAATGAAATAAAATGTGGGAGCTTATATTCATAATCC
Organism: Lycium barbarum; assembly: GCF_019175385.1. Classification (NCBI taxonomy): domain Eukaryota; kingdom Viridiplantae; phylum Streptophyta; class Magnoliopsida; order Solanales; family Solanaceae; genus Lycium; species Lycium barbarum. Next base: position 46,095,133 of record NC_083344.1, on the reverse strand, counting down.
GGGATGGAAGCTTCCAGATCCGCGGGTCGACTAGCAGGGTCGCCGGCTCGTCGATGTGTCGACGGTCCGTCCCTTGGCCGTAGACGTTGACTGGTTTCAGCAGTTTTCCAAACTGCTCTGTCTTGCTCCAATTCGATTCGTTCCACTTCTAATTCCCTCATAATTCCAAGAATACTTACTTATAATCCTGTGTTAGTCCATTTACTATGCAACGTCGTGGAAGTTTTCCGAGGTGTAATAGGAATACCCTACAATTATTCTCCTGTATAATATTTCCTGCAAAATAATCTGGGGCTGCGTGGCATGAACACAGCGCCCCCAGGCAAAGGGACTTCAATACGAACAATGTAACGAGTATGTAATGCATAAGAACATCAAGTACAGACTAATCATGAAAACCAGTCTCAATATTTGTGTTACACCCCGTAAGAGTTTGTGATATTTTAATTAAGACAAGAAAGAATGAGTTAAGAAAGTTCAAGGAAAGTTAATCGAGTTAGTAAGAATATCGTTATATATATATATGGTTGCCTTAAGTATCCCGAGGTGACATCGTAACCTAAAGGATTTGAAATCGCGTTATGAGCGTATATGAGGTAATGTGAGTGCCCTTTTAAAGTATTTGAGATTATTAGTAATGATATAGAAGATGGATAAAAGATATGAATATATTTTTGCGATTGGAGTTTCGTCGAAGCTTCGTAAGTTCTCCAGTTACGTTTAAGGTTATTGTGATTCTCCGGACCCTTCGAGATGTGTATGGATTGTTATGTATGTATATGAGTATGTATATGTATGTATAAGAGGTTACATGAGGGTCGGAAGAGGATTAGAAGTTAAACGAATCTGAACAAAATGAATCCGAACAACTTCAAAAAAATCTCGGACCAGATTTTTATCCCATATTGTTGGAGGCATATCTCCTAGTATATGAGGAGTTTTAAGGTGTTTCAAAAGCCTAAAATTAAGTTCATCGAGTCTAGTTTTCAACGCAACAAACCTCACGTCAAAATGATATCGGAATAAGGAGATATGGACGATGGAAGTTGGGCTGGCGGGGCAGAAACTTGAGACCCGATCCAAGCACTCATATTTTGGCCCATGAGTATGTTTCGGCCCATGAGGCCCATTAACGTTAAAATATATAGTAGATTCATTTGAGGGCTGATCATTTTCAGCTCATATCCTCCAAAACATTAGAGAGAGAGAGAGAGAGAGAGAGAGAGAGAGCTTCTAGGCTAAGGAAGCCATTTTGATTAAAATCCGAGCTCCGAATCCCGGAGCTCATGAAGAGAAAAACGTTGTACGTTGCGTTGCCTTCAATTTGAGATAAATATTGGTCTTGGGGGATGAAATTTTCGTGGTGGAGCTTCTGATAAGGTATTTATAAAATTCCTTTTATGTTATTAAAGTGTTTATTTAGAGTTTTAACGAATTAGAACGGAGAAAACAGCATTATAAACTCGTTTGTTGTTTTGTTGAAATTTATGGGTGAGGGGCTGTTTTAATTGAAATTGATGGACTGATTTGAATTAATATTTTGGTTGTTGTAATCATGTATTATGTGAGGAGAGTGAAGGAATTTAATGGTTAGAGTTGGAGTTAAATTGTTGTGAGTTGTTGTAAGGATTATAGAGATAATAATGTGGTTTAGTTGCATATGAATAGATGATGTGGTGTCGTATGGCTGCTGTTGTATTTCTCAGAAATTTGCTGAAAAGATTGCATGAAATAAGGTATAAGAAGTGCATATGGGCTGCTTGGTGTATTGCAAGTGTTCGTTAGAATTTCGGGCATCGTTATATTATAGTTGGGGGCTGTTTTGGTATGTTGTTGTTCTTGTTGAAATAAAAGAATTGAAGATATGGTTGTGTCCATATGTTATTGTTGGTATTTCTGTGTCACCAGGAGAGCAATTGGAAATTCAGATAGGCGAGTTTATAGGGGAAATGCTGCCCAAATTTTTGTAGACAAGTAATGAATTAAATATTTGAATGCTAAAAGTCATACTATTGACAATTGGTAAACATGACCATTTGTAGATTTTGAGTGAAACGAGAATTGAACTTGGACGAGCGTAAGGCGCAATCAAGGTATGTAAAGTCTTTCCCTTCATTCTTTGGCATGTTCTAGACATAATAGGCCCGGCCGCGAGCCTCAGATACGACCCTGTTTCTAGAAATCCGAGATTGAAATTGGCTCCATTTCATTCGATGAGATTGAATTGGTTTCTTAACCTTCGTCGGCAAAATGACCTATATGTATGCAACTTTCACAAATGAAGTCGGAATGCCCTAAAACTCTCACGGATGACTCCATAAGACCTATGATCCACAATTTACGTACGTCACCTCATTTGATTCGAGGTGGGCCCACTATTCGGATTTTTCTGATTTGTTCCGTTTGACTTATTTTGAAGTGGAATTCAAAGGAAACTCTTGGCTACTTTTCTAACTAATATACGACAGTTGTTTTGAAGTATTTCGTAAGTCCCACAATGTATTTGAAACATGAAAACTTATGACTAGTGCGTCAACTACTGTGAGATGGTCGTTTAATCATTTCATTGGGGTTATAACATGTTTGACTGTTGTTCCGGGGTTGAACTAACATTTTGTTTTGATTATCCTGTTGGGTTGTGGTAATAGATTTGCATGCTTACGGTTATTTACGATTCCGCTCGTGCATTCTGTTATTACTTCTTTCGCCCAGTCCCGGGCCGGTTTTATTATTGTGTGCACTGTGTGACGTTGACCGCTGGATTCTTGACCGCGTTGTGTGCGACATTGACCGCTGGATTCTTGACCGAGGTATGCCGCATTTGTGATGTTGACCGCTGGATTATCGACCGCGGTGCGTGCGACATTGACCGCGGTATGCCGCATTTGGGATGTTAACCGCTGGACTTTTGGCCGCGACATTTGTGTGTTTGATTTTCTATGTGTATGAGACGGAAATGTTTTTTTAAAAGAAAGCAAAGCAGTTTGGAATTTTGATTGCCGTATTTGTCTTCCGGGATCTGATATATATGCTACCTGTATCTGTATATGCTTATGACTCTGCATGCATGATTCTGTCTGTTACGCTTCTGTATGCCTGATCTGGATTATGACTCCGTCTGTTACACTTCCGGAAATATGATTCAGACCGTGATTCAGTCTGTTAGACTTCGGTACCTCTAACTCTGATTACGATTATGTCAGCCATATTTTGTGCCCCGATCCGTATGGTGATTCTGTCCGCTATATCTCTGCACTTCTGGTTCGGACTATGATTATATTTGTTATATTTCCGCTTTACATACTCAGTACATTTTCCGTACTGACCCCCTCTTCTTTGGGGGCTGCGTTTCATGCCCGTAGGTACAGACTCAAGTTTTGGTGACCCACCGGCGTAGGATTTCCATTCTGCGGTTCGGAGTGCTCCCTTTGTTCCGGAGCCGACATTTTGGGTACATACTCTACCGATGTTCAGGTTTATGTTTATTCAGGGTACGGCGGGGCCCTGTCCCGCCATATGATTCGGTTGGTCTGTTTAGAGGTCTTTAGACATATATGTGGGCTGGTGCCTATTTCTGTACAGTTGCGTTATTATGATCCCACTCGTTATGGCAGCCTTGTTGGCTTTTGATATGATTTGAGGCAGCGTGGGACATTTGTGCCGTATGCGCTATCTGTATGTGATTCAATTTGGATAAGTGTGTTAGGGTGCCCAACTCGGGCACTAGTCACGGCCTACGGGGTTGGGTCGTGACAATTTGAATGCATCTATGGCTAACATCTGAAAATATATGTGTAACTCTATATGACTGAAACTGACTATGTGGCGTATGATAGGCATAAGTTATAATATAACTGATAGTGTTGTGGAACGTACAGCCCGATCCTTATATAATATAATACTTTCGAGGAACGTACGACCCAATCCTTATATAATATAATAGTGCCGAGGAACGTACGACCCGATCCATATATAATATAATAGTGCCGAGGAATGTACGACCCGATCCATATATATAATATAATAGTGCTGAGGAATGTACAGCCCAATCCATATATATAATATAATAGTGCCGAGGAACGTACGGCCCGATCCATATATAATATAATATATATATATATATATATATATATATATATATATATATATGCATGTAAGACTCGGAAAAGGATACTCTAAACTTCTCTGGTGACATAAGAAGCTTGTATGGTAAGTCTCTAGGAGTTATGGACATAAAACATAGGAGGCCAAGGATACAAATATCTCTACGCTATCTAAGAATAAAGTCTTTCGAACTCGCTTTCTCACTGTGTTCGTTCATATGATAAGGATTATGCCAAAATGAAAGAAAGGGATAGCCTTAACATACCTTGTCCGCTTCTTAAGATAATCCAAACTTAAGTCTCGGGCTTTGCAAGATCTACAACAACGTCAATAGATACAAAACATTAGCTATAAGTACTTAGGAATCCAACCCAAAGCTAACACGTCATTTATAGAAATCCGGACAACATTTCCTTTATAAATTCAACAAACCCCGAGAATTCAACTTGGCCAAATCATCAACAACAATACCAACAACCACATTAACAACATCAACAATTAATCCCATCGATCCAGCCCCTCAACAATATAAAAATAGTTTCAATAATTCAAACAATAATGCAACGAGCGGCAAGCTAGGCTTGTCAATTAAACAATAGTTTTAAACCCCATCTTCATTCCAAACTTTCTAAACAATATTAACAACAACAACAACAACACCAGGTTATTCAATTAATTTCTAGTCATATAATTTCATAAGAAAAACCTCCCAAAATAGTCCACCGAACTACAACACCAATTTATCCGATTTCCGACATAATTTTCGTATTTCTTTCATCTGGCAATATAGATACGACTTGGATAAATCAAATATTATCTAGGAGAGAGGATTTCTTACCTTATATGCCAAGAAATACTCTTCTTGCACCTTACTTCACCTTGAAGAAAGCTCGTATTCAACAACACGATAAACGAAACAATGAGATTGAAATAGAGAGCAACAACTGCTATGCTTCTTCGTGAGAGGGAGTCAACATTTCCTGTTGGTAGAAGAGGAAGCTGTTGCTACTGGTCGAAAAAAAAAGAGCTGTGTTGCTGCTCCATAATGTTATACTAAGCATTTAGTTGAACATAGATAAAGATCCCCAAAAATGTTATACAATGACCTCTTAGTCATATTGGATAAGAATTGTTTTACACCTTGTGTTCTACACGTGTTTCCATTTGTCACACACACAATTTACAATCATGAAATATTGCCACATCACCTAATGACCATGAGGACCTGTCACGACCCAACCGGAGGACGCGACGGGCACCCAGTTCTAACCCACCCGGGCACCTCTTATCATACTTTCACATCTATATCTAGGTGAGCCACATAGCTAATTCATATTTTCCATCCATTATTCATACTAATCCCATTGGGCAACGATACATATATATATATATATCACCATCAATAACAATGCTCATATCAATGTATATAAGCCGACGAGGCTAACAAAATGATATACATAATACTAGCCGACAAGGCCAAATACATCTAACCATATACACATGTCTACGAGCCTCTAAGGAGAGTATGTCATATCATATAGGCGGGACAGGATCCCCGCTATGTCCATAAATATGTACACAAAAGAATAAATACCAAAAGCTGTAGCTTCGAATGAAATGGAGCTCCGCTATGTAGTCCCTAAGTAATAAAGCTATGGATCAAGCCTGTCTCCCTGACAACCTGCGGGCATGACGCAGCGTCTACAAACAAAAGGACGTCAGTACGAAGAATGTACTGAGTATGTAAAGCATAATCAACATCATTATTGAAGCATAATAAGCAACATAAGAAATAGCATAAGATGGGAGATAGTAGTATCATCGTCACAAACACTTACTTGTTTTTCATAGGGACTTTCCATTTCTAATTCGTGATTGTGTACATACATCCATATCCGTATTCGTATTCATATCCGTACTCATTTACATTTCGTATCCATTTTCGTATTCATAGCATATTCGTATTTATACTCATATTTATATCGTATACATATCCATATCATGTACATAGCTTACCCGACCATGAAGGTTCGCTGTTTCGCATACTCGGCCATGGGAAGGCTCAGTGAGTATACATACCTGGCCCTACCAAGGCTCAGGGTTATCAGTTCCCAACTGCAGGGGTGCGCGCGTAATACATATATATTCTACTCGGCCATATAAGCTAGGGTTTTCATAATAGTCATACATAGACACATATACATAAAAGCTCATAAGAATATTTAGCATCATTACTTTCGTCGTTCATTACATCTATCCTTAGAGGATTACTCGTCATATGAGGAATTTAGTACAATCGTAACATATCGAGAATCATGAGCTTAGTAGCTTTTCAAGATAGCATCATTTGGAGGACATCATAGGCTCATAGAAGATTAAATATTTGGCCAAAGAATTGTGCCTTATGAAAGAAGGGTTAGCCTTACATACCTTTCCGTTCAACTATTCGATCACTTGCACGTTCTCCTTCAATGCTCACGTTTCTACCTTCATTAGAGTTATACTATCATTAGAAAATCTATAGCTTAGCATACATGACTAAAGCTAGAGAAAATTGGACAGCATCTCCTTTATTTATACGACTTCTTCCATATCATATATCAACTCCCAAACATCAATAATAACATTTACAGCATCATAACAATGGTATTTATTCACCTACATTATCCTTACTTCTCAATTCACTTCCAATCATCCAAATCAATGGTTATAGCACACTATTACATTCGCTCATATACAATGTTTATCCCATGTTCTCAAAATCATTTATAACATGATTATAATCATAACATATCAAGAATCATTACTCAACCCAAGCTACTACTCACAAACATCACTATTCTCACATTCAAGACCCATTTTCTATACCCTTCTACAATCCAAGTGTTTCAACTTCTCAATACCTTAAACAATATGGAAATACAATAAAACTTACCTTAGATGTTGTAGGAATGAACCTTGAGTGGAAATACTTCACTTGAATCAAAACCCTAGTTCACCTCCAATGAAATTTCTTGACTTGGATGATCTCTAATGAGTTTCTTACACTTAGTTTTCTTAGTTTGATGAAGTTGATCATAAATTTCTCTTGAGTTCTTATGGATGAAGAGTGGAGAGGGTTATATAGAGTTCTTGAAGTGTTGGGTGAAAATGAAATGAAATAATGAACTTGTTCCTCTTTTTAATAACTTAAAAATCTGACCCGTCGGGAAAATATAAGAACACTTATACGGTCCGTATAAACTATACGGTCCGTATAAGTGACCGTGAAATCGCCCCTTCAACATCTCGCTTCTGTGACCATTATACGGCACATTATACGGTCTGTATAAGTGACCGTATAATCCCATCAGTGAGGGACCTTCACTGTGATGATTCTGTGGACCATTATACGGACCGTATAACATTATACGGACCGTATAATTGGCCGTGTAACCCATCTTCTCTCTAATCTTGTTCTCATCTCTTCGTTTGATCTCAAATCCTTATGGAACCTTCTTGATACTTGTTTAACACCTCCTTAACGATCTAAGGGACGTTATAATTCTTCTCCAAGAAACTATTAAATCATCATTAACTTGTTACTCGTAAATCCTTTCCGATACACATCGTATGCCTTGCCCTCTCTTGGCAAACTTTCTCCTCTCACTCCGAATGTCTTTGGAAATCTCAATTAGGGTCATCAAATGTCATTTCCCACTTATTGCAATATCATATACTTCGTGCCCTTATTTAGTCTATTCATTGTACATCAACGGGGAATTTTTCGAGGTGTAACATTCTTCCCCCTTAAGAACATTCGTCCTCGAATGTTAAGATCTAGGGGGTTCTATAAAAAGTTCGCTAGAGTTTCCCCTATAATAGGGCACTACCATCCTGTCACAACAAGTCATAATAACAATGCCCCACAGGACATAACGTAATAGCAATAGAGTTTGGCCATACACGACCCAAATGCACAAAAAGGAAAACATACATACCTCATGATCTTGATGTCTCATATTGGATCTGTCCCGGGGGTTGGAATAAGTGCGGGTACTAGGATTTCATATTTTCTTCTGCTTCCCATGTCTTTTCTTCTCGGTTATTGTTTCTCCATAAAACCTTAACTGAGGCCACTTCTTTGTTTCTAAGCCTCCGTACTTTCCTATCTAATATGGCAATGGGTACTTCCTCATAAGTCAACTTTTCTATCACTTGAACATCATTTACCGACACGATCCTAGTAGGATCTGAGACACATTTACGAAGCATCAAGACATGGAAAACTGGGTGAACTGACTCCAAATCAGGAGGTAGATCTAATTCGTAAGCCACTTTGCCTACCTTGCGCACAATCTCATAAGGCCCAATGTACCAGGGACTAAGCTTCCCCTTTTTGCAAAATCTCATTACACCCTTCATTGGTGACACTTTTAAGAATACCCAATCTTTCACTTGGAACTTTAAGTCCCTTTGAATATTATCCGCATAGGACTTTTGACGACTTTGGGCTGCTAATAACCGATCCTATATGAGCTTAACTTTCTCTATGGCTTGCTAGACCAAGTTTGGCCATATTAATTTAGTCTCTCCTTCCTCGAACCACCCAACTGGGGATCTACATTTTCGCCCATATAAAGCCTCAGACGGTGCCATTTGGATGCTAGAATGATAACAATTGTTATAAGTAAATTCAATGAGTGGTAAGTGATCATCCAAATTACCTCCAAAATCTATCATACATGCCCGTAACATATCCTCAAGACTCTGAATGGTATGTTCAGCTTGTCCATCAGTCCGCGGGTGAAATGCTGTGCTGAGGCTCACTTGAGTCCCCTAACCCTCTTGGAAGGACTTCCAAAAATTAGCTGTAAACTGAGTCCCTCTATCGGAGATAATAGATACCGGAACACTGTGAAGCCGCGCTATCTCTTTAACGTAAAGCTTTGCATAATCTTCTGCCACATATGTAGTTCTGACTGGTAAGAAATGAGCTGACTTCGTGAGTCTATCCACAATCACCCATATAGAATCATACTTACGTCGAGAACGGGGTAACCCTGTAATGAAGTCCATGTTAATTACTTCCCACTTCCAAGTTGAAATTTCTATAGCTTGCAACAATCCGCCCGACTTTTGGTGCTCGATTTTCACTTGTTGACAGTTGGGACATTGAGCTACGAATTCCTCTATATCTTTCTTCATTCCATTCCACCAATAGATAGATTTAAGATCATGGTACATTTTCGTTGCTCCGGGGTGGACAGAATAGCGGGAGCAATGGGCTTCTCTCAATATTTGGTGGCGTAAACCTGCCACATCAGGAACACATAATCTGCCTTGGCATCGAAGAACTCCATCTCCTGAGATCTCAAATGATGACTTCTCCTTCTGAGGGAGTGCATCTCTGTAATGCATTAGCATGGGATCTTCGTATTGTCGCTTTTTCACTTCCATTACTAGCGACGAGACTGCTGAATTCTGAATGTTAGTTCCCCTGCTACCTGAGTCCACTACTCGGACTCCTAGGCTAGCTAACTGCTGGAGCTCATGCGCCATTTCTCTCTTCTCTGGTTGTACGTCACACAAACTTCTCATAGATCTATGGCTAAGAGCATCAACCACAACATTTGCCTTTCCGGGGTGATATAGGATATCAACATCGTAATCTTTTAGGAATTCCAACCATCGTCGTTGCCGCAAATTCAACTCTTTTTGCTTGAAGATATACGGAAGGCTCTTATAATCTGTGTAAATATCTACATGAACACCATACAAGTAATGTCTCCACATCTTTAATGCATGATTCACTGCAGCCAATTCAAGGTCATGGGTTGGATAATTTTTCTTATGTTTTCGTAATTGCCTTGAAGCATACACAATCATCTTACCATGTTGCATCAACACACAGCCTAGTCCAATGCCTGAAGCATCGCAATAAACAACATAACCTTCCAGTCCCTATGGAAGTGTCAGGATTGGGGCAGAAGTCAATCTATCTTTTAGCTCTTGGAAACTACGTTCACAAGCATCTGTCAATTAAAACTTTGTTGATTTCTGGGTCAGCTTTGTGAGTGGTGCAAAAATAGAAAAAAACCCTTCAACAAATCTCCTTTCATAACTTGCTAAGCCCAGAAAGCTACGAACCTCCGTAGGAGTTGTGGTCCTTGGCCAAGTCTTCACGGCCTCAATCTTTTGGCAATCTACCCGAATACCATCGGCTGAAACAATGTGCCCCAAAAATGTCACTGAGTTCAACCAAAACTCACACTTAGAAAATTTGACAAATAACTCTCGAGTTTGAAGCACTCTAAGGACAGTACGCAAATGATCCGCGTGTTCTGCCTCCGATCTAGAATACACCAAGATGTCGTCAATGAATACAATCACAAATAAATCTAGGAAGGGCCTGAACACATTTTTCATCAAATCCATAAATACTGCCGATACATTAGTTAGCCCAAATGGCATTACCCGGAACTCAAAATGGCCATATCTTGTTCTGAAGGCTGTCTTAGGGATATCTTTCTCCCTAACTGTCACCTGATGATACCCGAACCTCAAATATATCTTTGAAAACCATTTGGCAACTTGTAATTGATCAAATAAGTCATCAATCCTCAGAAGAGGATACTTATTCTTAATCGTCACCTTATTCAATTGCCGATAGTCAATGCACATTCGCAAGGAGGCATTTTTCTTTCGGACAAACAACACAGGTGCTACCCACGGGGATGAACTAAGCCTTATAAAGCCTTTCTCAAGCAAGTCTTTCAATTGCTCCTTCAACTCTTTCAATTATGCGGGAGCCATTCTATAAGGAGGAATAGACATAGGCTTGGTGTCTAGCAACACCTCAATAGCAAAATCAATCTCCCACTTGGGAGGGAGGCCTGGAAGCTCTTCCAGGAATACATCCGGAAACTCATTCACCACGAGAACTGACTGAAGAGTCGGCGGTTCAGCTTCTACATTTTGAACCCGAACTAGATGATAAATGCAACCTTTTGTGATCATTTTTTCTTGCCTTTAGATAGGAAATAAACCTACCTTTTGGTGACGCAATATTCCCTTTCCATTCTAGAACTGGTTCTCCCGGAAATTGGAAACGAACCATTTTCATTCTACAATCAACATTGGCATATCAAGAAGCCAACCAATCCATGCCCATAATAACATCAAAATCCACCATTTTTAACTCATGTAAGTCATCCATAGTATGATAGTCACAAATCACAACTACACAATTTCTATACATTCGGTTGGCTATTACCTATTCACCAACGGGGGTACACACCACAAAAGGTTTGATCGACTCCGGTTTGACTCTATATCGTCCCGCAATATACGGAGTAACATATGACAATGTGGAGCCCGGATCTATCAAAGAATACATATCATGAGAAAAGACCGATAATATACCTGTGACAACATCAGGAGAAGACTCAAGATCTTGGCGTCCAGCCAAAGCATAAATACGGTGCTGAGGACCGCTAGAACTGGGATTCTCCCTATGCCTCTACCATGGCCGACCGGCGCAGGTGAACCTGGCCCCATAGGGCGTACAGATGATGAAGATCCGGCTACCGACCCTGAAGGCTGGATTCTACCTCTACCACCAACTGAGGGGCAATCACGCATAATATGGCCTGGCTGACCGTACGAATAGCAAACCTCTGAACCCAATCGGCACTGACCCCAATGTAACTTCCTACACTGGGATCATTGTGGCAGGGGTGGCCTCGCCTGACTCGAATCGCCTCTAAACTGAGAACCTGAAAAGCTCTGACTCGTCCCGGAATGAGTAGATCTATCAAATCTATAGCTTGAAAATCGTGGAGGCGCACTAGTAATGGAATGGCCTGAATGCCTAGAAAACTGCTATCTGTGTCCGCCTCTAAATTCACTAATCGGACTTGAAGATCTATCCCTCTTGCTATATCCCTTATCATGCTCACGCTCACTCCTTTGTTGTTGTAGGCTTTCTTCTAAATTTTGAGTGTGGGCTTGAATGCGTGAAATATCCATATCGTCTTGAAGGGATGCAGTCAAGCACCTATCCATCAAATGTGGTCCTAGGCCTTTCACAAATCGGTGCACTCGGTCACCTATATCCGCTACCATGGTCGAAGCATACCTAGCCAAAGAATTGAAGCAGAGACTATACTCTAAAGCACTCATGCTTCCTTACCTCAAATTCAAGAACTTATCGGCTCTAGCTCGCCGAACTTCTGAAGGCAAATAATGTCGAAGGAAGGAATCTACAAATTCTTGCCATACCAGGGGAGGTGCATTAGCTCCCCGTGAAGCCATCCAAACCGTGTACCAATGAACCGCAAGATCCCTCAATCTATAGGATGCTAACTCCACCGATTCGCTATCTGAAGCATGTATCAACCGAAGTGTCCTCAACATTCCATCAATAAAATTCTCAGGTCCTCGTCCGACTTTGATCCAAAGAATTTCGGAGGGTTCAAGCTAATAAAATCACGGGCCCTTGCACTAACAACCGTATCACCTTGCCCTGAATGGGAGGACTGAGATTGAGCCGCATTCTGGGACTCACTTTCCTCTACAACCGTTGGCGGTGCTCTTTCAGCCCGCTTTTCTGCCACTGTCTTGCCCTTTTGGGCTGCCGTAGCCTTTCTCTTTACAGGCATCTCTGAAATACATAACACACGGTTAAGTAAAAAAAAGTCCTTATATCATAGCTCTATCGCACGATCTTATGAAGAAATAAGGTCATTCATTCCTAAAATGCCCGCAGCCTCTTGTCTATAAGTGTGGCGCGCAACACACCCATAACCAAGACTCTACTTGACACAGCTCGTTGACACACCCTAGGACACTACTGCTTTGATACCACTTTTGTCACGACCCAACCGGAGGCTGCGACGGGCACCCGGTGCTAACCCACCCGGGCACCTCTTATCATACTTTCACATCTAAAACTAGGTGAGACACATAGCTAGTTCATATTTTCCATCCATTATTCATAATAATACCATTGGGAAACGATACATATATATATATATATATATCACCATCAATAAAAATTCCAATATCAATGTACATAAGCCGACAAGGCCAACAAAATGATTTACACAAGACTAGCCAACAAGGCCAAATACATCTAACCATATACACAGGTCTACGAGCCTCTAAGCAGAGTATGTCATATCATATAGGAGGGACAGGACCCCGCTATGCCCATAAATATGTACACAAAAGAATAAATACCAAAAGTTGTAGCTCCGAATGAAATGGAGCTCCGCTATGTAGTCCCTGAGTAATAAAGCTATGGATCAAGCCTGTCTCCCTGACCATCTGCGGGCATGACGCAGCGTCCACAAACAAAAGAACGTCAGTACGAAGAATGTACTGAGTATGTAAAGCATGATCAACATCATTATAGAAGCACAATAAGCAACATAAGAAATAGCATAAGATGGGAGATAGTAGTATCATCGTCACAAACACTTACTTGTTTTTCATAGGGACTTTCCATTTCTAATGCGTGACTGTGTACATACATCCATATCCGTATCCGTATTCATATCCGTACTCATTTACATTTCGTATCCATTTTCCTATTCATAGCATATTCGTATTTATACTCATATTTATATCGTATACATATACATATCATGTACATAGCATACCCGACCATGAAGGTTCGGTGTTTCGCATACCTGGCCATGGGAAAGCTCGGTGAGTATACATACCTGGCCATACCAAGGCTCAGGGTTATCAGTACCCAATTGCAGTGGTGCGCGCGCAATACATATATATTCTACGCGGCCATATAAGCTCGGGGTTTGATAATAGTCACACATAGACACATATACATAAAAGCTCATAAGCATCTTTAGCATCATTACTTTCGTCGTTCGTTACATCTATCCTTAAAGGATTACTCGTCATATGAGGAATTTAGTACAATCATAACATATCGAGAATCATGAGATTAGTAGCTTTTGAAGATAGCATCATTTGGAGGACATCATAGGCTCATAAAAGATTAGATATTTGGCCAAAGAACCATGCTTTATGAAAGAAGGGTTAGCCTTACATACCTTTCCATTCAACTATTCTATCACTTGCACGTTCTCCTTCAATGCTCACGTTTCTACCTTCATTAGAGTTATAATATCATTAGAAAATCGATAGCTTAGCATACATGACTAAAGCTATAGAAAATTGGACAGCATCTTCTTTATTTATATGACTTCCTCCATATAATATATCAACTCCCAAACATCAATAATAACATTTACAACATCATAACAATGGTCTTTATTCACCTACATTATCCTTACTTCTCAATTTACTTCCAATCATCCATATCCATGGTCATAGCACACTATTAAATTCGCTCATATACAATGTTTATCCCATGTTCTAAATATCATTTATAACATTATTATAATCATAACATATCAAGAATCATTACTCAACCCAAGCTACTACTCACAAATATCACTATTCTCACATTCAAGACTCATGTTCTATACCCTTCTACAATCCAATTGTTTCAACTTCTCAATACCTTAAACAACATGGAAATACAATAAAACTTACCTTAGATGTTGTAGGAATGAACTTTGAGTGGAAATACTTCACTTGAACCAAAACCCTAGTTCACCTCCAATGAAATTTCTTGACTTGGATGATCTCTAATGAGTTTCTTACACTTGGTTTTCTTAGTTTGATGAAGTTGATCATAAATTTCTCTTGAGTTCTTATGGATGAAAAGTGGAGAGGGTTCTAGAGAGTTCTTGAAGTGTTGGGTGAAAATGAAATGAAATAATTAACTTGGTCCTCTTTTTAATAACTTAAAAATCTGACTCGTCGGGAAAATATACGGACACTTATACGGTCCCTATAAACTTATACGGTCCGTATAAGTGACTGTGAAATGGCCCCTTCAACATCTCGCTTCTGTGATCATTATACGGCATATTATACGGTCCGTATAATTTTATACAGTCCGTATAAGTGATCGTATAATCCCATTAGTAAGCGACCTTCACTGTGACGATTCTGCGGACCATTATACGGACCGTATAACGTTATACGGACCGTATAATCGGCCGTGTAACCCATCTTCTCTCTAATCTTGTTCTCGTCACTTCGTTGGATCTCCAATCCTGATGGAACATTCTTGATACTTGTTTAACACCTCATTACCGATCTAAGGGACGTTATAATTCTTCTCCAAGACACTATTAAATCATCATTAACTTTTTACTCATAAATCCTTTCTGATACACATCGTATGCCTTTCCCTCTCTTGGCAAACTTTCTCCTCTTACTCCGAATGTCTTTGCAAATCTTAATTAGGTCATCAAATGTCATTTCCCCCTTATTGCAATATCGTATACTTCGTGCTCTTCGTTAGTCTATTCATTGTACATCAACGGGGAATTTTCCGAGGTGTAACAGGACCACCCACTTGCTGCCCACTCCCCATCATTTACATGGAAAATATTATTTAACCACAAAGGTTTTATTAAATTTCTTGTCTCCTACTACAATTCCTCATTTAACCAATTGCAAACATAATTAATTTCTTGATCATGATTTACTTAAATATTGATCACCTTTAACATACTCCATATACCCATTACCATGACCATGTGATATAACACTAGCCCATAGCCTCATTTGCCACACATAAAATATTATTTTCAATCATCTTCGTCACACTTTTTCGTCTTAAATCATTTCGGGACTTCACCTCATTATACCTGTCACACCCTAACCTTATTAGGGTGTGATGGGCACCCGACCCCACATACGGAGCCGAGCGAACCCTCAGACTCTGATTTCACACATACTCTTTCCAAATTTCCAGAATCTGATCACACGAAACATACAATAAGACTTATAACAAAAGCTGTGAACCGACATTGTCTTAAGCGGCCACATGTATCGCACATACTAGACATATCGTATCAAAATCAGTAGGCAGGCGGAAGGTACATCTCTTGAACACATACACATATACCAAACATATGGGCCGTTTAGGACATCATAGCAGACAAGGCCGCTTAGGACACAAATCTTAGATCAGACCAAACAGAATCTGTAGACCTATGAAGCATCTTACGAACTGACTCTTTATACCCACGACTCTGTCTGCAAAGTCTCTAACACAGATCAGAAATAACAACTTATATACGCTCTGACTCAGCGACACTCCGGAGGAGGGTGGAGCTCGCCAATCCCGCTGACACATCTCCTAGCATAGTCTTCTGCTCATCTGGGTGTACCTGCGTGGCATGAAACGCAGCCCCCGAAGAAAGGGGGTCAGTACGGAATATGTACTGAGTATGTAAGGCAAGAAGTACAGTAAACAGAATCATAATCAGAATCAAAAGTACAGAATTATAACAGACGGAATCATAATCAGACTCAGATATACAGATGATATACAAAATAGTAGAAATAGCTTACTGGAACACAGACCATGCATGCCAAGAACGGTATCAGGTCCTTTACAGGACCAGGGGAAAACGTGGCGCCTCCCGGCCTTAGGCACCACACACATCATACTTCAGAAGATTTGCTCCTGTCTCCGACACACATCATAATATCAGAATGTACATATGCATACAGGCGGTTCAGCGAACCAAACACATCATACTTCGTAACACATCATACTTCGGAATTCATATACGGCGCCCGACCCTCAGGCGAGGAACTCGGGAACCATGCGCACGATATAAACCGGCCCGGGACTCGGTGAAGGAAGCAGACTCTATGCACGAGCAGAAAATGAGAAACTAAATGCACATAATCAAGACTCAAGGGATTAACCTAACGTATTATCCGAATATCCGTAACAGATTACTCCTAACAGATTACTTATACCAGAATTCTTATATCAGATTGGTTATGTCAGCATACTTATCTCAGCATACTTATGTCAGAATACTTACTTCGGAATACTTATTTATAGCAGAGCTTTTCATATCAGAACGCTTATGCCATATACTTACATCAGATTATTTATATCAGAATTTTCAGACCAGAACACTTATGTCAAATTACGGATGTCAGAATACTTAAGTCAGGATCCGCCTATCAGGATTATTAGATACTTAAACTAGGGAGGACATACAAATCATAAACACACTCGGAATCACAGAATGGAATAGTCCCAACATATCAATATCATATCTTACTTGGCTCTAAGACATGCCAAAAGAAAGAAAGGATAAGCCTTACATACCTGTGCCGCGCCTTACCAGCTACGCTTATGCATCCAACTTGCTTGTCTACATGCAAGAGAATTCATCCATTCATTAGTTTCATTATCATATACTTGCCTTAACCTTCCAAACACATTCACTTATATTCTGCCGGAATTTCGGCAGCACCTCCCCTGTAAATATACCAACCCCGAGAATACGGCTCGGCCCCAAATCAACAACAACCATCCGGGAATTTAACCCGGCCAAACCAACAACAATGCTAACAATTCATCCTAGCAATATTCCAACATTCAATTCAATTCAACTTGATTCAATTCAATTCACACAATGTTCCAACAACTTAATCAACATACTATTTCTTCCGAGACCTTCAACTTCAACCTCGACCATACATTTACTTATCATTAGTATACATTTACTTCAACCACACCATTTATTCGATATCACATAATTCATAACGGCAACAACTAGAATATCCAATTACATCAATTTACCTTAACTTACCAAACAACACCATTCTTGACCACAATGACTTCTTACACATTTTTCATACAATTTCATCCATCTCTACACATTACAACAACAACAACATGCTACATGAAATTCACTCCTCCGCTTTCCACATGACACAACTCACACACACGGCCAACACCATGTATATACAACTACAACTTCAACATGGATGATTTCATAATTTCCATTTTCATCACATAATTCTTAGCAATGACGACTAAAATAATAAGGAACATTGATTCATTTCTTGCATACCAAGCAGCCCCTACACGGCCAACACAACCATATCATATTTTCAAGAATTTTTATTCACCTTTACACATTACAACCCTTCACAACCCATCTACAACACATAAAGAAAAGATCAAGTCCCACCTCTTCCACACCATACCACAACCACACGGCCACAACTATCTATATATATACTTCCATATATTTCATCCATTTTTCTACCCTACACACAACAACAATCAAACTACTAAATAAAAATCATTTCATCTTTCTACACAACACCCATGCATTCGGCCAACACAAACACACAACATTTCCATATTTTTCATTCATTTCTACACATCAAAACATGTACCAATTACCCACAACACATGAAAGAAGATGGAATCCTTACCTTTTCCTTTCAATTCCCCTTCTCGGCTAGAAGTGGTCATAGCAACAACGAGTGATTTTCTTGTTCCAACAACTACTCCACGTCGACGAGGGTCTCCCAATTAGTATGAAAACTAAAAGAAAATAATTTTTCATGATCAAATTTGAGGGGCAAGTTTCGGCCAGCCCTCTTGGCCGGTTGCCTTCTCTCTTTGTTTTTCATCTCTCTTAATTTTTCTAGACTTTGCAAATAATGAATTGGCCTTCCTTTCATGACTTAGTCATATATATATATATATATTATGAGCATGTGAGGGGCACATGCCCCTCTTCACTTCCCTAGAGAATTCTTCTCTTTTTCTCTAGGATTTTCTTGAATTTAAAAGAAGACTAATGTCTTCTTAAACAAGTTTTGGTCCCTACCTTATTTTTATAGTTTACAAATAGCCCCCTTTAATTAAAATAAGGGCATATAGTGCACGGCCAACATGGCCCCTTCATGAATTTTTCTTGAAATTTGTAAAATTACCATTTTGCCTCTAGGCTTCCACATTATTTCCATCGGTCATTTTGCGAATTCCCCTTTTTACCCTTAACCTTTCTCAATATTTCCATGCAATAATATTTATAACCAACTCGTCTATTAGAATAACTTTTGAAAATGATCTCGTCCTTAACTTCCCACGACGACTTTGGGATTTCCAAATGTACAAGATACGGGCTATAACATCCTCCCCCCCCTTTAGAACATTCATCCTCGAATGTTCAACTGTCCTTATGGGGTCTTGTAGCACTTCGGGAGGGGGTTCCTTTATAGTTGCCCTTTTCTTCATGCCCATTCCATATCTTTTTATCCTACTTTCCTCATTATCAAACCCATGAATCCTTACACGAGTCCTCATTCCATGTTATGGGTCTCTTTTTCTAGTACTTGAAAATATTTCGACCCCTTGTTGTCTTAAGATGATATGGTCTCCCCCCCTTTAAGGGGTTCCTCATACGCCAACAGTCCTCTCATCAAGTCTCCATTTATACATTATCCCTTACCTTCCTCCAACTTTATGCCTGCATATCGAAAATTTCTTATCGTACATTCTTCCTTTGCTTTTTGTCTACGTCGTCATTTTGTCCACATTTCCTATACTTTTCCATCCACAACTCGTCCTTTTACTTGCTTGGTCCACCTACCCGTGATTCTTCCTTAATTACGCTTTTGTGCTATAACTGTACATCCATATTTCTCCGGCGTTCCGCTATTCTTGCCCTCGGCACAGAATCCTTACTCTTTTTATCCTTACTTATACATCATCATAGCTACATACTTGTTCTTCTATGAATCTCTCATCTTATCATTATTATAGACCTAAGCATTCCTCTTTCGTATCCCCCTATCCTTATTCACTATTCCTTTATCCTCACTTATCCACATTGGTCCTCGAACGTCCTTCCGATATTCCGATCTCTCTGTTTCCTATCTGCTCACTCTCTTCCTTCTTCAAACACCATTATACTGGAACTCCCAACCTTGCCCTATGGTAACATAATAACATCTTACTTCGCCACACTTGTACCATTTACTCTTGCCGTCCCTCGAACTTCGGTACCCTTACACGATCAATGCCTTCTTTTACCATAGCTCCGGTTGCTAGGGCACATACACCATCGATGTCATCATATGTGGAATATCCCACACATTCACATATACCCATATATATTTTTACTATCAACTAACCCACAAAATATCTCCGAACGCTATTCAAGCCTGTCTTGATTCCCGAGCTGTGGCGCACTCCTTGTCTCTTTACCGAGCTAATTTGCCTCGTTCTACGCGTCTTCTTAAGGTTTCCAACCATCCCATATAATCTGGTTTCACTCAGGCTATTCTAGTTTTCCATTTGTCTTTTATGTCAGAATATGTAGAATTCCTTGTAAACTTCCCAGGGGATCACCCATCCTAGGATTGCTCCCACCTGAGCACGCTTAACCTTGAAACTTTAGTGGAATCCGATGCCTTAATGCTGATATTTTCAGGTCCGCTTCCGCGCATGACCTTTACTACATGATTCGGGACTAGTCGAGGTCTTACAGGTCCCGGGTCATCCTCGTGACACGTCGTTTCTTCCACAATTACCATTTTACCCTTTTCGGCCCTCATTGCTCACCTTTCACTTTCGTGTGTAACTACTTTTCATCCTAGGTGTTATATCCCGTATTTTTGAACGTCAAATTATTTCCTGAGGTGGGGCCCACACATCGAGATATTTTTGGGACATCTGAAAAGTCATATGAATCACATATGTGAAGTTAAACACAACTCAAGAAGGACCCTTGGGCCAAATCAAAGTGGAAGTCCTCCAAATGAATATTTTTAAGAAAACGTTTTCGGGTGATCTGATTTCTAGGGGAAAAACAGTATTATAAGTTTGGAATTTGGAAAAATACCAAGAAATAGAAGTTGTAGATAATTGAATTAGCTTTCCAACCATAGGTCGTGGGTCCCCAGGTGACGTCGGTACAAGGAGATATGGACGTTTTAAGGTCGAAAGGTCAGTGGGCTAGCCCAACTCGGGACCAACCGGGTTGGCCCAAAAAAATCAAAAACAAAATAATAAGGCCCAAATTTGTGAGGGATGGCCGGCCAACATGGCCCAAGCCCATGATTTTATTAATTATCCATGTGATAATTAATATAAAGGATCAATTAATGAGTCATATCTCATTTAGAAACTTCAAGAACACTTGAGAAAAAGGAAAGAAGGAAAAATCTCCAAGGCCACTTCGGCCAAGTGCAAAAATTGAAAAAACATTCTTCAAAAATTATTTTCTACCAATTAAAGGATTCCTAGCAAGGTGGAGTGGTCTTTGGAGCAAGAAAAATTCATATTCTAGCAAGTTGCAAGACTTAGCTAAGTGAAAGATCAAGGAAGAAGGTAAGAACTTATTCTTTACATGTTATGGATATTTTTGCATGTTGTAGTGTGCAAAAGTGAGTGAAATTCATGAATAGCAAGAATATAGTTGTGTGGCGGTAAGTTGTATATCACATGTATAGCCGTGTATATTTGGTGAATCATGAATGCATGGTGAGCAAGTTTTATTTAGTATGTTGGTTGTTGTGTTGTGGATTTTATATTGCAAACAAAAGCCTAATGAGCTTAGTGAAATATTAGTAGTTGGAGGCTTGTCTTGGAAGATTATGTAAATTGAATATTATGTTCTTACATGTATGGAAGATAACGATATTAGTATGGTGTTGTTAGAATATATATTATAAGGTTGTTATTGTTTTCATTGGAGTTGGAAGGTTTTGAAAGAAGTAGTAAATTGATTAAGTTGTTATAATGTATCTTGGATTGAATATGGAAATTGTTAGTGTGGTTGAGTTATGTTAATAGTTTGGCCGGGTTTGAATTCCCGGGTTGTTGTTGATTGAAAACTTGCTAGGTAAATGTTGAGGATGGTGTATTTACAGAGGAAATGCTGCCGAAATTTCGGTAGCCAAGTGTTTCCTTAAGATTCTAACTCTAAGTACCCTAATGAAAGTTTGGGTAAATGTGACCAAATCGCAGATTTTGGCGGATTTGCAGCTTGAATTCGGAATAGCAAAAGAAGCGGAAAGAGGTATGTAAGGTTTCACCCTTCCTTCTATGGCATGTCTTAGCTGTAATAAGTTGGGTACGAGCCTCGGGGGCAACCCTATCCCCCGGAATCCGCACCTAAAGTTTCCTTTTTTTCCTTCAGTAGAATTGAACTAGAAAGTGTGCAAATGTTGAAAGGACCTCCTAAACCCCTAGAACTTGTATAAATGGGACCCGATTACCCTAATACCCTTACAAGTAACGCCATGACATGTAACATATGCAAATAGTAGACGCTACCTCATCCGGCCCGAGGTGGGCCCGTTACTCTCGAATTTTCCTTATAGTCTTGTTGGACTTACTAGAAGTTGAATCCAAGGGAATCCTTTGATCCCGATTTCGTTACCAAATGATAAGTACTATAACTACTCTAACGAGGAGACTTCCATGATGATAATGATAACAATGATGCTAGACGAGGGTATATGCCTATGATAAGTACTACCGGAACGATTCTATGACTCAGATTCCTAAGCTAAGTATTCTATGTGAATATGAAAGTGATAAACTAATTTTTGAATCTTATTTATATTCCTTAGCTATGACATTATTTTCTAAGGGTTTCAAAGCCTATGAACTGACATCTATGATGCCCCGATTTCATTCTACGTTTACTTTAATATTATTCTCCGCTGATAGTCTCACCTTAAAATACTCGTCCCTTCAAGGCGAGACGAAGCGATCACGAGTATTCCATAGTGTAATCGGAGGTCACCGACCTTACGTCACTCCGATAACTACATGATTTTTCTTTGGGCTCCCTTGTATGCTTATATGAATATGTATATAAAACAGGTATATGTATATAAGATATGAATATGTATATAAAACATGTATATGTATACAAGCTATGTATATGAATATAACGACATGTATATGTATATAAGATATGTATATGACCCTGGGATGGGGGGAAGGGATATATGGGGGAATGGGAAGGGAAACATGTTTCATTGCCACCTGATCAGCTGGCTTATCATCCCGGACGCGGGGTGCCAGACGCGGGATATATGGGTGAGCCGGTGTATATCGGCGCTATGTGGGTGAGCCGACATTGCTCGGCGCTATGATATGACCTACCATGTCATGACCAGACATGCTATGATACGATATGCTATGACATGCTATGCTACGATATGATACGCTATGCTATGATAAGATATGCTATGGCAAGCTATGCTACGGCATGATATGCTATGATATGACAAGCCATGCTATGATATGACAAGCTATGCTATGATATGACAAGATATGCTATGATATGATAAGCTATGATATGATACGACAATCTATGCTATGACGTGATACACTATGACACGCTATGCTATGACATGGACATGATATAACACGATACGACATGCTGTAATAAGATATGATATTACATGATACAATACGCTATAATAAGACACGATAGGACACGACATGATATACCACGATAAGATATGGTAGGGCACGATAGAAAATGATACGGTAAGATACGACATAATATAAGTTCTATTTTCTACGTTCAGGGAAGAGAATCGTTTTTTTTAAGGAAAAGACAAACCATGCATGATAGCCGCCCAAAAAGGGGCCTCCTATGTACAAGTTACTTTCTTGTCTCATTATATGTCCTATGACTCCATAATATTATTAATCATACTCTATGTTACTGCTTGTATTATCTTCCATGCCTTACATACTCGGTACACTATTCGTACTGACGTCCCTTCTTGTGGACGCTGCGTTTCATGCCGCGCAGGTCAGCAGACAGGTGGATTTGATCCCTAGAAGCTCTACCAGCCGCCCTTGACAACGCTCCAGTTGTTCCGGAGCCTCACTTCCGCGGTACTATTTTGTGTATGTATATTCGGGCACGGCAGTACCCGGCCCTTTCTATGTATAAGTGTACTATGTCTAGAGGCTCGTAGACAGATATGCCCAGTCAGTCAAGTACAGTTAGATATATGGTGTGTTGGCATTTTAATGTTGTTGTATAAAGTGATAACGAAGTTTACTAGTCTATGTTCATAATGACGCTGCTAATGTTAATGTTAAAAAAAAAAGATATGGCACTGTTCATACGGCTTTCTAAGAGGTAAAGGCAAAATGATAGATAAGGGGTGCTCGGTACAAGTATCGGGTACTCGTCATGGCCCCTAATCGGGTCGTGACAGAAGTGGTATCAGAGCAGTTCGGTCCTAGGGGTTTGTCTACGAGCCGTGTCCAGTAGAGTCTTGTTTATGGGTGTGTAGCGCGCCACACTTATAAACAGGAGGCTACAGGGCATTTAGGAAATATGACCTTCCTTGTATTCTAAGATCATGCGATAGAGCTATGCTACCAGGCTTCCACATTCCTTTCCTAATCCTATGCTATGGTTTCAGTACTGTCGATGAAGAGATCAGCTTCAGATGATGGGGGCACCAGTAAGGCCCCTAGAGTATCTCCAGAGCCGAGTAGGGGGAGCCTCGGCTATTCGATTGAGTCAGACCCGTCAGAGGACCCAGCCACAACTCCTCCGGATTTCCTGACTCCCAGAGCGGAGGATCCCGCGGAGGACAGCTATGATACGGATCCTTCGGAGGACCCAGCGACAATTCCTCCAGAGATTCTGACCCCTAAAGCAGGGGACTCCACAGACAGTGGCTATGATACAGATCCCTCAGAGGATTCGACGATGACTCCCCCGGAGCTTCTTACCTCCAGGGAGGAGGATAGTTATGGCACAGACCCATCAGAGCACTCTTCTAGGATGACGGATGAGGAGGCTTCCGGGGGTACACCAGTTATGTCACGACCCGTCTAGGGGCCGTGACGAGTACCCGATACTTGTACCGAGCACCCCTTGTCTATCGTTTTACCTTTACCTCTTAGCAAGCCATGTAAACAGAGCCATTTGTTTTTTGAACATTAACATTAGCGGCGTCATTCTGAACATAGACTAATAAACTTCGTTATCACTTATACATCAACATTAACATGCCAAAACACCGTATATCTAACTGTACTTAACTGACTGTACGTAACTGTCTACGAGCCTCTAGACGTAGTACACTTATACATAGAAAGGGCTGAGTACTGCCGTGCCCGAATATATATACACAAAATAGTACCAAGGAAGTGAGGCTCCGGAATAACTGGAGCACTGTCAACACTGCTGGTAGAGCTTCTAAGTATCAAATCCGCCTGTCTGCTGACCTGCGCGGCATGAAACGCAGCGTCCACAAGAAGGGACGTCAGTACGAATAGTGTACCGAGTATGTAAGGCATGAATAGTAATATACAGAAAATATGAATCATGTATAATGACATAAGAGAGTTACAACACATGTCCTGGGATAGAAACATAACCTGTATATATATATACCCTTGGCAGGTGCTATGCGTACTTAGCTTTCCTTTAAGAATCTTTCCTTGTTCATATACATATACATATAAAATAGGACATCTCATATTGCCGAGGCGTCGGCAGCCGATCCATTTAACCATAAATATACACATCCCGCGTCCGGGCATCCCGCGTCCGGGACGATATCATATCATGTAATGCCAACTGATCTGGTGGATATGCGTTCATAACGCTCTGCCCTTACCTCCATTTCCCCCGTATACATATGCATATATCATGTACATATATCAACGTCTATAGCTCTCTAGCTCTTTTATCATATACATATACGTGTGTCATGTAGGTACATCAGCGTCTATAGCGCTCTGGTGCTTTTATCATATACATATACGTGTGTCATGTAGGTACATCAGCGTCTATAGCGCTCTAGCTCTTTCGTCATGTGCATATTTTAAAAATATATACGCATATCCTACATACATTTACATGTCTTATATGCATTTACGTATCCTATAAACATATATCTCATATGCACGCAGGAGAGCCCAAAGAAGCATCATGTAGTCATCGGAGTGACGTAAAGTCGGTAACCTCCGATTACATTATAGAATACTCGTGATCGCTTTGTCTCACCTTGAAGGAATGAGTATTTTAAGGTGAGACTATCAACGGGGAATAATATTAAAGTAAACGTAGAATGAAATCGGGGCATCATATATGACAGTTCATAGACTTTGAAATCTTTTAGAAAATAAAGTCATAGTTAGGAAATATAAATAATATTCAAAAATTAGTTTATCATTTTCATGTTTACATAAGATACTTAGCTTAGTCATCTTAGTCATAGAGTCGTTCCGGTAGTACGTATCATAGGCATATTCTCTTATCTAACATCATTGTTATCATTATCGTCATGGAAGTGCCCTCGTTAGAGGAGTCATAGTATTTATCATTTGGTAACGAAATCGGGATCATAGGTTCCCTTTGGATTCACTTCAAGTAAGTCAAGCAAGACTGTAAGGAAAAATCCGAGAGTAGCGGGCCCACCTCGGGCCGGATGGGGTGACGTATATGATTTACATATATTACGTGTCATGTCATTACTTGTGAGGGTCCTAGGGTAATCGGGTCCCACTTATGCAAGTTCTAGGGGTTTAAGAGGTCTTTCCATCATTTGCACACTTTCTAGTTCAATTCTATTGAACAAAAAGTGGAAAACTTTAGGTGCGGATTCCGGGGAACCGAGTTGTCTCCGAGGCTCGTACCCAACCTATTTCAACTAAGACATGCCATAGAAAGAAGGGTGAAGCCTTACATACCTCTTTCCGCTTCTTTTGCTATTCCGAATTCACGTTGCAATCTCGTCAAAATCTGCAAATTGGTCACATTTACCCAAACTTTCATTAGGGTACTTAGAGTTAGAATCTTAAGGAACCACTTGGCTACCGAAATTTCGGCAGCACTTCCTCTGTAAATATACCATCCTCAACATTCAACATAGCCAAATTCTCATCAATCACAATCCGGGAATTCAAACCCGGCCAAACTATTAACATAATTCAACAATCACACTAAAAATTCACATATTCCATTCAAGGTGCATTCCAACACTTCAATTAACATTCTACCTCCTTCAATACTCTCCAATTCTAATGAAACAACAATAACCTTATAATACATATATTCCAACAACATCATAGTAATACCATTACATGTCTTCCATACAAAAACATTATTTTCAATTTACACAAACTTCCAATTGCCAATACTTCACCAAACTTATCAAGTCTTTATTTGCGATATAACATCTACAACACAACGATTAAGATATTAATTACAACTCGCTCATTATTCTTTCACAACTCACCAATATACACGACTATACATCAAGTATACACGGCCACATATACCATGCACACTCACACGGCTCCAACATGTATACACCACTACAATCTCTCTAAACTCAATCAACTTCCATTTTCCACATATCATTCACAACAATAACAACTAAACACTAATTAAAATAATTGAAGCATGACTCCTACACACATATATATATATACACGCCCATATACTATATTTCTCTTCTTCATGAATTTCATCCATTTTAGCATACTACAACACATATAAACCATATATAACACATAAAACAAGATCAAAACTCACCTTTCTTCTTCAACTTCTCACTTGACTACAACTTGACAACTTGTATGATTTTGAATTTTTCTTGCTCCAACAACAACTCCACCTTGTTAATCACCCTTTACTTGGTAGAAAATGATTTTTGGAGAATTTTTGCAAATTTTCTTGTGAAAATTGCTCTTGGCCGAAATGGCCTTAAGTTTTTCTCCTCTCTCTCTTGTTCTTGCTTTTCTTGAAATTTCTAGAACATTATGTGGAATATGATGACTTAGTCATCTCATTTATTGACCAAATTTTATTTAATATGGGCTTGGGCCATAACCATGGCCGGTTGGGCCTCACAAATTTTGGGCCTTATTATTTTTTTTTATTTTTTTGGGCCAACTCGGTTTGGTCCCGAGTTGGGCCTAGCCCACTGACCTTTCGACCTTAAAACGTTCATATCTCCTTGTACCGAAGTCACCTGGGCACCCACTACCTATGGTTGGAAAGATAATTCAATTATCTACAACTTCTATATCTTAATACTTTTCCAAATTCCAAACTTATAATACCGTTTTTGCCCCTTGAAGTCAGATCACCCGAAAACGTTTTCTTAAAAATATTCGTTTGGAGGACTTCCACTTTGATTTGGCCCAAGGGTCCTTCTTGAGTTGTGTTTAACTTCTCATATGTGATTCATATGAATTTTCAGATGTCCCAAAAAAATCTCGATGTGTGGGTCCCACCTCAGCAATTAATCTGACGTTCAAAAATACGGGATATAACAAGTTACTCTCGTGATGGAGGACCGTGCCAGTCCGGCCACCTCGGAGAGTGCTACGGATTTCTCCTGTCCCTTGTTCCGGCCATCAGAGAACCAGGAATCACCGCTATTCTCTTCGGATTCGGACGCGAGAAATGACGAGGGTCGGGCGAGCGATGAGCAGACAGACGAGAATGAAGAACATACTTCACATGGTAGTTCCCCGGGCCAGGCTCGAGATTGATCGGCTACAGGTATATGAGATTTTCTTTAAAACTTTCTATGTATACGTAACCTCTGCAGGAATACTAATTAATAACGGCAGGTAGAAATTCAAAAAGGGGTCAAAGATTTAACGGTTATAAGTAATGGCGACTGAGATGTCCCCGCCACCAGTGTGAATTTAGAAACCCCGGTAAAAGATAGTTATATGTATGGATAGGAGTAAATAGCGAAGATTTAAGCAGAGGCAATATGGTAGTTGTATGGTTAGAAAAGTGAAGATAAGAGCGGGACCCGCCGTGAGGACGTTTGGGGAGCTGTTGGAACCCCGACTTACTTTAAATAATGTGACAAAGGCCGTATGGGGCAGTCGGTAAAATTACACCAGCGTTCACGTATTAAAATGCACCAGAGTTTCAAGGTTAAGCGTGCTAGGGTGAGAGCAAACTCAGGATGGGTGACCCCCTGGGAAATATGCTGAAAATTTCATAAATGTGGGAACAAGAGACGAATGTGAAATTAGGTAGCCTAAAGTAAATTAGAGTGTGTGAAGTGGTTAGAAACCTTATAGAAGTCGTGTAGGCCGAGATGGACTATGACGATTCAAGATCCAATAAAGGGGACTTATTAACGCAAGGCCAGCGTTCAGAGCTAACTCAATTGGCCTACGGGCAACCTAAGTCCCTAAAATGGATATGTTAAGCGACGTGTGAGATAATCACAAAGGAGACCTCCCCGAAGTAGTATAATACACTATGAGGCCAGTTTAACATTCGAGGACGAATGTTCTAAAGGGGGGGAGGATGTTATATCCCGTATTTTTGAACGTCAGATTATTTGCTGAGGTGGGGCCCACACATCGAGATTTTTTTGGGACATCTGAAAAGTCATATGAATCACATATGTGAAGTTAAACATAACTCAAGAAGGACCCTTGGGCCAAATCAAAGTGGAAGTCCTCCAAATGAATATTTTTAAGAAAACGTTTTCGGGTTATCTGATTTCTAGGGGACAAACAGTATTATAAGTTTGGAATTTGGAAAAATACCAAGAAATAGATGTTGTAGATAATTGAATTAGCTTTCCAACCATAGGTCGTGGGTCCCCAGGTGACGTCGGTACAAGGAGATATGAACGTTTTAAGGTCAAAAGGTCAGTGGGCTAGCCCAACTCTGGACCAACCGGGTTGGCCCAAAAAAATCAAAAAAAAAATAATAAGGCCCAAATTTGTGAGGGATGGCCGGCCAACATGGCCCAAGCCCATGATTTTATTAATTATCCATGTGATAATTAATATAAAGGATCAATTAATGAGTCATATCTCATTTAGAAACTTCAAGAACACTTGAGAAAAAGGAAAGAAGGAGAACTCTCCAAGGCCATTTCGGCCAAGTGCAAAAATTGACAAGAAAATTGACAAAAAGTTCTTCAAAAATTATTTTCTACCAATTAAAGGAGTCCTAGCAAGGTGGAGTGGTCTTTGGAGCAAGAAAAATTCATATTCTAGCAAGTTGCAAAACTTAGCTAAGTGAAAGATCAAGGAAGAAGGCAAGAACTTATTCTTTACATGTTATGGATATTTTTGCATGTTGTAGTGTGCAAAAGTGAGTGAAATTCATGAATAGCAAGAATATAGTTGTGTGGCGGTGAGTTGTATATCACATGTATAGCCGTGTATATTTGGTGAATCATGAATGCATGGTGAGCAAGCTTTATTTAGTATGTTGGTTGTTGTGTTGTGGATTTTATATTGCAAACAACAGCCTAATGATCTTAGTGAAATATTAGTAGTTGGAGGCTTGTCTTGGAAGATTATGTAACTTGAATATTATGTTCTTACATGTATGGAAGATAATGATATTAGTATGGTGTTGTTAGAATATATATTATAAGGTTGTTATTGTTTTCATTGGAGTTGGAAGGTTTTGAAAGAAGTAGTAAATTGATTAAGTTGTTATAATGTATCTTGGATTGAATATGGAAATTGTTAGTGTGGTTGAGTTATGTTAATAGTTTGGCCGGGTTTGAATTCCCGGGTTGTTGTTGATTGAAAACTTGCTAGGTAAATGTTGAGGATGGTGTATTTACAGAGGAAATGTTGCCGAAATTTCGGTAGCCAAGTGTTTCCTTAAGATTCTAACTCTAAGTACCCTAATGAAAGTTTGGGTAAATGTGACCAAATCGCAGATTTTGGCGGATTTGCAGCTTGAATTCGGAATAGCAAAAGAAACGGAAAGAGGTATGTAAGGTTTCACCCTTCCTTCTATGGCATGTCTTAGCTGTAATAAGTTGGGTACGAGCCTCGGGGGCAACCCTATCCCCCGGAATCCGCACCTAAAGTTTCCTCTTTTTCCTTCAGTAGAATTGAACTAGAAAGTGTGCAAATGTTGAAAGGACCTCCTAAACCCCTAGAACTTGTATAAATGGGACCCGATTACCCTAATACCCTTACAAGTAACGCCATGACATGTAACATATGCAAATAGTAGACGCTACCTCATCCGGCCCGAGGTGGGCCCGTTACTCTCGAATTTTCCTTATAGTCTTGTTGGACTTACTAGAAGTTGAATCCAAGGGAATCCTTTGATCCCGATTTCGTTACCAAATGATAAGTACTATAACTACTCTAACGACGAGACTTCCATGATGATAATGATAACAATGATGCTAGACGAGGGGATATGCCTATGATAAGTACTACCGGAACGATTATATGACTAAGATTCCTAAGCTAAGTATTCTATGTGAATATGAAAGTGATAAACTAATTTTTGAATCTTATTTATATTCCTTAGCTATGACATTATTTTCTAAGGGTTTCAAAGCCTATGAACTGACATCTATGATGCCCCGATTTCATTTTACGTTTACTTTAATATTATTCTCCGCTGATAGTCTCACCTTAAAATACTCGTCCCTTCAAGGCGAGACGAAGCGATCACGAGTATTCTATAGTGTAATCGGAGGTCACCGACCTTACGTCACTCCGATGACTACATGATTTTTCTTTGGGATCCCTTGCATGCTTATATGAATATATATATAAAACAGGTATATGTATATAAGATATGAATATGTATATAAAACATGTATATGTATACAAGCTATGTATATGAATATAACGACATGTATATGTATATAAGATATGTATATGACCCTGGGATGGGGGGAAGGGATATATGGGGGAATGGGAAGGGAAACATGTTTCATTGCCACCTGATCAGCTGGCTTATCATCCCGGAAGCGGGGTGCCCGGACGCGGGATATATGGGTGAGCCGGTGTATATCGGCGCTATGTGGGTGAGCCGACATTGCTCGGCGCTATGATATGACCTACCATGTCATGACCAGACATGCTATGATACGATATGCTATGACATGCTATGCTACGATATGATACGCTATGCTATGATAAGATATGCTATGGCAAGCTATGCTATGACATGATATGCTATGATATGACAAGCCATGCTATGATATGACAAGCTATGCTATGATATGACAAGATATGCTATGATATGATAAGCTATGCTATGATACGACAATCTATGCTATGACGTGATACACTATGACACGCTATGCTATGACATGGACATGATATAACACGATACGACATGCTGTAATAAGATATGATATTACATGATACAATACGCTATAATAAGACACGATAGGACACGACCTGCTATACCACGATAAGATATGGTAGGGCACGATAGAAAATGATACGGTAAGATACGACATAATATAAGTTCTATTTTCTACGTTCATGGAAGAGAATCGTTTTTTTTAAGGAAAAGACAAACCATGCATGATAGCCGCCCAAAAAGGGGCCTCCTATGTACAGGTTACTTTCTTGTCTCATTATATGTCCTATGACTCCATGATATTATTAATCATACTCTATGTTACTGCTTGTATTATCTTCCATGCCTTACATACTCGGTACACTATTCGTACTGACGTCCCTTCTTGTGGACGCTGCGTTTCATGCCGCGCAGGTCAGCAGACAGGTGGATTTGATCCCTAGAAGCTCTACCAGCCGCCCTTGACAGCGCTCCAGTTGTTCCGGAGCCTCACTTCCGCGGTACTCTTTTGTGTATGTATATTTGGGCACGGCAGTACCCGGCCCTTTCTATGTATAAGTGTACTATGTCTAGAGGCTCGTAGACAGATATGCCCAGTCAGTCAAGTACAGTTAGATATATGGTGTGTTGGCATTTTAATGTTGTTGTATAAAGTGATAACGAAGTTTACTAGTCTATGTTCATAATGACGCTGCTAATGTTAATGTTAAAAAAAAAAAAAGATATGGCACTGTTCATACGGCTTGCTAAGAGGTAAAGGCAAAATGATAGATAAGGGGTGCTCGGTACAAGTATCGGGTACTCGTCATGGCCCCTAATCGGGTCGTGACACTAGGTCCCCAGACCCCTGATGATAACAGATACACCTTCGTTGCCATTATTTATGGATGCCCTGATATCAGTTCGTTCGAATTTCCTACTTACTGCCTTTACATAATAATCTGTCGCAAAATTAATTGTAAACTTTCTGAGCCCTCCATCAGACCTTGTTGCTCTTATACCATTTCCCCTGTACACAAAAAATATCAACAACACCTTACAGAGCATACCGCCATATCATATTCTGGCCATCCGGGACTGCCAATTCCAGGTAGCAGGTCAAATACGTCAATACTTACCCCTGTGACTTTCCGTGTCACCACTTACCTCTTCCGTCATATGTAAGGCTTACATAAGGATTTCAGTTCCTACGACTTGACTCTATCGCACGATCGAGGACAGAAGGAAGGTCGACAATCCCTAAATGCCCTGTAGCCTCCTGTTTATAGATGTGGCCGGCTTCACACCATAAACAGGACTCTACTGGACACGACTTTGCAGACAACCCCACAGACAGACCTTGCTCTGATACCACTTTGTCACACCCTAACCTTATTAGGGTGTGATGGGCACCCGACCCCACATACGGAGCCGAGCGAACCCTCAGACTCTGATTTCACACATACTCTTTCCAAATTTCCAGAATCTGATCACACGAAACATACAATAAGACTTATAACAAAAGCTGTGAACCGACATTGTCTTAAGCGGCCACATGTATCGAACATACCAGACATATCGTATCAAAATCAGTAGGCAGGCGGAATGTACATCGCTTGAACACATACACATATACCAAACATATGGGCCGTTTAGGCCATCATAGCAGACAAGGCCGCTTAGGACACAAATCTTAGATCAGACCAAACAGAATCTGTAGACATATGAAGCATCTTACGAACTGACTCTTTGTACCCAAGACTCTGTCTGCAAAGTCTCTAACACATATCAGAAATAACAACTTATATACGCTCTGACTCAGCGACACTCCGGAGGAGGGTGGAGCTCGCCAATCCCGCTGACACATCTCCTAGCATAGTCTTCTGCTCATCTGGGTGTACCTGCGTGGCATGAAACGCAACCCCCGAAGAAAGGGGGTCAGTACGGAATATGTACTGAGTATGTAAGGCAAGAAGTACAGTAAACAGAATCATAATCAGAATCAAAAGTACAGAAGTATAACAGACGGAATCATAATCAGACTCAGATATACAGATGATATACAAAATAGTAGAAATAGCTTACTGGAACACAGACCATGCATGCCAAGAACGGTATCCGGTCCTTTACAGGACCCGAGGAAAACGTGGCGCCTCCTGGCCTTAGGCACCACACACATCATACTTCAGAAGATTTGCTCCTGTCTCCGACACACATCATAATATCAGAATGTACATATGCATACAGGCGGGTCAGCGAACCAAACACATCATACTTCGTAACACATCATACTTTGGAATTCATATACGGCGCCCGGCCCTCAGGCGAGGAACTCGGGAACCGTGCGCACGATATAAACCGGCCCGGGACTCGGTGAAGGAAGCAGACTCTATGCACGAGCAGAAAATGAGAAACTAAATGCACATAATCAAGACTCAAGGGATTAACCTAACGTATTATCCGAATATCCGTAACAGATTACTCCTAACAGATTACTTATACCAGAATTCTTATATTAGATTGCTTATGTCAGCATACTTATCTCAGCATACTTATGTCAGAATACTTACTTCGGAATACTTATTTATAGCAGAGCTTTTCATATCAGAACGCTTATGCCATATACATACATCAGACTATTTATATCAGAATTTTCAGACCAGAACACTTATGTCAAATTACGGATGTCAGAATACTTAAGTCAGGATCCGCCTATCAGGATTATTAGATACTTAAACTAGGGAGGACATACAAATCATAAACAGACTCGGAATCACAGAATGGAATAGTCCCAACATATCAATATCATACCTTACTTGGCTCTAAGACATGCCAAAAGAAAGAAAGGGTAAGCCTTACATACCTGTGCCGCGCCTTACCAGCTACGCTTATGCATCCAACTTGTTTGTCTACATGCAAGAGAATTCATCCATTCATTAGTTTCATTATCATATACTTGCCTTAACCTTCCAAACACATTCACTTATATTCTGCCGGAATTTCGGCAGCACCTCCCCTGTAAATATACCAACCCCGAGAATACGGCTCGGCCCCAAATCAACAACAACCATCCGGGAATTTAACCCGGCCAAACCAACAACAATGCTAACAATTTATCCTAGCAATATTCCAACATTCAATTCAATTCAACTTGATTCAATTCAATTCACACAATGTTCCAACAACTTAATCAACATACTATTTCTTCCGAGACCTTCAACTTCAACCTCAACCATACATTTACTTATCATTAGTATACATTTACTTCAACCACACCCTTTATTCGATATCACATAATTCATAACGGCAACAACTAGAATGTCCAATTACATCAATTTACCTTAACTTACCAAACAACACCATTCTTGACCACAATGACTTCTTACACATTTTTCATACAATTTCATCCATCTCTACACATTACAACAACAACAACATGCTACATGAAATTCACTCCTCCGCTTTCCACATGACACAACTCACACACACGGCCAACACCATGTATATACAACTACAACTTCAACCTGGATGATTTCATAATTTCCATTTTCATCACATAATTCTTAGCAATGACGACTAAAATAATAAGGAACATTGATTCATTTCTTGCATACCAAGCAGCCCCTACATGGCCAACACAACCATATCATATTTTCATGAATTTTTATTCACCTTTAGACATTACAACCCTTCACAACCCATCTACAACACATAAAGAAAAGATCAAGTCTCACCTCTTCCACACCATACCACAACCACAACTATTTATATATATACTTCCATATATTTCATCCATTTCTCTACCCTACACACAACAACAATCAAACTACTAAATAAAAATCATTTCATCTTTCTACACAACACCCATGCATTCGGCCAAGACAAACACACAACATTTCCATATTTTTCATTCATTTCTACACATCAAAACATGTACCAATTACCCACAAGACATGAAAGAAGATGGAATCCTTACCTTTTCTTTTCAATTCCCCTTCTCGGCTAGAAGTGGTCATAGCAACAACGAGTGATTTTCTTGTTCCAACAACTACTCCACGTCGACGAGGGTCTCCCAATTAGTATGAAAACTAAAAGAAAAGAATTTTTCATGATCAAAATTGAGGGGCAAGTTTCGGCCAGCCCTCTTGGCCGGTTGCCTTCTCTCTTTGTTTTTCATCTCTCTTAATTTTTCTAGACTTGGCAAATAATGAATTGGCCTTCCTTTCATGACTTAGTCATATATATATATATATATTATGAGCATGTGAGGGGCACATGCCCCTCTTCACTTCTCTAGAAAATTCTTCTCTTTTTCTCTAAGATTTTCTTGAATTTAAAAGAAGACTAATGTCTTCTTAAACAAGTTTTGGTCCCTACCTTATTTTTATAGTTTACAAATAGCCC
Organism: Lycium barbarum; assembly: GCF_019175385.1. NCBI lineage: Eukaryota > Viridiplantae > Streptophyta > Magnoliopsida > Solanales > Solanaceae > Lycium > Lycium barbarum. The sequence continues at coordinate 46,058,666 of NC_083344.1, read as the reverse complement.
CCTTTAATTAAAATAAGGGCATATAGTGCACGGCCAACATGGCCCCTTCATGAATTTTTCTTGAACTTTGTAAAATTACCATTTTGCCTCTAGGCTTCCACATTATTTCCATCAGTCATTTTGCGAATTCCCCTTTTTACCCTTAACCTTTCTCAATATTTCCATGCAATAATATTCATAAATAATATTTATAACCAACTCGTCTATTAGAATAACTTTTGAAAATGATCTCGTCCTTAACTTCCCACGACGACTTTGGGATTTCCAAATGTACAAGATACGGGCTATAACAATACCATGAGCTCTTTATTTGCGTACATGAATATGACCAAAATTCTTCGGGCTCGGATAAATTTTCTCATGTTGGACTGTTCAATTTCCTAGTCCAAAATACGGGATATTATAGAGTGGACCGTATTTCATTCAAATAAATTTCAAACCTTGACGAAACTTATTTTCTTCGATTTGTTTAACTTCTAATCCTTATGATACCTCCGTAATCATCACTCTGACCACCTATAACCTTGGGGGATAACCACGTTTCCGTTACTAATGTCATTTAACTCACACACTTTCCAATGCATGAAAACACGGGATGTAACATCCTTCCCCCCTTTAGAACATTCGTAAGGGAATGTTAAACTAGTCTTGTATGAGTACACTGGTTATGGTGATTTTATGATGAATCAATTACTCTTCTATCATGTTGTGCCTCTCCTTGCTTAACTTAATACCACTCTCCACCTGACATAAGTTATTATTGAATTTCCAAAGAAAGTGGTAATAATTTAGCTACCTCCGTCATTGACTACAACTTACTATATCCATCTACGTTCGAAGCTTAGGTCGAGTTTTTATTATTTTGGAGTAGTCTTTCCAGTAATACTATAGAATAGGAGCTGTCTGTCCCTTGGGTAGGTTTACCATCACATATTGGTTCCTCTTGTTTGCTCTTATAATTCTTATAGGTCTACTTCCACTCTTTATTTAGGTCGCATATTCTGCTGCGTACCTCCTTCTTGGAGTCATCATTTTAATCCTCTGACATGCACGATCTATAACATTCCTTTTGAATAGTTGAAAACGAGTTTCCTTCTTAGTAATGACTCTCAGTTGTAATACTCCCTTGACACCTCAGGTATATGCTTTCAAGATATATAAGTGAGCCACTCTCCTGATATGATCCTCCTTGATACTCAGACTCGTCAATCCCTTTTCTTGCTCAATAATGGTATTAAGTCTCACATAGTTTGCAAATCTCTCCCACTTTGTTTCTTCCATATGACCATGATGGTGGTATTGATTCACATCTGTAGAGTTAGATAAATTAAATCCGAGATGTCCTGTCGTAGGTGTCCCTCATTGACTCATTAAAGGCTTCAAAATTTTCGAGAATTTCATAACCCTCTGGTAAACTGTTGGGAATTCGCTATAACCATAATGATACAAAAATGAAAGTTCCAAGGCATAATATTCTTTTGGTAAAACCCTCTTTATTTAATGATCCTATCGAATTCGTAAGTAATCTAACACACCCAGGGCTATCGTAGGAAATATGTAACATATACTTATATCATATATTCAGATTAATTGTCCTATTTGTCCTTAATGATAATTCCAACTCAACATTTCGACTTAATTTACCATGTATTTTCCCTCAACTGATCCAGAGTATCACAAACATACCCAATCGGTTTCATTCTCGACATGTAAATACTTGCAGGTTACATAATCGTTCTTATGTGATTCGTGTATGAACATCTAATCTTATTCGTAAACTTCCCTTCCTTTGGTTCGTTCTATTTTACGTATCTCATACATACCAAAACTCTTTTGTCTATCTGTTGTAACTTATCTCATCATACTCTTTTCTTTCCTTTATTTTTCCCTTGATTATCACATCTTATATTCCACTATAGAAAACTTTATGTCCCTTCTTATTTGTCACTTGTAAATCGCAATTTCATTAACAAACGACTTTATTGTCAATTCCTTTGCCTCTATTCCAGTATAGCATTGCTATCCTTTACAATATTCCTCGAGTTATTTGCTTCCAATGTCATGTTGTTCAAGGACTTCACGAATGATTTTCAGTACAATCTCAGATACCCGCTCGATTCTTGTTCATTTATTTACTCTCTATTAGACTTATTTCTGCATAACTCTCACTTTTTTTTAGAGTCTATATCTGTCACATCTTAGGATTCATCGTTTCAGTCCCTACACTTGTATTTTCCTTACTCGCTTCCCCCCTTAAGGGTCTTACTTACCTCTGTTACCTCACTTCCAACCATATATCCCTTTCGCCAATTCCCTTATTATACTGCATCATATTTATGCCATTTCCCATAATTTATAGCTACGGTAATTTATGTGTGAAGTCTTAACATACTCATCTTGCAGTTTTGCTGTCACGACCCAGCCCCGTGGGCCGTGACTAGTGCCCTAACTGGACACCCATACAGACTTGATTACCAGATCGACATATCAAAGACTTATTCAAATTTAACATACGTTATTTATACGGATACTGAGAAACATGCGTCATCTTAAACGGTCACCTGTAACAAAAATATCACACCAAAAGCCGGCAGGCTGGCGGAATACTAATCGACCGAATATACATACATATACCAACATGTGGGCCGTTTTGGCCATAATAGCAAACAGGACCCCTTAAGGCACAAATCACAAACATAATCGAACAAACATGACCCATGACCCACAAATATGTCTACAGGCCTCTACAAACCATAACGGAAGCATATGACGGGACAGGGCCCTGCCGTACCCTCAAATAGTCATATATATACAGAAATATGTATGATAAAAGATATGTACCAAAATATGAGCTCCGGATCAAAGGAGTACTCCAAATAGCAGAATAAGTGTCCTACACTGGCGGGTCACCTGAACGAACGTCTGTACCTGCGGGCATGAAACGCAGCCCCCGAAGAAATGGGGTCAGTATGAAATATGTACTGAGTATGTAAAGCATGAAATACAGTAATTCGAATCATAACTGAAGTGAGAAGTACAGAAAATGGATACAAAATTAGTATATCAAAACCTGTGCTGAAAATATAAATAATGCAAATAAAAATCATGCATAGGGCTCAGGAACGTGGTCGCCACTCCGATGCTGGCGCCACAACACATCATACTGCAGAAGGTTTCAAATCTCCATACAATCCCCGAACATATCGTATCATCATAACATATCACAACATCATAACACATCATATGCCATATCACATCATGACGCCGTATATAACCGGTACCCGGCCCTACGGCGAGGTCTCGGGAACCGTAACACATCATACTGCCGAATATAACATAGTGCGCACGAACACAAAATCGGCCTGGGATCCGGCGAACGATATCATAGTAGTATGCACGAGCGGAGTAGTGAGGAAACCATATGCATATAAGTACATAAATAAATTTCAAAACTCGATGGACAAATATATTTACCGACATCTGAAGGCTCAAAAATAAGATTCGGGTCAATCGGAATTAGTATAAGAAAGTTACGAGCTTTTGAAGTACAAAACCTTCTAAAACATTTCATAAGCCATACTTTAAAATTCAAGTATCATTCATATTAGAAAACTTTCGAACATCATTATGGATCAATTATTCATATTAGGAAACTTTCGAATAACATTATGGATCAAATCAAATGGAGACTTTTGGACCATATTTACGTACCAAAATATTCATCAAAGACTTTAGCCATCTGGATTTTCTTTCGAACAACATTCGGAAACATAACAACTAGAGTCTTCGAATATCACAAATATGTATCAAGCCATATGAAATACCTTATGGAAGTCAAAGATGTTAGCCATCCTAGTGGCTCTAAGAGTAGGATTTTCTTTATAAGCATACATATACATTTTTGTTCATTTCAAAAGGATCATGCCAAAAGAAGGAAAGGTAGGCTTTACATACCTCGATCGCTCGCTAACCAAATCCCGACTCAAGTCTCAGGCTCTCCAATATCTACAATAACGTTATCAATTACCAAACATTAGCTACAAGTACTTAGAAATTCAATTCTAACTAGTACTTGTCTACAGAAATTTCGGCAGCATCTCCCCTGTAAATTCAACATCCCCGAGAATCTAACTCGGCTAAATTTATCAACGACCATACCAATAATACCAACAACCATACTAACAACATCAAGAATCAATTTAAAGCGCATTCTAATATTAGCAACCTTCTATCTCTACGTAGCTTATCACATTCAGTTCAACTACGTATCTTCAAGCCTATATCAACGCTCACATATTCATTACTAATCCGAGATCGTTCTAACACAATTCAAGAACATTTCAAACCATTTACATAATATTCAAACAATTCCACCAACACACCATGCTCCACCCGGAACTTCCAATTCCAACGAGGATGATAACAACACATTTCTATCTTTCAAATGCATGAACTACATTTAACAATTCATACGTTAGCAATGTTATTCCCGCAAATACAAGAACTACATTAATGACCATGGTGGCTTCCAAAACAGCCCACAATCATCACAACTTCAACTTGAATCATCAAAGTCTCATTTTCATCATAGAATACATATCAACAACAACCAAATTACTACATAAAAATTGGTTCATCTTCCCTACACTACACACACATACACGGCCACATACACTCACACATACCCACACGGTCACACCCACAACACACAAATTTTATACTTTTCATTCATTTCCACATACTACAACATATATAAATCTTCCATAACATGTAAAAGAATAGAAATTCTTACCTTTTCTTCAATTTTTCACTTGCCACAAAAGTAGTTTTTCTTGCTTAAATTATTATACCAGGTTGAAGAAGGTCTTGAACTTAGTAAGAATTCAAGAAGAAAGGAATTATTGGATCATGAATGGATGGCTTAAATTTTTTTCTCTCTCTTTCTCTTTGTTGGCCGTATTTCCCCTTTTTTTTGCTCTCAACTATTGTTTTCTTGAAAGTTCTAGAATATGGCCCCTTTTTGTCTATTTATCACATGGGCTTGGGCCCTCTTTTTTTTTCCATGGCCGGCCACCCACAAAGCTTGGGCCTCTTTTTTTTTTTTTCATTTTTCCTAGCCCATTTACTTTGGTTAATATTTTGTAAGTCATGAAACTAATTTCCAAAATTCCAATTTTGCCCTTAGCCTTCCTCCATATTTCCGCATCAATATTTTCATGAACAACATATATATTAAATAAAATCTAAATATTGCCTTATCTCTTACTAATCATAATTATTTCAAATTAGCCTTAAATCATTTACCAATCAATATAACCAATTAAGAAATTTAGATTACCTGTAGGCATAGGAACAAGTGAGGATACTTCTTCTTCATCTCGTCCTCCGCTTCCCAGGTCATTTCTTCCCGGTTATTGTTCCGCCACAAGACTTTAACAGAAGGAACATCTTTGGTGCGCAGTCTCCTCACCTGGCGATCCAAAATAGCTACAGGTCGTTCTTCATAGGACAGTTCCTCTGTTACCTGGATATCCTCTATAGGAAATATTCTGGAAGGATCACCAATACACTTACGGAGCATTGATACATAAAATACCGGATGCACTGCTTCCAGATCAGATGATAAGTCTAACTCGTAAGCGACCTTTCCTATCTTTCGAACAATCTGATAAGGCCCAATATATCTCGGACTGAGCTTTCCTTTTCTGCCGAATCGCATTACACCTTTCATAGGTGACACTTTCAGAAATACCCAGTCACGAATCTGGAACTCTAAAGGTCGACGTCGTTTATCTACGTATGATTTCTGTCGACTTTGGGCTGCTAATAACCGCTCCCGAATGAGTTTCACCTTATCGACTGCTTGCTGGATCATATCTAGGCCAATCAATTTAGTTTCACCCACATCGAACCAACCAATCAGAGACCTGCATTTTCTACCATATAGGGCTTCATACGGCGCCATCTGAATGCTGGAATGATAACTATTATTATAAGCAAATTCAATAAGCGGCAAATGATCATCCCAACTACCTCTGAAATCAATAACACAGGCCCGTAGCATATCTTCCGGCGTCTGAATAGTACGCTCGGCCTGTCCGTCAGACTGAGGATGGAATGCTGTACTAAGACTCACCTGGGTCCCTAACCCGTCCTGAAACGATCTCCAGAAGTTAGCTGTAACCTGTGCACATCTGTCGGATGTAATAGATGTAGGAACTCCGTGAAGCCTTACTATTTCTCTAATATACAATCGGGCATAATCCTCAACTGAATAAGTGGTCCTGACCGGAAGAAAATGGGCTGATTTAGTCAGCTTATCAACAATAACCCATATAGAATCACACCTTCGCGGAGTGCGTGGTAAACCTATAATGAAATCCATATTAATTATTTCCCATTTCCAAGGTTGAATTTCAATTTCTTGTAACAATCCATCGGGCTTCTGATGCTCGATTTTAACCTGTTGCCAATTTGGGCACTGAGCAACGAACTCTGTGATATCTCTTTTCATACCATCCCACCAATATAAACATCTAAGATCATGGTACATTTTAGTAGATCCAGGATGAACAGAATACCGAGCATAATGTGCCTCTCCCAAAATCTGTCGCCGCAGCCCTGCAACGTCAGGCACACATAACCTGCCTCTATATAATAGTACCCCGTCAGGTGAAATTTTAAACTGGGTCTTTTCCCTATCGACGGTTGTGTCTCTGTACTGTACCAGAATAGGATCCTCGAACAGACTTCGTTTTTACTTCTTCCATAATAGATGATTCAGCAACTTCTCGAACAGAAATCCCAGTATTTCCAGAATCGGCCAAACGGACTCCAAGACTGGCTAGCTGATGAATTTCACGAACTAGTTCTTTCCTCTCTGGCTGCACGTCGGTCAAACTGCCCATAGACTTGCGGCTAAGTGCATCTGCTACAACGTTGGCTTTTCCAGGATGATACAAAATATCGACGTCATAATGTTTCAATAATTCGAGCCACCTTCTTTGCCGCAAATTCAACTCTTTTTGTTTAAAAATATACTGAAGGCTTTTGTGATCCGTATAGATATTAACATGAATCCTATATAGGTAATGCCGCCATATTTTCAAAGCATGAATTACCGCGGCTAGTTCCAGATTATGAGTAAGATAATTTCTCTCGTGCGGTTTGAGCTGCTGGGAAGCATAGGCTATAACTCGACCATGTTGCATTAGTACACAACCTATCCCAATACCGGAAGCATCACAATAAATAACATACCCATCTGACCCCTCTGGAAGAGTCAGAACTGGAGCTGTAATCTGCGTTCACAAGCATCGGTCCATTGAAATTTTGCTGCCTTCTAAGTTAGCTTCGTTAATGGTGCTGCAATAGAAGCAAAATTCTCCACAAACCTCCTGTAATACCCTGCTAATCCCAGAACATTGCGTCCCTCCGTCGGTGTCGTAGGCCTAGGCCAATTCTGTACAGCCTCGATTTTCTGTGTATCGACCCGAATACCATCTGCTCCGACGATATGCCCCAAGAATGCCACTGAGGTTAACCAGAATTCACACTTGGAGAACTTAGCATATCATTTCTGTTGTCGAAGTGTGCCAAGTACTGTCCTCAGATGATCTGAATGCTCCTCTGCTGATCGGGAATAAACCAGAATATCATCAATAAATACGATTACAAACATGTCTAAAAACGGCCTGAATACCCGATTCATCAAGTCCAGAAACACTGCTGGGGCATTAGTTAGCCCAAAATACATTACCCTGAACTCGTAATGCCCATATCGGGTCCTAAAAGCAATCTTTGGAATATCTGCCTCTCGTACCCGCACCTGATGATAACCTGAGCGCAAGTCTATCTTCGAAAAATATTTAGCACCCTGCAACTGGTCAAATAAATCTTCAATCCGGGGAAGGGGATATTTATTCTTTATAGTCACCTTATTCATCTGTCTGTAATCAATGCACATCCGCAGCGACCCATCTTTCGTTCTTACAAACAATACCGGTGCTCCCCAGGGTGACGTGCTGGGTCTGATGAAGCCTTTTTCTAATAGATCTTTCAGCTGCTCCTTCAATTCTTTCAATTCTGCAGGTGCCATTCTGTAAGGATGAATAGATATAGGCTGAGTATCTGGCAATACATCTATCGTGAATTCTATCTCCCGTTCAGGTGGGATACCTGGAAGCTCATCCGGATACACATCTGGAAATTCATTAACAACCGAAACTGACTGGAGAGTAGGTGTTTCTGCTTTAGTATCATGCACACGGACCAAATGATAAATATACCCTTTCTGAATCATCTTCCTGGCCTTGAGGTATGAAATAAACTTACCCCTCGGCGATGCTGTATTTCCTGCCCATTCTATAACTGGTTCCCCTGGAAACTTGAAACGAACCACCTTTTTCTGACAATCAACATTAGCATAACAAGAGGCTAACCAATCCATGCCCATAATAACATCGAATTCCAGCATATCTAATTCTATCAAATCGGCCTTAGTGCAACGGCCACATATAATCACAGCACAATCCTTATATACCTGCCTCGCTATAATAAAGTCCCCGACCGGTGTTGCTACCTCGAACGACTCTATAGGTTCAGGTTTTATCCCAATTTTACTAGCGACGAGGGGAGAAATATATGATAAAGTAGAACCTGGGTCTATCAATACATATACAGCTCGAGAGAAAACCAATAATGTACCTGTGACTACATTTGGCGACGTCTCCTGATCCTGTCGGCTAGCCAAGGCATATATGCGGTTCGAAGGACCGCTAGAATCAGAACCCCCACCACGGCCTCTACCGTGGCCTGCTGGTGCTGGCATACCCCGCCCCGCAGGGCGCATAGCTGAAGGAGTGGAAGACGAACCAGCAGCTGATCCCGTCGGCTGAGCTGCACCACCAGAACCACCCCCCAACGGACAATCTCTCATAATATGGCCCTGGCGGCCACAAGAAAAACAGGCACCTGTAGCTCGATAGCACTCTCCTGGGTGAGACCTCCCACAATAAGAACATCGAGGCATAGGTGGCCTCGCCTGGCTGGAACCTTTGCTCACCTGCGAACTTGAAGCCCTGGAGCTCTGGCCTGCCCCTGAGTGCCCTGTGCTGTCAAATCGTCTGCCTGTAGACTGTGGACGTGTACTCCGGCCTGACTGAGGGGGATATCTGCTATACTGCAGCTGAGGCTGTCCGCCTCGAGACTCCCCTGAATAACTGGCTGATCTAGCCCTCTTGGGCTGCCTCCTGTCACGATCTCTATCAGGCTGGCGCCCTCTGTGCCGGTCCTCCATACCCTGCGCGTAGGCCTGTAACCGGGCAATGTCCATCCCAGTCGGCGAGGCCATCGTCATACAGCTATCCATCAAATAATGATCCAGCCTTATCACGTACCGATGCATCCTGTCATCCATATCAGCCACAATGGTATGTGCATATCTGGCCAGAGAATTGAACTCTAAACTGTACTCTCGGACACTCCTGCCTCTCTGCCTCAACTGTAAAAATCTGTCAACTCTCGCCCGCCACAACTCTGGGGCGAAAAGTGGCTGAGAAAAGCTGCTGTAAACTCATCCCACACGACTGGAGGAGCATCCTCGCCTCTGGACAGCTCCCAAGACTCATACCAATTAACCGCTACATCCCGCAATCTGTGTGAGGCCAGCTCGACAGACTCAGTCTCAGAAGCCCTGACCAGTCTCAGTGTGCGCTGCATTTGTCGAATAAAATCCTGGGGGTCCTCCTCGGGCTTAGACCCGTAGAACTCTGGGGGATCACAGGTCAAGAAATCACGGACCCTCAAACTATCACGTCTATCACCATCATCACCCCCTAGCCCGCGTCTGCGAGCCTGTCCTGCTACTAATGCCGTCAATAACTACACAGCCTCTCTCATCGCCCTATCCTTCGCCCCTAACTGAGGAACTGGAGGCTTGGGCGCTGGAGCCTCTGGGGCTACTGCTGAAGCCGCCCCCTGATCCATGGTGGCAGCAGCTGCTGCTCCAGGCTCCTCCAGTGCTGGGGGTGTAGCAGAACCTTCCGACTGGGGTGCAATATCGGGCATAATCTGAGCACGAGCCCGAGTGACTCTCTGTATCTGGCTGGTCTCTCCTGCCACTGCTTTGCCCTTCTGGGCAGCCGTCGCCTTCTTCAGAGGCATCACTGTAAACATAACAGTCGGTCAGAAAGAAATCATCCTAATAGCACAGCTCTATCTTACGATCTAAGATCCAAAGAAAGGTAACACCCTAAATGTCCTGTAGCCTCCTGTTTATAGATGTGGTGCACAACACACCGATAAACAAGACTCTACTAGACACGGCCTGTAGACATTCCGAGGACAAACCGCTCTGATACCATGTCACGACCCAACCCCGTAGGCCGTGACTAGTGCCCGATCTTGGCACTCAAACACATTCTAGTATATAGCAGAAGCCGACAAGGCTTTATTTCCAATTTAGATAATCTCCAGAAAAATTTCGGCAGAGTTTCCTTTGTTTTACGGACTATCCCATATGCCCTGCACGCAGAAAATACTAACAAAGGCCACACAGGGCCAACAGAGTAACATTTAAATATATGCGGACCGGCCGCCGCGGCGAATGGGATCGCCCAAACACAACATATACACACAGCTGTACAGAAAGATCCCAACCCACAAACATGTCCACAGACCTCTAAACAGACCAACAGAATCATATGGCGGGACAGGGCCCCGCCGTACCCATGAACGAGCATATACATATATAGAAGTGACAGACTGTACCAAAAGATGGTTCTGAATAAAAGAGCGCTCCAAATGGCGGAAAAGATATCCTAGACAAACGGATCGGCAAACCTGTCGTCGGTACCTGCGCGGCATGAAAACGCAGCCCCCGAGGAAAGGGGGTCAGTACGAAATATGTACTGAATATGCAAAGCCTGAATTACAGAAACAAGATCATAACCGGTACAGAACGTACAGAAAGTAAGCAGAAAATCCAAAGTATCAAACACATATTTTCAAAACATGCAGAGTGTGTACAGGAACATATGTCATATCAAATCCGACCCCTGCCATGGGACTCGGCAGACAGAACGTGGCCACCCTCCCGACGCTGGTGCCACAACACAGAAGAATCAGAATAGGGGCATAACCCCGTAACATAATATGTCATATCAGATGGCCATAGTAAATCATATCAGAACAAACGTACATGGCACAGCATACTCCACAAACCCATGTACCCGTATACCTGCCCCCTCACATCGAGGCACGGCGAATAATGCAAAGGATCGCGCTTGACAACATATCCTGGCCCGGGCTCAGTGTGGGAAACATTGGGGCATCCACGAATGGAGTAGTGAGAGACTAATGCAATTAAAATATCATGAATGTTTCCATAGACTCGATGAGGCATATCAAAGACAAACCGATCCAATGAAGTCGGAAGAAATCATAGTAAATGAGTTTCGAGTATCAAAACAATTTATCAGACTTAATGGAATATTTAAAACAACGTTTGTTAGGTAATTAGAATGGTATTCAAAACGTTTCTTTTAAGAACTATTCGAAAAGAAGACTTAAGTACATTAAGGGCAAAACCGGGAATAGTGGGCCCACCTCGGGACAAGCAAGGCGATGGGTCCAAATTACGCCCTTTAAGCTTATGGGATCACCTATAAAGGTTCTACGGACATTCTGTAGCTTTCCAAGGAGTTTAGAGAAGGTTTGCATAATTTCCAAGAAAACATACCAAAAGAGTTCAATCTTACTGAAAGAAAAAGTGATATTTTCACTTGCGGATTCCGAGGGGCAGAAAGCCTTTCGAGGCCCGAATTCGATCCTAATACACTTAGGCATGCCAAAAGAAGGATCGGGGTAGCTTTACATATCTTTTGAGCTTTTTAAGCCTATCCAAGCTCACTCTCCGTTTCGTCGAAAATCTGCAAATGGTCACATTTACCAATTGTTAGCTATAGATGCTACGAATTCAATTCAACTCATATTTGTCTACCGAAATTTCGGCAGCACTTCCCCTATACATATAGAACCCCCGAGAATTCAACTCGGCTCACAATCATCAACAACAACCCAAACAACAACATCAACATCAACAACAAACACTAGAAACACAATATGGCACAACTAGTTGTACTTGCCGACATAATGCCATAACCTTTACTTTAACCTTAACTTTCAAACTAATCTCGACGATTTCACATTCATTATCAATCTAGATCACCACAACATAGTTTAGAAGCATTTCATATCGTTTCTACACTATATACACAAGATATACAAAGTATATACACTTTCCGCCAAAACCATAATTTATCCGGTTCTTCTAATCTTTAACATACACATTCATAACTCAATTCCATCTTCTATATTCATCAACAATCATCATAGTTTGCACCCTAACAACTTAATTCCATAATGTTATAAAATCATAGGCAAACGGCATAAGTTCTCACACTCCATTTCACTGCAGCTTACATCATTTTTCCTACATTTACAATGCAAGAATCACAACAACACAATTAACATATTAAACAACATTTAAACCATTTCCATTTCATCATACCTAACCCTACGGCCAACATGTAGTTTTTCCAACTTTCACCAAATTCATTCGACTTTTCTTTCCAATATTAATTCCACCCTACTCACAACTAAAATAAATCATGAAATTCAACTCATTCCAACTACACATCATAATGCATATACACGGCCACATGCACACATGTACACCCACTTTCTAAACTTCCATGTTACCATATTTTCTACTCATCTCTACTTAATACAACATAAACAAAGGCTTTATAACATATAAAAGAGAATGAATCCTTACCTTTTCTTCCAATCTTCTTCACTTGCGTAACTTGTCAATTTGAAGACCCAAGTCCTCCTTCTTCCAAACCAACTACACCACGTTGTTAAGGGACCTTGAATTAGTATAAAAACCACAAGATAATAATTTTTGGAGGGAGATTTGTGAGGGTCAAATTTTCTATGGCCAACCCGTGACCTTCTCTTCTTGCTCTCTTTGTTTGCTTTGTTCTTTGTTCTATGTTTCTTGAAGGGTCTAAGGGATAAAGGCCACTATATATTTAATTGTAGCACATGGAAAAAAATTTGTGAAGTGTGGTGGGCTTGGGCCTCACTTGGCCGGCCACCCCCTCAAGTCTTGGGCTTTGATTTCAATTCAATTTTTTAGCCCAATGACTTGTGAATCAAATTTTGTAATTCCCGAAACTAATTTCCAAAATTCCAAATTTGCCCTTAGTCTTCCTCGACACTTCCACATTAATATTCTTTCATGCACAACTCTTATGTTAAATGTAACCAATTATGACTTTATTTCATACAAGTCAAGATTATTTCTAATTTTTTCCAAATGCGCGCAAATACGGGATATAACACCCTCCCCCCCTTTAGAACATTCGTCCTCGAATGTTAAATTAATCTTATAGGGTTTGAAAATACTTTGGGGGAAGTTTCTGTTTATAGACAGCACATATGACGCACATTCATTATTGAAACAGAATTAAGTAAGGCTTCAGGATTACCTATGGCCGTAGGGAACAAATGGGGATATTTCTTCTTCATTTCCTCTTCGGCCTCCCAGGTCATTTCCTCCCTATTATTGTTCCGCCACAATACCTTAACAGAGGCTACATCTTTGTTCCGGAGCTTTCTTACCTGGCGGTCCAAGATGGCTACGGGCTGCTCCTCGTAAGATAATTGCTCCGTCACCTGAATATCATCTGCCGGAAATATTCTGGAGGGATCACCAATGCATTTGCGGAGCATAGAGACATGGAATACCAGATGTACCGCTTCCAAATCAGATGGCAAATCTAACTCATAGGCGACATTCCCAATTTTCCGCACAATCAAATAAGGCCCAATATAACGCGGACTAAGTTTCCCCTTTCTGCCGAACCGCATCACGCCTTTCATAGGCGATACCTTCAGAAATACCCAATCACCAACCTGGAATTCCAAAGGATGACGCCGTTTATCAGCGTATGATTTCTGTCGACTCTGGGCTGCCAATAGCAGCTCCCGAATAAGTTTCACCTTATCAACTGCCTGCTGGATCATATCTGGGCCAATTAACTCTGTCTCGCCAATATCAAACCAGCCAATAGGTGACCTGCATTTCCTGCCATACAGAGCCTCGTACGGAGCCATCTGGATGCTGGAATGGTAGCTGTTATAAGCTATTATTCCTAGAAACTCGAAGATAACTGATGTCCTTGACTTCTATAAGTTGTTTCATTCTATATTGACATATGTCTATGGTTCTTAAGGCTCTGTTGATATTATTTATGATGACATTCGAGGGATATTTGATATTATTGTCGCTATTGATACTCAGGTGTAAATCCCTTCTTCTTATTCTGTTTGAGTGTTGATAATGTTTTAAATTGCATATGGTTGCTCACTACTCTGCCCGTGCATGCCTCAATATGTCTTTCACCGAGTCCCGGGCCGGGTATGTTATCGTGCACAGTTTCACTGCATTGTTCACCGAGTCCCTCACTAGAGGGCCGGGTACGGTATATATATATATATATATATATGATGATATGATGATATGCTGATATGCTGATATGTATGGCGGCTAGGAGGGCATTTGATGACTTTATTCACCGAGTCCCTCACTAGAGGGTCGGGTACGGTATATATGTATATGATGATGATATTATTATGTCACCGAGTCCCATAATGGGCCGGGTATGATATATGATATTGACATACATGATTTATGTTTCAAAGGCAAGTGTTTTGGTGTTCTGGACATTGTACTTGTTTTCTGTACTCCTTAATTCAGTTATGATCCTTTTTACTGTATTTCATGCTTTATATACTCAGTACATATTCCGTACTGACCCCCTTTCTCCAGGGGGCTGCGTTTCATGCCCGCAGGTATAGATAGCCGGTTGGTGACCCCTCCGCACAGGACTCCTACTCAGCTGTTTCGGGAGAGCTCCGTTGTTCCGGAGAATAGACTTTTGGCATAAATCTTATGATATATGTATATATGTTTATCCAGGTGTACGGCGGGGCCCTCTCCCATCATATTTCGCTATTCGTACTCTTAGAGGTCTGTAGATATATGTGTGGGTTGTGTATGAGTTTTGTTCAGCTGTGTCTATACGATGTGCTGTGGTATGATGTTCGTCTATAGTGGTAGCCTTGTTGGCTTACATATGATATTGATATGTGATGGCAGCCTTGTCGGCTTGCGTATTATTTCATGATATGATTAGTTGTGACTCTTCAGGAGATAGTTGATCTGGATATATATATATATATATATATGACGATGTTACGAACTTTGGAGTTCCTTTATAAGGTTCCGTATTGTCGTAGTTTTAGTTTGATTATTTTTAACAGGTTCATGTACGGGTGTCCAGTTCGGGCACTAGTCACGGCCTACGGGGTTGCGTCGTGACAAACGTGGTATCAGAGCAGTTCATCCTCGGAGTGTCTACAGACCGTGTCTAGTAGAGTCTTGTTTATCGGTGTGTTGTGCACCACATCTATAAACAGGAAGCTACAGGACATTTAGGATATTACCTTTCTTTCATATATAAGATCGTGCGATAGAGCCCAGCCATAGGAAATAAAATTCCTTATACTAACCTTTGATTTCATCTGAAGAACGACATCGACAGAAGAAAGCGACCGATGATATTGGAAGCTACACAGTACGCAGGTAAGAAATGGTGCGATAGAGGCATGTGGTATAAGGTAAGAATATTGAAATATGATTGAAAATGTAAAGTTGAAGGATGAAAGAGAAGGTAGATAGGAAGGTATAGCAGGACAGGTCGTCAAAAGATCAGGTACGTCTCGAGGTGCGATATGTGAGGTAAGTCCTGACACCTTTATACTTTTACTGGAAATTGGGAGCCCTGTGTGGCTATGATACGATAGGATATATATGTATATATGTTGGCCCTGTGAGACATTGTTGGTATTTCCTGCGTGCAGGTTCTGGGATAGTAAGAAGTACAGGGGAAACTCTGCCCAAATTTTCGCAGAAGTAAGAAAAAGGAAAAGAATGAGATATTAGTTCATAATATGTTTTTAAGGTTGATTCCGACAAGGTAAATTTATTATATTGGACTAAAGCTTTAAGAAATACCCCCACGTCATCCATAAGAGGCATCATTCTTATTTGGGAGACCTTGTTTTGAAGAAGCATATATGAGCAGAGAATTCGCAATTCATTTGAACGGACCAGAATACGTTCCAACCACATTTTGCCTTAGAAAAAGCTCATGTTGTAGGGAAAAAAAACGTCCAGCAATTAAGTTTCACTTTATTGGAAGAGTACAAAGCATACAACAAGTAGTTTGTGAACTAAATGGTTCGCTCACGACCCAAGAACAAATATGGAGGTAAACTATGTGAATCAAACACTAGAAATCCTGTGGTGCTTGTCGGATTCTAGTTTTCTTCTGGTGGTGGTTGGAGCATGTTTCATGGTGACATTTTATTAGTTCTTAACCAACTAATTGGAGATGGAATTTGTGGAGGGAAAACTCAAACTTGTGGGCTGTCTAGGATCATGTATTTCATATGTTGTTGGTGAAATGCTAGGATGATTCGGAAGGGCTTGTGATACTAAGGGATGATTTAGAAAAATGTGGCAACTCGTAACAGAACATTTTACTGAGGTATCGAGTGGACCGATAAGTAGGGATAAATTACGACAAATTTACAATTAAAAGGAGTAATACTATGAGTGAGATAAAAGTACGGAGAAGGAAGAGTTATGACAAGTCATAAAGGTATTGATAAGACAGCTTGTGAGATACTAAGGGTAGGCTCAATCAGAAGGGGAGAAGGGTTAAGTACGCCTAGTGTCACACCCTAACCTTGGTAAGGCATGATGGGCACTCGGCCCCATATTCAGAGCCGAGCGAACCCCATTAGTTCCCGCTATGTTCATAACCCCACTGGACTCTCATGTTACGAAATGAAATGCATAATGAAAACTGATCAAAACCATTCTTTCGTGGTAATCAAATCAAGTAAAATCTGTAATCATATAGGATTTGTAACATAATGCACGATGGTATGTCGGCTTACAGAGGCGCTTACGAGACTGAATTTCTATATACATGACCCTGTCTGCAAAGTCTCTAACATCAATCAGGAAAATCATAACATGTACACTCTGACTCGGCAACACTCCGGAAAGAAATGGAGCCTGCCAATCCCGCTGGAACAGCCTCTAGCAATGTCTTCTACTCATCTGTATGTACTTGCGTGGCATGAAACGCAGCCCCCGAAGAAAGGGGGTCAGTACGGAATATATACTGAGCATGTAAAGCATGAAATACCGTAAAGAGGATCATAACCAAAATGGAGATTTACTAGAAAAAAGTATGACTTTTAAAACATCAATACATATGCCTTTTAAAATGAAAATCATGCATGCCATTATCAAATACCGTACCCGGCCCATTATCGGACTCGGTGGACAAAGTCATGTCATCATATCAGCAGACTATCATATCATCATGCATATATATACCGTACCCGGCCCTCTAGTGAGGGACTCAGTGGATAAAATCATGTCATCATACTATCATATCATTATGCATGCATATATATATATACCGTACCCGGCCCTCTAGTGAGGGACTCGGTGAATGAAGTCATCATATGCCCTCCTGGCCGCCATAACATATCATAATCTCATCATGTCATCATATATATATATACCGTACCCGGCCCTCTAGTGAGAGACTCGGTGAACAATGCAGTGGAGTGCGCACGATAACATACTCAGCCCGGGACTCGGTGAAAAAAACATATTGAGGCATGCACGAGCAGAGTAGTGAGAAACTATATGCACATAACTCAACTTTTCTTAAGACTCGATAGGTAAGTACGCAAATCGACACTTATCATAAACACGTTTCGAGTCAATCCGGTTTAGTATGAGAAAGTTATGGATACTTTTACCACAGAACCTCTACGAACGTGTCCAAAGCAATCCAAGACTGTATACAAAAGTTAGAGACATTAATACTTACAGAACCCTTTTTGGGACATGAACTCTTTATGCTTTACTCGTTATTCAACCATACAATAAGCTCAACTATACCGAGCGTGCTCATGTCAAGAAGTGAACAAGAATCATAGAAAAACTCGGAAACATATCAAATAGAGCTTCGGAAATCATAGATACGTATAGAAACCATATGAAATAGCTCATGGAAATCAAGAATATTAGCCATCCTAGTGGCTCTAAGAATAGGAGTTTCTTTGATATCACACATATACGTCGTCTGTTTGTTTCATAAGGATCATGCCAAAAGAAAGAAAGGGTAAGCCTTACATACCTGGAAGTTGATTCTCGACT
This sequence comes from Lycium barbarum, assembly GCF_019175385.1. Taxonomy (NCBI): domain Eukaryota; kingdom Viridiplantae; phylum Streptophyta; class Magnoliopsida; order Solanales; family Solanaceae; genus Lycium; species Lycium barbarum. The sequence goes on along the minus strand of NC_083344.1, from coordinate 46,040,287 downwards.
TTCAACTTACTTCCCGTCTTGCAACTCGCTTAAGAATTATTCGTAGCCTCGTACTCTACATATGGAATCATTCATAATATCATTAGGATCATCGTCGTACGTTCGTCTCGAAACTTTAATTAAAACCCTTTTAAATTCTGCCGATATTCGGGTAGCATTGCCCCTGTTTATATGCCTAGCCCGAGATTCCAATTCAACAACCAACAACATCAACAACCATACCAATAGTATTAACATCATTTCCAATACCGACGTATGCCATAAAACAGCCCGCGCACTATTTTATAAATTTCTCAACCAACCAAATTTGCAATATAACTATTTAATAATTTTATTTCCATATAGAAGCTGAAATTAACACTAACAAAATCAATAACCACATCCTCAACATTTCACAAGTTAAATACATTTATTTTCAATCAAAGTTTTCTTCAAATCTCGTTCCATAATTTACAGCACCAACAAACGAATTTATCAGGCTATTCCCTCCGTTCTAATCCGTTAAAACTCTAAATAAACTCGTTAATAATGAAAAGGAACCTTATTCATACCTTAATCATGCAGCCACCACGTTATCACTCTTCTCCTTGATTGATTTTTAGCTCAAAGTGAAGACAACGCAGCGTACAACACTTTTCTCTTCATGGGCTTCGGGATTCGGGGCTCAGATTTTGGTCAAAATTGGTTTTTCTTCTCTCCAAGGCTCTTCTCTCTCTCTTTCCAGAATTTTCTGGTGTTCTTGGTCTGAAAAATGAGGAGAAAAGGCTGAAATTTCACTTAAATAGGCATGGGTCATGGGCCTAACCCGGTTGGGCCCGGATTGGGCCTAGCCCACTGACCTTTCTGCCTTAAAACGTCTGTATCTCATTATCCGACGTCGTCTATGGACCCACGACCTATGGTTAGAAAGCTAATTCAATTATCTACAACTTTCATTCTTGGAGTTTTCCCAAATTCTCAAATACCGATGGGGTATGGCCTCCCGAAGTCAGATCACCCAAAAACGTAACTTAAAATTATTTGTTTGGAGGGCTTCCACTTTGATTTGGCTCAAGGGTCCTTCTTGAGTTGTGTTTAACTTCACATATGTGATTCATATAACTTGTCACATGTCCCTAAAAAAATCTTGACGTGTGGACCCCACCTCGGCTTACGAATAATCCGACGTACAAAAATACGGGATATAATACTATCGACGTGAGTTTAAATTATGTAGCAACAACATGATTGTCAATTTCTTTTTTGAGGAAGCACATGTCACGCTCATGCTCTGAAAACGCGGGGTATAACATCCTCCCCCCCTTTAAAAACATTCGTCCTCGAATGTTGAGGTAGAGTTCGCTTCGAGGTAGATATCGATGTTCTTATCCGTATTTGTCTGTATCTACTTTACTTACTTGCAGTCTTGCTTGCTCGTTAAAACTGAACTTATCTGAATTATGCGATCTATTCTCCTTCCTTTGTGGCCAAAGTTTACGCCTGAACTCAAGGTCATCCATTTTTCTTATTATTCGTTTGTCCACTAACTCTTTATACTTTATCGCTTTCATCGTCTCTTCAGTCTTCATTGTTTACATTCTTGTATGCCCCTTTCATGCCGTGCTTACCACATACTTTTATCTAATTCGATCTCATTCGTAACACTGCTTATAAAACAGAATAAAGCTCGTGGAGTAAGCTTACTTAACCGGTAACTCTTTCTAATTGACCTTATTACTCTTACCACATAAGTTGTCTTACCAAGTTATTCACATTCATTACAAACCTTAGTATTCTATGCCCCTGTCCCTGTCACGCTGTTACTTCGTTTTACTAATAGACTCGTCACATTTCCCTTGTAGTTATCCATCCAAATCAATCCTTTGTTTATCTTTTTGATGCCACGGCCAAGTTTGTCTTCTCCTCCATGCACGTTTCTTACATTTCATTCTATTTCCTTTACAATCGAACCTCTCGGTCTTTACAGAAGTTCTTACCTCATATCACTAATTTTCTAATCGATTGTGTCAACTTACCATCCTCGTTCTTTCCTCGATGAGTAATCGGTTTCCTACCGTCATTTAGTTAAAGTATCCTTCTTACTCCCATGGTTAGAGATTTCCAGTTACTCCACCCCTAAATGCTCCCCTCTTCCTTCGACCAACCCATTAGTATACCTTTCCTACTTTCATCCTTAACCTTCCTTGGGTCTATTCTTCCTCGAGTACCTTTCTTCTCTTGTCATTTGTAGTATTGGCTCTGAAATTTGTGAAATGTCCCTTTAAACGTGCAAATCTGTTCTATTCTTAAGTCATTCTCTTGGAGAACTTCTCTATGTCCGAGGTGACCGTGTTAATTTGACTACACACTTATCCCTTCATATACCTTTCAAGGGTTGGAAATCTTTTGACATCGTCGCACGGTCTAACCATTCCTTCTCTTACTTCTCATTCCTCGTCATGGTCACTATCCTCTTAATCCCACTTATTGCAGTTCACTTTCTGACCCCACACATTCCTCTTTGTGTTCCATACCACCACACTTTAATCCTTTTTACACGCCTACCTTCGAATTTTTACCTGAATGGCCTCGTGTCTCGTGCTTTGCCTGTCGTCTCTCTTGGAGGCCTTACTCACTCATGTTTCTTACCCTTTTCACTTTTTCGGACATTTTGATCTCCTTACCTTCCATTTATTCGCTTTCTTTCTTTTCCAATTTTCTTTACCTTAAGACTTTGCAGTTCTAGCTTGTGACGACGATAACATCAGCCTACCTGTTAACGTTCTTTTGTCGCTTGAACTTTATCACCCGGTTCGACCAATGCCTTCAATATACCGCAACGCCAGTGGCCGGGATACATATACCCGCTGATATAGCCATGTATAGGATATCATACGCATTCATATATATATATATATATATATATATATATATATACACACATTTTATAACGCCCCGCTTACAAGGTATTTCCAAATGTACTCAAACTCACCTAATTCTAGAACTATGGTGCACCTTCTTTTTCTTCACCGGTCTAGTCCGCCTCGTCGTCCGCGACCGCTTCAGGTTTCCAATCACTCCGCTCATTATAATTCCCCTTAGACTACTTTAGCTTCCCACTTTTCTCCTACGTCTAAAATTTACAGAACTTTTAATACACTTCTTAGGGGGGTCACCCATCCTAAGATTTCTCTCGCCCCAGCATGCTTAACCTTGAAACTTTGATGAAATCCGCTGCCTTAATGCTGGTATAATCGCATCCACCTCACCGCCTGATCTTCATAACATAATCTGGAGCAGGTTGAAGCCTTAATGGATTCCAAAACACTCTCGTAACGTATCTCCCTCTGAATTAGAAGGGTCTCTTACTCTTCCGATTACATAATTACTATTTTGGTCTTTTTAATTCTCAATAACCACCTTTCATCTGTATAGATGACTACTTTCTGTCCTTGACTTCTAGATTCCAAATGATAGCGGACACACCTTGGTCACCATTACTTATAAATACTCGGCCTCTTTGAGTTTCCACTCGCCCTTATTAAATAATAATCTACAGCAAATGCGCATACATAGAAAATTCCAATAAGGGTTTATATATCATACCTCGAGGTGTACCTGATCCTTTAACGATCTGCCCTGTTATATCTTCTTGTTTACCTTTCCTTTTCATTCTTCAGCTTTACACCTCAATCATACATGCAATATTCTTACCTTACCCGACATACATCCTTCGTGCCATTGCTTACCTTTGTACTGATTCATTCAATTATCCGATTCACAACCTTATGACTGAACTCATCATCAAGAAATACATTTAATCAATTCCTCTACTTGTACTTACACTGGTTTACCTCTATGTCGACCGATCCATTATCATAAATATACATTCTGATAACATAACCTCAATGAAGTGACTTACCTCTGTGACTTCCCATATCACCACTCACCTTCTCCCGTCGATACTGTGATTCTGCTGAAATCAAAGGTTAGTATAAAGGAACTCACTTCCTATGACTTGGCTCTATTGCACGATCTTAGAGGTCAAAGAAGAGTAACCACCCTAAATGCCCCGTAGCCACCTGTTTATAAATGTGGCGCGCTTCACACCATAAACAGGACTCTACTAGACACGACTTTGCAGACAACCCCTAAGACGAACTCCTCTGATACCAATTTGTCACACCCTAACGTTGGTACGGCATGATGGGCAATCGGCCCCATATTCAGAGCCGAACGAACCCCATTAGTTCCCGCTACGTTCATAACCCCACTGGACTCTCATGTTACGAAATGAAATGCATAATGAAAACTGATCAAAACCATTCTTTCGTGGTAATCAAATCAAGTAAAATTTGTAATCATATAGGATTTGTAACATAATGCACGATGGTACGTCAGCTTACAGAGCCGCTTACGCGACTGACTTTCTATATACATGACCCTGTCTGCAAAGTTTCTAACATCAATCAGGAAAATCATAACATGTACACTCTGACTCGGCAACACTCCGGAAAGAAATGGAGCCCGCCAATCCCGCTGGAACAGCCTCTAGCAATGTCTTCTACTCATCTGTATGTACCTGCGTGGCATGAAACGCAACCCCCGAAAAAAAAGGGTCAGTACGGAATATGTACTGAGCATGTAAAGCATGAAATACCGTAAAGAGGATCATAACCAAAATGGAGATTTACAAGAAACAAGTATGACTTTTAAAACATCAATACATATGCCTTTTAAAATGAAAATCATGCATGCCATTATCAAATACGGTACCCGGCCCATTATGGGACTCGGTGGACAAAGTCATGTCATCATGTCTGCATACTATCATATCATCATGCATATATATACCGTACTCGGCCCTCTAGTGAGGGACTCGGTGGATAAAATCATGTCATCATACTATCATATCATTATGCATGCATATATATATATATATATATATACCGTACCCGGCCCTCTAGTGAGGGACTCGGTGAATGAAGTCATCATATGCCCTCCTGGCCGCCATAACATATCATCATCTCATCATGTCATCATATATATATATATATACCGTACCCGGCCCTCTAGTGAGGGACTCGGTGAACAATGCAGTGGAGTGCGCACGATAACATACCCGGCCCGGGACTCGGTGAAAAAAACATATTGAGGCATGCACGAGTAGAGTAGTGAGAAACTATATGCACATAACTCAACTTTTCTTAAGAATCAATAGGTAAGTACGCAAATCAACACTTGAGGATCATAAACACGTTTCGAGTCAATCCGGTTTAGTATGAGAAAGTTATGGACACTTTTACCCCAGAACCTCTACGAACGTGTCCAAAGCAATCCAAGACTGTATACAAAAGTTAGAGACATTAATACTTACAGAACCCTTTTTGGGACATGAACTCTTTATGCTTTACTCGTTATTCAACCATACAATAAGCTCAACTATACCGAGCGTGCTCATGTCAAGAAGTGAACATGAATCATAGACAAACTTGGAAACATATCAAATAGAGCTTCGGAAATCATAGATACGTATCAAAACCATATGAAATAGCTCATGGAAATCAAGAATATTAGCCATCCTAGTGGCTCTAAGAATAGGAGTTTCTTTGATATCACACATATACGTCGTCTGTTTGTTTCATAAGGATCATGCCAAAAGAAAGAAAGGGTAAGCCTTACATACCTGGAAGTTGATTCTCGACTTTCAACTTACTTCTCGTCTTGCAACTCGCTTAAGAATTATTCGTAGCCTCGTACTCTACATATGGAATCATTCATAATATCATTAGGATCGTACGTTCGTCTCGAAACTTTAATTAAAACCCTTTTAAATTCTGCCGAAATTTGGGCAGCATTGCCCCTGTTTATATGCCTAGCCCGAGATTCCAATTCAACAACCAACAACATCAAAAACCATACCAATACTATTAACATCATTTCCAATACCGACGTATGCCATAAAACAGCCCGCACACTGTTTTCTAAATTTCTCAACCAACTAAATTTGCAATATAACTATTTAATAATTTTATTTCCATATAGAAGCTGAAACTAACACTAACAACATCAATTACCACATCCTCCACATTTCACAAGTTAAATACATTTATTTTCATCCAAAGTTTTCTTCAAATCTCGTTCCATAATTCACAGCACCAACAAACGAATTTATCAGGCTATTCCCTCCGTTCTAATCCGTTAAAACTCGTTAATAATGAAAAGGAACCTTATTCATACCTTAAGCATGCAGACACCACGTTATCACTCTTCTCCTTGGTTGATAGACTCAATATGGGTAATTGTTGATAGACTCACGAAATAAGCCTATTTTCTTCCAGTCAGAACTACATATTCAGCAAAAGACTATGCAAGGTTGTATCTTAAGGAGATAGTGCGACTTCATGGTGTCCCATTATTTATTATATCAAATAGAGGAGCATAATTTATTGCTATGTTCTGGAAGTCCTTTCAAGAACGTTTGGGAACTCAAGTGACACTCAGCACGGATTTCATCCACAGACTGATGGACAAGCTGAACTCACTATTCAGACCTTGAAAGATATGTTGGGGGCATGTGTATTAGACTTTGGAGATAATTGGGATGAACATCTTCCACTTATCAAATTTGCATACAACAACAGTTATCATTCAAGTATCTAGATGGCCCCGTATAAAGCTCTATACGGAAGAAAGTGTAGATCGCCAATTGGGTGGTTTGAAGTAGGAGAGACACAACTAATAGGTCTAGAATTGATTCAGCAAGCAGTGGAGAAAATTAAGCTCATTCGAGATAGGTTGTTGACAGCCCAGAGTCGTTAGAAATCTTATGCGGACAATCGTCGACGAAACCTGGAATTCCAAGTTAATGATTAGGTATTCCTAAAAGAGTCTCCGATGCAAGGTGTAATGAGATTCAGCAAGAAGGGAAATCATAGTCCTCGATATATTGGACCTTATAAGATTGTGCGCAAGGTGGGCTAAGTAGCTTATGAGCTAGATTTACCTCTAGAACTTTAATAAGTCCATCCAGATTTTCATGTGTCGATGCTCCGTAAATATGTTGGAGATCCTTCCAAAATCGTGTCGGTAGATGATGTTCAAATTGCTGAGAAGTTGGCTTACGAAGCAGTACCCATTGTCATATTTGATAGGCAGGTGCGGAAACTCAGAACCAAGGAGGTAACCTCAGTTAAGGTCTTGTGGAGAAACAATAATAGAGAGGAAATGACTTGTGAAGCAGAAGAAGATATGAAGTCCAGTATCCGCATTTATTTCTACCCCCATAAGAGGTACAAGAGGAGATATGAAGTCGTGTGTGGCCATGTTTTCTTGTTGTTGTTGTTGTCGTATCCTTGTGAGGCGATGTTATTTTGGGTTGCTATGACAGGGTGGTAGTGTCATATTATAGGGGAAACTCTGGCGAGTGTGTTACACCTCAGAAATTTTTCCGTACTTGTGTGATGAGTAGAACAATGAAGGACTTGAGTGTATGGTGTTTTACTAAGTCAGGAATGGCTAATTTTGCATTTTTGGAAATAATAAAGTTGTAGAAAAATTTTCACCCAGTGGTCGTATATGGCACTATATGGCCCGTAAAGTGATTTACGGACCGTATAGTGCAATCGTCTTTCATTGCGTCAAAAATCTGAAGTTTCTGTTAAGTGTTGAAATGGTTAAAAACGACCCAGAATAGGGCCGTAAACTGGTTTACGGACCGTAAACCAGGTCGTAAACTGCCATGTCCACCAGCCAAACTCTCTGTTTTTGGAATTCATAAATACGACCACAGTGGACGACCCGTAAATCAAAATACGGTCCGTAAAATGCAGTTTACGACCACTGTTCATCCCGACAAAAATTCATTAAACATCAGCTTTTTAGTTATCAAAAGGAACTTAGGCCTCATTTTATTCCATTCTTCATTCATACAACTCAAGAACACTCTAGAACTCTCCAAATACTTCTTCCATAAGAATCCAAGAGAATCAAGGGAAAGCTAAAGATCAACAACACAAAACCTATGAAATCAAGTGCAAGAACACATCAAGAGATCATCTAAGACAAGTAATTCCCAAGAAGGTGAAACTAGGGTTTTGTCCAAAGTGAAGTATTGCAACTCAAGACTTGTTCCACCAACATCCAAGGTAAGTTCCATGATATATTCATGTTGTTCAAGGCATTGAAAGGCTTAGACACTTGAAATGTAGAACAACATAGAAATGGGTCATTATTAAGTGAATAGTGACATGAATGAATGATAGTGGAATTGAACTACGAATATTGGAGTGTTGTGAGTACAAATACGTTATAACTGATGTTGATATCATGAAACAAGCATTAAACGCATGAAAATGCAAGGACGAGTCATAAGGCTAATTATGAGGGAAATTGGAGGAAAATGGTGGATTTTGATAAATGTACGTAAACGACGATTGTTGATTTCGATATTGTGAGTAATGCTATGAATGTTGGGAGTTAATATAAAACATGGGAAAAATAGTATAAACAAGAGAAGCGCTGTCCGACTTCTCCTAGAATTAGCGACGCGTTCTTGTAGTTAGTATGCTAATGTTGATATGAATTCTTTATGAAGGTAACGACGCGATATTGAAGGAGAACGAGTGAGCGATATCATAGCTAAAAGACCAAGGTATGTGACGCTAGTCCCTTCTTTCTGATGGCATGAATTTTGTTGCACGAAATTCCTATTCTCTTCATGAGTCCCTATAGTCCGAAAGGCTAAGAGTCTAACTTCTTAATATCTATATAAGATGAGGAATACGATATGATGATGCTAGTATAATGATGATGTTAATTATCGCTTACACTCACCTTATGTACTAGTTCCTTCAAGGTGAGGCAGAGTATCAATAGTTGTTCCATAATGTAATCGGGGGATCACGACCTTACGTCACCCCGATAGAGTAAAGTTGATCTTGAGCCTTATACATGTATTACAATGAGATAAGTATTTTATGATGAGTATATTATTATTATGAGCATTTTAGGATAAGCATGACATGAGCATTTCACACCGTGCCTAGTTGGCCGGGCAGTCACCGCCAAGGCGGGCATCTATACGGATACACCATGACCTTCGGGCATGGGCAGACACCACTAGTGGGCGGCATGAGATGGTACCCCGGACGCGGGAGGCCTGGACGCGGGCTAATATTATTGATTATCACACCTTTCCGACATGGACGGGCAGCTTGCATATGATGCATATATGTTATGAGGATGAGTATGAGTAAGATGGCACGCATGATTTCCTTTATGATTACCAGACAGATCCAGCTATTTCATGTTGATGTTATCACTATAGTGTTAATGTTTTCTTTCATTGTTTATGCTTCTCATACTCAGTACAACATTCGTACTGACGTCCTTTCTTCGGACGCTGTGTTCATGCCCACAGGTAGACAGAGAGAAGAGCTTGGCCCAGATCCTCAGTAGCAGTCAGCTGGTTGAAAGCACTCCATCGTTCGGAGGTGCTTAGGATTATCCTTTTGGTATATATGTATATTTTGGGCACGACGGAGTCTTGTTCCGTCCATGTATATACAGTATGTTAGTAGAGGCTCGTAGATACGCGGTGTGGGTTAGATGGTCTCACAAGACGTTTTCATATGCGTGTATATTATTTTGAGGGCCGAAAGGCAATGGCATATAAAGTATTTATGTTTGTTTAATTATGATTTTCCTACAACTGGTATGTAAATTGATAAAAGAATATTAAATGAGCAAGATGAGTAGTAGAGTGAGCGGTGCTCGGTAACTAGCTCCGGGTACCCGTCGCGGCCCCTAGCTGGGTTGTGACAGAGTGTTACACCTCAAAAATTTCATGTCGTTTTGTTGTAAATAGACTAACGTAAACTTAAGGTGAACATGAAGTTATTATGACATTAAGGAGAGTATGTGGTCGCTTCAACGCGTATACGATAAAATTTTAAAGCTATATGAATATGTGAAACTAAGTTCGTCGAAGGAAGTAAAGTATAAGTCGTGTTTGGAGAGGTTTTTGCAAGTATCGAGTTAACGATATATTTAGTGATGTCTTGGGAAGGAGTTATAGGGCTCATTTGATGGTTAATGAATTGCTCAACAAGTGCCAAGAAGAGTCTATAAGGATTGGATATCAAATGAATCGACAAGATCAGTTTCGGGGAAAGGTTAGGTTATACAACTTATACTGTCCGTATAATTTTATACGACCATATATGGGTGACATCTCGGAAGATTTCACCGTGAACGTACAACTAATAGGCTAATGAAGAAATACGAGTATATGGTGTTGTAATAAGAAGGGAACGACGTTTGACGACCCTAAGTATGATTTCAAAGGCAATGGGGACAAGAGATAGGTTATACTCCACAATGACTAATTACTGGTTTTGAAAATATGAAAAGTTGCAGGGTTGCACTTTGGCCAGCCGGCCGAAAAGTGAAATACGGACCGTAAAGTGGTATACGGCCAGTAAACCACCATGTCGTATTCCAACTCACAAGAACTCCAACTTTCTATCATATGCTCAAATGGTAAAATACGACTTAAAATACGGACCATAAATTGAAATACGACCCGTAAACTGCGATCGTAAATCACCATGATCCCCAGCATACCTTTCTGGTTTTCTTATGCTTAAATACGACCACGATACATGGCCCGTAAACTAGAATACGGACCATAAACTGGGTTTACGACCACTGTACACTTCAGCTACTGTTCATCCCGGATTAGATTTTAAGTCATTAAAAGGAGACCCAAGCTCATTAAATTCATTTCATTCCACGATATTTCTCTCTAGAAACCTCTAGAATACTCCTCACTCTTCATCTACAAGAAAATAAAGGAAATCCAAGATCAATATCAAGAATCTAAGTGAATCAAGTGTATGAGACCCATCAAGGTTCATCCAAGTTAAAAGATTTCAAGAGAAGCAAACTAGGGTTTTGGGTACAAGAAGAACAATACCACTCAAGGCTTGTTCCTACAACATCTAAGGTAAGTTTTATGGCATTTACATGTTATTTAGGGTATGGAAGAGTTGAAACACTTAAATTATATAAGGATGTAAGAAATGGGTCATGAAGGTGAGAATAGTAGCAATGTTGAGCAAAGGTTTGAATTGAGCCATGATCATTAATAATTTGTGATTATTAAAATGCTATGAAGGACATTTAGAACATGGAATAAGTGTCCTATGTGAGAAAAATTCAACGATGAACCACTACCATGATTATGGAGAAATTGAAGACAAATTATGAAATACGGATGTTGTAAATGAATGATGAGTGTTGTCTATCATATTGAGAATGTTGTTATGAACGTTTGAGAGTTGATATAGAATGTGGGGGAAAGTAGTATAAACAAAGGAAGTGCTATTCAATTTTCTCTAGAAATAGTAGCGCGTTGTTGTAGTTGAACTAACTAACGTTAATGCGAATTCCCTCTTGAAGATAGAAATGTGACATCGAAGGAGAACAAGCGAACGATAGCTTAATTAAACGACAAAGGTATGTAAGGCTTATACCTTCCTTCAAAGGAATGAATCTTTCAAGCTTTCTATGATCCTCCTATATGATGGAACTTGTGAGTCCTTAAATATACCAAATTACATACGAGTATGATAATGATGATATTGAGTTAAATTATAGAGACTCGATTGTACATGATATGATGATCCCATAACGTTGACGATGTCATTATTGTCAACACTCACCTTATGCACTATTTCCTTCAAGGTGAGGCAATGTACCCATAAATGTTCATAATATAATCGGGGGTTTACGACCTTACGTCACCACGACATAGCCATGGTTATCCTCAATGTCTAATGTATGCTCCTAATGCTAAATGTGAAATGATGTAAAGTTATGGTATGTCTACAAGATGATCAATAATGCTAGCTTATAATATGCCTATGTCATGTATGAACATATCAAGCTATGATAAGATTATGATACATTCATGAAATATGCAATAGTGATAGGTAATGATTGATTATGTGATAATGAAATTCCACCGCGCCAGAATGGCCAGCATGTCACCACTAAGGCGGGCTGCATCTGGTTCCACTACGCCTAGATGGCCGGCCATGTCAACGGTAAGGCGGGCTACGATGTTACATCGAGCCTAGAGGGCCGGGAATGATCATCACTAGTGGGCGGCATATGATGGTTACCCGGACGTGGGATAATGATGAGATATGTGATGTGACGAGATATGTGATGTGACGAGATATGTGATGTGACCAGATATGTGATATGATGACATATGTACCATGATTATGTAAAATGTGATATATGTACGAAATGTATTCGCTTATGACACTCTTGCAAGTTATATCTTTCTCTTATGGCTCACGATCCTCCTATTATATTTATTCCATTCTTGTCTTACATACTCAGTACAATGTTTGTATTGACGTCCGTTTTCTTTGGACGTTGTGTTCATGCCCACGGGTAGACAGGGAGGCGAGCTTGAGCCAGACTCGTAGGAGCTATTAGCCGATTGAAAGCACTCCTTTGTTCCGGAGGTGCTTGATTATTCTTTTGTGTATATTTGTATATGTTGGGCTCGACGGGGTCCTGTCCCGTCTATGCGTTTTGTACTTCAGTAGAGGCTCGTAGATACACAGTGTGGGTTATGTGGTCTGGTAAAGTCACGATGGTATATAATTATATATATTATTTTTGATAGCCTAAAGGGCTTATGTATATGAAACTATTTATGTTTACAAATGAAAGATGACTTCCTTATGATTTGAGTATAAAAATCGATAAAAGAGTAGTTAATGAGTATGATGCGTAGCAGAATGAGAGGTGCTCGGTGGTTAGCCCCGGGTACACGTCGCGGCCCTTAGCTGGGTCGTGACAAAAGTCGTATCAGAGCGGTTCAGTCCTAGGAAGTGTCTACGAGCCGTGTCTAGTAGAGTTTTGTTTATGGTGTGTTGCGCGCCACATCAATACACAAGTGCCTACAGGGCATTTAGGAAAAATGTCCATCTTTCTCCTCATGAGATTGTGCGATAGAGCCGTGTATAAGATTTTATCCTCCCTAATAGTGTGTTATGATTTCAAAATTCCGCCAAAGGGAAAGGCTACAGCCGTCCAGAACGGGCAAGATTATGGCAAAGAAGCGGGTACAAAGAGAGCCTCCGATGAATATAGAAGCAGGCGAATCACATAACGATGCCTTGTCTAATACTTCTTCTACCTCGCCTAATGAGAAAGAGCAAGGAGGAACTCAAGCTCCAGTTCCTCTACCGGTTGCTTCGGGTCAACAAATGACCGAGGCCATTCAGTACCAAAGCCCATGATTTTATGAGTCTAAATCCTCTAAAATTCTTCGGGTCAAAGCCGGATAAAGATCCGTAATGCTTCATAAATGAGATGTTGAGGACATTGAAGATTGTCCATGCCTCCGAAACCGAATTTGTGGAGTTGGCATCTTATAGACTCCAGGATGTGGCAGTTTTATGGTACAAAAATTGGGTAATATCAAGAGGAGAGAATGCGCCTCCTCCAGTTTGGCAAGAATTCGTGGATGCATTTATTCGTCATTATTTGCCACCCGAGGTCCGCCGAGCTAGAGCGGATAGAATTCTAAATTTGAGGCAAGGAAATATGAGTGCCCGGGAGTATAGCATGCAATTTAATTCCTTGGCTAGATATGCCCCGACTATGGTTGCCGACATGGGAGATCACGTAGATAGATTTGTGAGTGGCTTGGGGCCACATTTGTTCAAGGATTGCTTGACGGACTCTTTGCAAGAAGGGATGGATATTTCCCGAATACAAGCCCATGCCAGAACTTAGAGGGATGGCAACAACCACAAAGGGGTGATCGCGACAGTGATAGAAGACAAAGCAAAAGGGCTAGATCTATGGGCACTGGCAGTGATTATAAAGGGGGATCGAGGCAGACCTATTCCAGACATTCAGGTCAGTCAGTGACTAGTGCGCCTCCACGATTCGCGGATAGGGGATTTTATCGTTCTTTTCCTTTAGGACAGGGCCAGAGTTTGAGAGCTTTGAGTTCTAAGTGTCACACCCCGACTTTACGAGGGTGTGATGGGCACCCGACCACATATCCGGAGCCGAGCGAACCCGCTGACTCTTGTTACATATATAAACTCCGGAATCAGTAAAGAAAGAAATACATAGTAAGCTCTCCAATTTTTTTTCCATAAGTAAACTCCGACATCATGTAAGACTCGTGACATGAAGCGTAATAACATATCGGTTGCTTACGGACTGACCACCCAGTACCCATGACTCTGTCTGCAAAGTCTCTAACGTAGAACAAAACATCATAGTATATACTTGGACTTGGCAATTCTCCGGGACAAAGGGAGTTCTCCATCTCCGCTGGAACATCTTCAGTAAAATCTTCTAATCATCTGGGAGTACCTGCGCGGCATGAACGCAGCCCCCGAAGAAGAGGGGTCAGTACGAGCAATGTACTGAGTATGTAAAGCATGGATAGTAACATAATAAAGGAATATGCAGAATGAATAATGACAGAGTAGACATATGGAGCTTATCCTGGGACAGATGTAACCTGTACATATGATTGCCATTCTGCAGATGTCATGCATGCTTAGTTTCTTTTTCAGAAAAACGGTGTTTCTTATTTACATATACAGAAAACAGAACATTTCAGAAAATGGTGTCCTTCATTTACATTCACAGACGCCGAGTACATCGGCTCTCCCACCCCCCTCCCCAACAGTGTCCCAACATATTATATGTATGTCACAAATACAGACGCCGTATCCGGCTCTCCCCTATCCCGCGTCCGGGCATCCCGCGTCCGGGACGAAATCCAGCTGAATCAGGTGGTGATATAACAGTGGCCCTTCCCCTTCCCCATATACATATACATATACACATTCACATTCATATTCATATGTCATACAATTGGCATGCATGAGAGCCCAAAGAGAGTCATGTGTCCATCGGAGTGACGTAAGGTCGAAACCCTCCGATTACATTATGGAATAATCAGGTCACTTGTCTCACCTTGAAGGAACGATAATTATAAGGCGAGACTATCAACGGAAAATAGCTTTAAGAGGAGACATAGAATAACATCATTGGCATTATAACCGTCAATTCATATGCTTTGAAGTCTTTTAGAAACTAGTACAACACTTTCATATTCACATTGGATTCTTAGCTCAAGACTCTTATTCGTGGAATCATTCTTGTCGTACTTATCATAGGCATATTCTCTTTTCTGACGTCATCGTTATCATTATCGTCATGGAAGTATTCTCGTTGGGATAGGTACAGTACTTGTCATTTGGTAATGGAATAAGGATCGAAAGTTTCTTTTGGATTCAGCTTCAACGTAAGTCAAGCGGAATAATAAGGTAAATTCGGGAAACAGTGGTCCCACCTCGGATCAAATGAGGCGGCTTACCAAATTTACATATGTTACATGTCATGGCGTTACTTGTGAGGGTTTTAGGGTAGTCGGGTCCTATTTATGCGAGTTCTAGAGGTTTAGGAAATTCTTCCAACATTTTGCACACTTTTTAATTCAATTCTACTGATTGAAAAAGGAGAAACTTTAGATGCGAATTCTGGAGGGTAGAAGGGTCCCCGAGGTTCTTAACCAACATATTACGTCTAAGACATGCCATAGAACGAAGGGTGAAGCCTTACATACCTTTTCTGCTTCTTATGCGACTCCAAATTCACGTTCCAAATCCGCCAAAATCTACAAATTGGTCATGTTTACCAAAACTTGATTAGAGCCTTTAGAAGTTGATTCCTTGAAGTAACACTTCGTCTGCCGAAATTTCGGCAGCATTTCCTCTGTAAATGTACCAACCCCGAGAATATGGCTCGGCCCAATTCAACAACAACCCAACCAACAACCAAGCTACAACATCAATAAGAGGTTCAAAACACATTCTAATCATTAGTGACTCTTTTCTATACAATTCGACGATATTCCATTTTCATTCAAATCAACCGCATGCAATCAAACCAACATCCACCTTCATACATTCAAGTACTAATCCAAACCATTTAAATAAGATTCGAGAACGCTTCGGACAAACCACAAAACATTCGAACAATCCAACAATGTACCATGGAACCCGAAATCTCCCAACTTCCATAGGAACCATCACAACACATTTCTTTCTTCAAAATTCACAAACTACACCCACAAACCACATTTTAACAACATTATTATCATAATTACAAGAAACTACATTTGATTCAAATTGGCTTCCAAAAACAGCCCGCAACAATTACGACACCATCTTGGCTCACTAAGCTCTCATTTACATCACATAATCCACAATGCAACAACCCAAACATACTAAATAAAATTAGTCCATTCTTTGACATGCAAAACAGTCCATTTTCGGCCAACATCACAATACACCCATTCCATGATTTTTTATTCATTTTCCATACATTACAACACCACATAATTATGCTAAATACACTTAATTCGTTATTCCTACACATTGCACACAACACACGGCCAATCAACACTTCACACGGCTCAACTTGAACATGCAATATTTCATGAATTTCCATTATTTTCTACACATTACAACACATTACAACAACAACCAATACATCACATAATTTTAATTCATTCTTCCATACATAACACTTCATACATACGGCCTCAACTCCAACTTGTTTTCTATCATGAATTTCTTCCATTTTAGTATACTACAACACATGTAAACCCTTCATAACATATAAAACAAGATTAAAACTCACCTTTCTTCTTCAACTTCTCCACTTGGTTAAGGTTCATGAATTGTCCATATAAGTGTCTTGCTTGCTCCAACAACTTCACCATGTTAAAGAGCATCTTCCAATTAGTAGAAAAGCTTGGAGAAAATAATTTTCCTTGGTCAATTTCCCATGGCTCAATTTCTAGAGCCATGGCCGAAACCCTTGCACTCTCTTCATTTTTTTTTCTTTTGTTCTTCTTCTTTTTGTCTTGAATTGGAAGACAAGCTCATATATATATATATATATATATATATATATATATATATATATATATATATACCCAAGCATGTGAGGGGCACATGCCCCTCTCTAGAATAATCTCCAATTTTCTTGATTTTTCTTTCTTTCTTTTCTTTTTTTTTCTTTCTTGAATTGTTTTACTTGGTCAAAGAAGACCAAATGTCTTCTCTCTCTCTTTTTTTTTTTTACACTTTAGCCCTTCAATATTTACACTTTGCCCCCTTCACTTATGAATGGCCACATGCTCCTTTCTTTATTTCCTAGAGTTCTCTTCTCTTTTTACCCTTAACTTTTCTCAATATTTCCATAACACTAATATCCGTAATTGATATTTATAACCAACTTATAAATTAAAATAATTTTTGAACGTAGCGTTTCCCTTAACTTGCCACGACTACCTTGGAATGTCCGAACGTACGAAATACGGGCTATAACACTAAGTTTAGGGGTAATTACAGCCAGAGGAGGCCACCAGTTCCACGATGTAGCCGGTGCCGAAAATTGCACTCAGGGCCATGTCGACAGGGCACGGATGCTTGTTATGTTGGTGGACAGACTGGGCATTTGATGCGAGATTGTCCCTCGCGGTTCTTCATCAGTTCGCCTAATAGGGCAGACTTCTCAGATGTCAGCAGGTCGAGGTAGAGGCAGGGGGCGGCATCTACTTCAGGTGCCACTCAGCCCCGTGTATATGCTTTAGCTGGACGACAGGATCTCGAGTCCTCTCTGAATGTGGTTACAGGTATATTGTCTATATTCTCCCGTGATGTGTATGCATTGATAGATCCGGATTCTGCATTCTCTTATATTACTCCATATGTTGCTGGTTGTATTGGGGTGAAACCTGAGCCAATCAAACCTTTTGAGGTGTCTACTCCAGTTGGGGATCCCGTGATAGCAAGACAAGTGTACAAAAATTGTGTAGTTGTGATATGTGATCGCCAGACCACAGCTGATTTGATTGAGTTGGAAATGTTAGATTTCGATGTAATTATGGGCATGGATTGGTTGGCATCGTGTTATGCTAATGTTGATTGCCGATTGAAAGTGGTTCGATTTCAATTTCCGGGAGAGCTCGTGCTTGAATGGAAGGGTAATGCAGCATCACCGAAGGGTAGGTTTATTTCCTACCTAAAGTCAAGGAAGATGATAGCTAAAGGCTATATTTATCATCTAGTTCGATTTCATGACACCGAGGCAAAGTCTTCAACTTTCAAATCCGTTCCGGTAGTGAATGAATTCCCAGATGTATTTCCCGATAAGCTTCCAAGTCTTCCTCCAGAAAGAGAAATTGGTTTTGCTATTGACGTGTTGCCGGACACCAAGCCTATTTCTATTCCTCCTTATCGAATGGCTCCGGCAGAGTTGAAAGAGTTAAAGGCACAATTGAAAGATTTGCTTGAAAAGAGGTTTATCAGACCCAGTTCTTCACCATGGGGAGCACCAGTCTTGTTCGTGAGAAAGAAAGATGGGTCCCTGCGAATGCGCATCGATTATAGGCAATTGAACAAAGTGACGATAAAGAACAAATATCCTCTTCCAAGGATTGATGAATTATTTGACCAATTGCATGGTGCCAAATGATTTTCAAAAATAGACTTGAGATCGGGTTAACATCAAGTGAGGGTTAGAGAAGCGGATATTCCCAAAACAGCTTTCAGGACTTGATATGGCCACTATGAATTCCGAGTGATGTCGTTTGGGTTGACTAATTATCCGGTCGGGGTTATCAATTTGATGAACAACGTATTCAGGCCTCTTTTGGACTTATTTGTGATAGTATTTATTGATGATATTCTGGTGTATTCTCGCACAGAATCAGAACATGCTGATCATTTGCGAATTGTTCTTGGCATTCTTCGAGCCCGAGAACTGTATGAAAAATTTCCAAAGTGCGAGTTCTGGCTAAATTCTGTGACCTTTCTGGGCCATGTTATTTCAGATAATAGCATTCGAGTTGACACTCAGAAAATCGAGGCTGTGAAGACTTGGCCAAAGCCTACGATGCCTACAGAAGTTCGTAGTTTTCTAGGTTCGGCGGGTTATTATAGATGATTCGTAGAGGCTTCTTATCCATTTCTGCCCCATTGATGAAGCTAACCTAGAAGTTAGCCAAATTTCAGTGGAATGATGCTTGTGAACGTAGATTCCAAGAATTGAAAGGCAGATTGACCTCAGCTCCAGTCTTAACACTTCCAAATGGGTCGGATGGCTATGTGGAATATTGTGACGCTTCCGGTGTCGGATTAGGATGCGTATTGATGCAGCATGGCAAAGTTATTGCATATGCTTCAAGATAATTACGGAAACATGAAAAGAATTATCCAACTCATGATCTCGAATTGGCTGCGGTTATTCATACCTTAAAAATATGGAGGCATTATTTTTATGGTATGCATGTTGATATCTACACAGATCACAAAAGCCTTCATTACATTTTCAAGCAAAAGGAGTTGAACCTGCGGCAGAGGCGGTGGTTAGAATTGTTAAAAGATTATGATGTGAACATTTTGTACCACCCTGGAAAAGTGAATGTAGTAGCCGATGCGCTTAGCCGCCGATCAATGGGCAGTTTATGTGAAGTCCCTCCGAAAAAGAAAGAGATGGACCATGAGCTCCGCCAACTAGCTAATCTTGGAGTACGTGTAATCGATTCGGGTAATGAGGGGATTAGTATCAATGATCCCACGATTTCATCCTTGGATATGGAAGTAAAACAACGGCAATATGAAGATCCTCAATTGCGTCGTTACGGAGACACATCTCATGGAAACGATAAATCTTCATTTGGAGTTTCTATGGATGGAGTTCTTAGATACCGAGGCAGGTTATGTGTGCCAAATGTGGCGGAATTGCGCCACCGAATTCTAGAAGAAGCACATTGTTCTCGGTATTCTATTCACCCAGGTACCACCAAAATGTATCATGATCTTAAGTTAATATATTTGTTATACCCCGTATTTTTGTACGTTGGATTATTCGTAAGCTTATTGACATGAATTCAAGGACAAGGTTATTTTTGGGATATAAAGCAAGGACTTTTTATCCCGATTTTAATAAGTACACGATTTGTTTGTAATTCCAATTAGTGTGGAAATATTAATGGAGATTAGGGATTGATTAACTATGATTAGATTATTAAGTGGAGATTAGTGATTAATTAAGTAGCTAATTAGGTAATTAGAGTAGGCCCACCTATTTAATTAAAAAAAAGGGATGACTCATTATAGAGGGACATGTGTCCATTTCATGGGCAGCCTATATAGCTTAAGGTGATGACTAATTCATCAAGCCATAATCCATTTTTCATTCACCAAAGTTGAGTAAGGAAAGAGAAGTTCCAAAGCTTTAGAGAGAGAGAGAGAGAGTCACGGCCATGGCAGCCACCTTGTGAGCTCTCGGCCAGCTCCTCTTCTCCCCCCTTCTACACAATTAAGTTGAGGGAATTCATATCCAATTGGAGGAAAAAAAAGATGGAGATTACAACATCCATGGCAACTCACGGCCATGGCTGTTCTTGAAAGAGTTTACATGTTGATAATAAGAGCTTTGTTTCTAAGGTAAGATTTCATTCCCTTTTTCATGTTTTAGATATGATTGGTCTTTGTATGAATTGGTGGATGTGGAATTGAAGGCAAAAATGGCGTGTGTTGATGTTGAAACTTTGCTTGAGCCGTATGTGGGGCTGTTTTAGACTAGCAATAATGAGTTAATTTTAATTGGTGTTGTTGTTGTTGTCATGGAATAAATGATGAAAGTAAAGGGATTTGATGATTAAAGATGGAGTTATATTTGTTTAGTGGGATGTTCTTGTTGAATTGAGGGATTAAGGGTTAAGATTATGTATTGTGTTGTTGATCTTGTGAAATTGGAGGACTAAGTGTCGTTAAGACTTGTGTTGTGTTGATTGTGATTGACGGGCTGCTTTAGGACTTGTTGTAATGTTAAGATAATTTTCTTGCATATAAGGGCTGAAGCCGTTGATTGTGTCGTTGCTAATGTGAATCACTAATTTGATAAGAAAAGAATGTATAAGATATCGTATGGGAAACGTATGTGGGCTGTTTTGGAGTATCCTCGGATCTTGCTTCGACTAGTTCTTAATGCGATAACTTAGACGTGCTTTGGTTGTTGTTATGTTGGTTGTTGTATTATTGGCGTAAATGTGAGGAAATTGAGCGATATAGGGGAGGTGCTGCCCAATTGTCTGGAAATAAGTTACTATCGTTAAAGTATATTTTATGCCATTTCGTAGCTTAACTATAGTCTTGACGTCTTAATATAGGTTTTGATATTTTGGGCAACGTGTACATATCGAGTCATGGAGTAAGCGCCAAAGGTATGTAAAGCTAACCCTTCTTTCTTTTTGGCATGATCTTTATGAAACAAACAGACGGCGTATATATATATGACTCCAAAGGAGCCCCTATTCTTAGAGCCACTAGGATGGCTAATGTTCTTGACTTCCAGAAGCTATTTCATTATGTCTTGATACGTGTATATGATTCCAGAAGTTCTATTTTAATATAATCCGTAGTGACATTCGAAAGGTACTTGATATGACTATCGTCTAAATTTTCAAATGATGGGTCATTTTGATTATCTTATTGAGTCTCAGATATGATTTAATTTGCATATGGTTGTTCACTACTCTGCTCGTGCATGCCTCAATATATCTTTCACTGAGTCCTGGGCCAGGATACGTTCTCGTGCACAGTTTCACTGCATTGTTCACCGAGTTCCTCGCTAGAGGGCCGGGATACGGTATATATATATATATATATATATATGATGTGATGGTGTGATGATGTGATGATGTGATGATGGAATGATATGATGATGTGATTATGGCGCCAAGGATGGTATGTGGTGGCCTTATTCACCGAGTCCCATAATGGGCCGGATATGATATATGATATTGATATGCATGATTTTCATTTCATAAGGCAAGTGTATTGATATTTTAAAAGTCATACTTGTTTCCGGTACTCTCTATTTCAGTTATGATCCTCTTTATTGTATTTCATGCTTTATATACTCAGTAAATATCTCGTACTGACCCCCTTTCTTCGGGGGGCTGCATTTCATGCCCGTAGGTATAGATTGTCGGTTTGGTGACCCTTCAGTATAGGACTTCCACTCAGCTATCTTGGAGAGCTCTGTTGTTCCGGAGCCTAGACTGTTGGTACAGATCTAATGATGTACGTCTATGTTTACCCAGGGGTACGGCGGGGCCCTGTCCCGTCATATTTCGCTATCGATACTCTTAGAGGTCTGTAGACATGTGTGTGGGTTGTGTATAAGTTTGTTCAGCTGTGTCTATACGATGTGCTATGGATATGTTCGTATGTAGTGGCAGCCTTGTCGGCTTGCGTATCATTTTATGATTTGATCAATTGTGACTCCTTAGGAGACAGTTATGTGGACATATATATATATATGATGACGTTATGAACTTTCGGAGTTCTTTTGCAAGTTTCCATATTGTTCATAGTTTCAACTTGGCTGTATCTAACAGGTACGTATATGAGTGTCCAGCTCGGGCACTAGTCATGGCCCATGGGGTTGGGTCATGATAAAAGTGGTAGGATGGCATGAAGAGAGACATAGCCGAATTCGTAGCACAGTGTCCAAATTGCCAACAAGTAAAAGTCGAACACCAGAAGCCAGGAGGCCTATTGCAAGCAATGGAAATCCCTACTTGGAAATGGGAAGTGATTAACATGGATTTTATTGTGGGGTTACCTCGCTCCCATGGCAAGTATGATTCTATATGGGTGATTGTGGATAGACTAACGAAAGAATCCCATTTTCTCCCAGTTATGACTACATACTCAGCCGAAGATTATGCGAGGTTATATCTCAAGGAAATTGTGCGACTTCATGTTATTCCGTTATCTATTATTACAGATAGAGGAGCACAGTGTACAGCCATGTTTTGGAAGTCCTTCCAAGAAGGTCTAGGCACTCAAGTGAAGCTTAGCACGACATTTCATCCGTAGACCGATGGACAAGCCGAGCGTACTATTCAGACCTTGGAAGATATGCTACCAGCGTGTGTGCTGGATTTTGGTGGAAGTTGGGATGATTATTTACCCTTAATTGAATTTGCATATAATAATAGTTACCATTCTAGTATTCAAATGGCTCCATATAAAGCTTTATATAGGATGAATTGTAGATCTCCGATCGGATGGTTCGAAATAGGAGAAGCACAACTAGTAGGCCCTAAATTGATCCAGCAGGCGATGGAAAAAGTTAAGGTGATCCGAGATCGATTATTGACAGCCCAAAGTCGCCAAAAGTCTTATGCGGACAATCGCTGACAAGACTTAGAATTCCAGGCTGATGAATGGGTATTTTTGAAAGTGTCGCCAGTGAAAGGGGTGATGAGATTTGGCAAGAAAGGGAAACTAAGTCCTCGATACATTGGACCCTACAAAGTTATCCGCAAGGTGGGTCATGTCGCCTATGAATTGGACTTGCCTTCGGAGCTTGAATCAGTCCATCTAGTCTTCCATGTTTCGATACTCCGCAAGTGTATTAGAGATCCCAAGAAGATTGTCCCGATAGATGATGTGCAAGTAAGAGAAAAGCTATCCTATGAAGAAGTGCCTATTGCTATTCTAGATAGGCAAGTGAGGAGACTTCGAAATAAAGAGGTGGCTTCAGTTAAAATATTATGGCGAAACAATAACCGGGAAGAAATGACTTGGGAAGCGGAAGAGAATATGAAGTCCAAGTACCCGCATTTATTTCAACCCTCAGAAGGGATCCAAGATGAAACGCCAACGATATAAGGTATGTATGCTTACTTCTCATGCTTTTGGTCATGCATGGCCATGGATATGTTGATATTGTGTTGTGGCCCTGTGAGGCAATGATATTATGGGTTGTTGTGACAGGATGGAAGTGTCGTGTTACAGGAGAAACTCTGGCGAAATTTTCATAGAATCCCGAGTGTTTAACATTCGAGGACGAATGTTCCAAAAGGGGGAAGAATGTGACATCTCGGAAGATTTCCCCGTGAACGTACAACGAATAGGCTAATGAAGAAATACGAGTATACGGTGTTGTAATAAGAACGGAATGATGTTTGACGACCCTAAGTAAGATTTCAAAGGCAATGGGGACCAGAGATAGGTTATACTCCACAATGACTAATTACAGGTTTTGAAAATATGAAAAGTTGCAGGGTTGCACTTTGGCGAGTCGGTCGTAAAGTGAAATACGGATGGTAAAGTGGTATACGGCCCGTAAACCACCATGTCGTATTGCAACTCACAAGAACTCCAACTTTCTGTCATATGTTCAAATGGTAAAATACGACATCAAATACGGACCGTCAACTGAAATATGGCCCGTAAACTGCGATCATAAATCACCATGATACCCAGCATACCTTTCTGGTTTTGTTATGCTTAAATACGACCACGATATACTGCCCGTAAACTGGAATACGGACCGTAAACTGGGTTTATGACCACTGTGCACTTTAGCTACTGTTCATCCCGGATTAGATTTTAAGTCATTAAAAGGAGACCCAAGCTCATTAAATTCATTTCATTCCACGATATTTCTCTCTAGAAACCTCTATAATACTCCTCACTCTTCATCTACAAGAAAATAAAGGAAATCCAAGATCAATACCAAGAATCTAAGTGAATCAAGTGTATGAGACCCATCAAGGTTCATCCAAGTTAAGAGATTTCAAGAGAAGCAAACTAGGGTTTTGGGTACAAGAAGAAAAATACCACTCAAGGCTTGTTCCTACAATATCTAAGGTAAGTTTTATGGAATTTACATGTTATTTAGGGTATGGAAGAGTTGAGACACTTAAATTATATAAGGATGTAAGAAATGGGTCATGAAGGTGTGAATAGTAATATGTTGAGAAAAGGTTTGAATTGAGCAATGATCATTAACAATTTGTGATTATGAAAATGCTATGAATGACATTTAGAACATGGAATAAGTGTCCTCTGTGAGAAAAATACAACGATGAACCACTGCCATGATTATGGAGAAATTGAAGATAAATTATGAAATACGAATGTCGTAAATGAATGGTGAGTGTTGTCTATCATATTGAGAATGTTGTTATGAACGTTTGAGAGTTGATATAGAATGTGGGGGAAAGTAGTGTAAACAAAGGAAGTGCTGTTCAATTTTCTCTAGAAATAGTAGCGCGTTCTTGTAGTTGAACTAACTAACGTTAATGCGAAATCCCTCTTGAAGAAAGAAACGTGACATCGAAGGAGAACAAGAGAACGATAGCTTAATTAAACGACAAAGGTATGTAAGGCTTATCCCGTCTTTCAAAGGCATGAATCTTTCAAGCTTTCTATGATCCTCCTATATGATGGAACTTGTGAAGTCCTTAAGTATGCCAAATTACATACGAGTATGATAATGATGATAATGAGTTAAAGCATAGAGACTCGATAGTTCATGATATGGTGATCCCATAACGTTGATGATGTCATTATTGTCAACAATCACCTTATGCACTATTTCTTTCAAGGTGAGGCAACGTACCCATAAATGTTCATAATATAATCGGGGGTTTACGACCTTACGTCACCCCGACATAGCCATGGTTGTCCTCAAAGTCTAATGTATGGTCCTAATGCTAAATGTGAAATGATGTAAAGTTATGGTATTTCTACAAGATGATCAATAGTGCTAGCTTATAATATGCCTATGTTATGTATGAACATGTCAAGCTATGATAAGATTATGATACGTTCATGAAATGTGCAATAGTGATGGGTAATGATTGATTATGTGATGATGAAATTCCACCGCGCCAGAATGGCCGGGCAAGTCACCGCTAAGGCGGGCTGCATCTGGTTCCACCGCGCCTAGATAGCCTGGCATGTCACCGCTAAGGCGGGCTGCGATGTTACACCGAGCCTAGAGGACCGGGCATGATCATCACTAGTGGGCGGCATATGATGGTTACCCGGACGCAGGATAACGATGAGATATGTGATGTGACGAGATATGTGATGTGATGACATATGTACCATGATTATGTAAAATGTGATATATGTACGAAATGTATTCGCTTATGACACTCTTGCAGGTTATATCTTTCTCTTATGGCTCACGATCCTCCCATTATATTTATTCCATTCTTGTCTTACATACTCAGTACAATGTTCGCACTGACGTCCGTTTTCTTTGGACGCTGTGTTCATGCCCACAAGTAGACAGGGAGGCGAGCTTGAGCCAGACTCGTAGGAGCTGTTAGCCGATTGAAAGCACTCCTTTGTTCCGGAGGTGCTTGATTATTCTTTTGTGTATATTTGTATATGTTGGGCTCGACGGGGTCCTGTCCCGACTATGCGTTTTGTACTTCAGTAGAGGCTCGTTGATACACAGTGTGGGTTATGTGGTCTGGTAAAGTCACGATGGTATAATTATATATATTATTTTTGATAGCCTAAAGGGCTTATGTATATGAAACTATTTATGTTTACAAATGAAAAATGACTTCCTTATGATTTGAGTATAAAAATTGAAAAAAGAGTAGTTAATGAGTATGATGCGTAGCAGAACGAGCGGTGCTCGGTGGTTAGCCCCGGGTACCCATCGCGGCCCTTAGCTGGGTCGTTACAATAAGGGTTCGTACAACGATCACAGTAAGGGATCATTTTTTTGGTGAGATTATACGGTCACTTATACGGACGGTATAAGTGTTCGTATAACAGTTACAGAATGGGTTGATTGTTGGTGCAATTCTACGGTCACTTATACGGACCGTATAAGATTATACAGACCATATAAGTGTCCGTATAAATCATGTCAGGTCAAATTTTATAATTTATATATATGAGACCCAAGTTCATATTTTTCATTTCTCACCTTCTCCACACCTCTTGAAACGTCTAGAATATTCTATACACCATATTAACACATATCAAAGAGAAATCAAGATTAAACACCAAGAATCAAGAGAATCAAGTGTGTGGATACTCACTAGGGTTGATACAAGTCAAGAATTTCTTTGGTATTGAAGTTGGGGTTTTTCTCAAGTGAGGTATCTTCATCCAAAGATTATTCCTACATAATCAAAGGTGAGTTTTACATCTATTTCATGTTATTAAAAGTATTGAGTGGTTGAATGACTTGGATTAGAGAAGAAAGTTGGATATGGCTCAAATATGGAAATAATGGTATTTTGAGTAGTAAGTTAATTTGAGTCATGATTCTTAGTATGAGATAGGTATAATCTTGTTATGAATGACGCTGATGACGTTGAAGAAGTACTATATGAAGAATAAATATGTCGTAGTATTGTAGTCATGGTTGTGGATGATTTGAAAGAGAATTGCGAGGATTGAATAATGTTTAAATTGAAGAAGTTTATTGATTATGATATTATGGGTGTGTTATTGATGTTTGGAAGTTGTTTATTATATGGAGGAAGTTGTTGAAACGAAGGAAATGCTGCCCAATTTTCATTAGCTCTTAGTCGCTTTAGATTAGACTTAAGTATGTTTCTAATGGCCCAATCATGGTACGAATTATCTTGGATGGAGAGTTGTGAGCTTGGAAGGAGAGAATTTAGTCGATAAAGTTAAACAAATGTAAAGGTATGTAAGGCTAGTCCCCTCTTTCAAAGGCATGAATTCTGTATGATGATTTCTTTTCTATATTTCCATGACCTTCTTACATCCCAAAAGATGAGCGGTAAAGATTCTTAAGATCTTCTTACGAGATAGAGATGAGACATGTTCTATGATAATGATGATGATAATTATGCTATCATGAGCTTGATAATCCTCTCTTTATGATTTCATTGATTTTATTTCTTGTTGTTGTCTCACCTCATGATATTAGTTCTTTCAAGGTGAGACATAGTGATGATGATTATTCCATAATGTAATCGGAGGCTACCAACCTTACGTCACTCCGATAGGGTTATATCTTTCACTTGAGCTCCAATGCATGCTTCATATTTTGTATATGTAAGATTACACCATGCCTAATTGGCCGGGTAGTCACCACTACGATAGGGAAGTGGGCAGCTATGATTACGATTATACCGTGCCTAACTGGCCGGGGCAGACACCACAAGTGGGCTGCGTGTGCTGTTTAACCCGGACGCGGGCTAATGATTATCACACCGTACCTATATGGTCAGGAATTTTATATATGTATACATGATATGATGATATTTATTATAAAAGTAGCATGCATGATTCCGCCTTATGAGGCAATCAGTTGTAGGTTATCTCTTTATCTTATGCTCTCTTATTTCTCTATTATGTAATTGTACATGCCTTACATACTCAGTACTTTGTTCGTAATGACGTCCTTTTATTTTATGGAGTCTGTGTTCATGCCCACAGGTAGTTAGGGAGATGGCCCAGACGCTTAGGAGCATTATTCAGCAGATTTGCAGGAGCACTCCACTACTCCAGAGTTGCCACTGCAGTTGGCTACGGATGTTACCGAGTCAAACTATGGCTGGGTACCGATACTACCGAGTCCTATTATGGCCGATTACCGATATTACCGAGTTCTACTATGGCCGGGTACTGGTAATACCGAGCCTATATGTCCGGGTACGGTATTGTATGGATATGTATGTGGATATATGAAATGTTCTTCTAGAAAAAGTTAAGTAAGCATGATGAATTTCTTAAAAGGTATCATGAGGTATAAACGGTTCTTTTATCTTACACTGTTCTTCCTGCTTTTATCATGCTACTATTCATACCTTACATACTCAGTACATTGCTCGTACTGACGTCCTTTCTTTTGGACGCTGCTTTTACACCTCGGGAAAAAAAAACTTCATGTAGCTGCACAGTGAATAGACTAACGCAAGGAAAGCAGTATAGTATGTTTCTATAAGTAAGAAGTAGTACTTAACGGTTCCTATTAAGATTCCAAAGACGTTTAAGGCAAGGGAAGAAAGTTTGTTAGGAAAGGCGAAGTATACGTTGTGTTTCAGAAAAGATTTACAAAGTACCGAGTTAATGTTGACTTAATGATGTCTTAAAGAAGAGTTATGACGCCCCTTAGATTGTTAATGAAGTATTAAACAAGTGTTAAGAAAGCTCCATAAGGATTGGAGGCAAAACGAGTCGACGAGGACAAGCTTCGGAGAACTGTGGATTGTACGGTTCACTATACGGACCGTATAAAAGATACGACCCGTATATGTGACCGTATAAATTATACGGACCATATGTGTGTCCTTATAACTTGATCAGGACAGATTTTTAAGGTGATATAAGGGACCCCAAGTTCATTTATTTCATTTCATTTTTTCTCTCAACACCTCAAGAAAACTCTAGAACATTCTCCACACTATTTTAACATAAACCCAAGGGAAATAAAGAGCAAAACATCAAAAATTGATGGAATCAAGAAGATGAATGCTTACTAGGGTTGTACAAGTCAAGACATCTCCTTGGATTGAAGCTAGGGTTTATCTCAGGAGAAGTATTTTCATCTAAAGGTCATTCTCATACTATCAAAGGTAAGTTTTATGATCAATTCATGTTATTTAGAGTATTGAGAGGTTGAAAGACTTGGATTATGGAAGAAAATAGAAGATGAGTTACAAATGAGAATAGTGATATTTTGAGTAGTAGTTTCATATGAATTATGATTCTAGATATGTTTTGATTATAATTATGTTATAAATGATATTAAGAACATGGGAGAAACATTATATGAGGATGAGTGTAATGTTGTATTATGACCGTGGTTATGGATGATTTGAAATGGAATTGGGATATTTGAATAATGTGAGGTGAATGAAGATTGTTGATTATGACATGATGAATGGTATTATTGAAGTTTGGGAGTTGATATGTGATATGGAGAAAGTTGTATAAACAAAGGAGATGCTGCCCAATTTTCTCTAGCTTTGGTTTAAGCATGCTCATGTTATCGATTATCTAATATTAGTATGAACTCTCTTGAAGGTAGAGACGTGAATATTGGAGGGGAACGTTCAAGTGATAAAGTAGCTACACGAAAAGGTATGCAAGGCTAGTCCCTTCATTCCTAAGGCATGATTCCTATGATATCATTTTCCTTATTCGCCATGACCTTCTTACTTTCCGGAAAAATAGAGTCAATGTCTATGAAGAGCTTTTTAGGAGATAAAGTTTATATTATGCTATGAATCCAATAATGGTGATGATGAGTCTAAGCCCAATGATCCTAAAGCTTATGATATGATATCTTGACTAGGCTAATGATCCTTATATGATTCTTTAATGTTATTCACTGTTGCTAGACCCGCCTTATAATGTTAGTTCCTTCAAGGTGAGGTATGATGGTTATGATTACTCCATAATGGAATCGGGGGTTCTCGACCTTACTGTCACGTCCCAAACCGATGGGCCATGACTAATGCCCGAGCTGGACACTCGTACACGAACCTGTTAGCTATAATCAGACTGATACTAGGACAGTGCGGAAAATTTGCAAAAACATGTTGTAAACTCATAATGCGATATATCAAAATGAACCTGTCTCCTGAGGAGTCACAATTAACCAAACATAACAAAATATGCAAGCCGACAAGGCTGCCACTATACGCAGGAATATCCAAACCGAACTACATATGTATAGCTAACCAAACCATATATACAACCCACATATGTCTAAAGACCTCTAAGAGTATAACAAAGCCTATGTCAAAGGATCTGTACCAAAATGACTCAAGCTCCGGAACAATAGAGCTCTTTAAGCACCTGAGCAGAAGTCCTAAGCCGGAGGATAACCAAGCTGAGTGTTTGTACCTGCGGGCATGAAACGCAACCCCCGAAGAAAGGGGGTCAGTACGAATAGTGTACTGACTATGTAAGGCAAGAAATCAACATATACATAAAATCCTGGAAAACATTTGAGGCATGTCAATGAATGGCAAAATAAATGCATCAGTATAACTATATCAAGAAACACATATATCCATAGAAATATCACAACAAAGGCCACAGCGTCACCCCCTGTCAACTGTGCCATATATATACATATCATAACAAAGGCCACAGCGTCACCCCTTGTCAACTGTGCCATACATATACACATCACAACAAAGGCCACAGCATACCCCCTGTCAACTGTGCCATATATATACATATCACAACAAAGGCCATAGCACACCCCCTGTCAACTGTGCCATACATATACACATCACAACAAAGGCCACAGCACACCCCTGTCAACTGTGCCATATATATACACATCACAACAAAGGCCACAGCACACCCCCTGTCAACTGTGCCTTACATATACATGAAGAATGAAAATGAGTACAGTGCATAATCAAAATGAAATAATAGAGCTCTCTGTAATATCACAAAATCGCCATATGCATATATTATACTCATGGCATGCATAGGAGTTCAAATGAAAACTATCGCTCTAACCCACCTTCGAGGAACAACTTATAAGGTGAGATCGACAACAATGAAATAAATCGAGAAAATCATGAAATAGCTTAACATTTTCATACCATCATTGAAATCATATTTGAGACCTTTAAGCATAAAATCATCCTTAACGTAATCCTCATAAAAACATCCTCATTCTTAACATCATAAGAAACTTTAAGAGTCATAAACTTCTAGCTTTGAAATCAAGGAGGTTATGAAAACACTTATGGAATCGTACTATAGGACTCAGGCCTTTGAAGGAAAGGGACGAGCCTTAACATACCTGTTCAACTTCCTAGTAGCTACGCTTATGTGTCCGAGCTCGCAAGTCTACATTTAAGAGGATTTATACTAACGTTAGCCTCTTCATCGCACACTTGTACCAAGTTTCAAATTATACTATTCTATATTCTGCCGAAAATCGGGCAGCACCTCCCCTGTTTATATGCCTAGCCCGAATTTTCAATTCAACAACCAACATTAACAATAACAATACCAACATCCATAACATCATTTCCAACACCAATATGTACCATAAAACATCCCTCACGCTGTTTTCCAACTTCCATAACTAACAAACTTACTACACGATTGTTTAGCGACTTTATCTCGGTAAATAATCCTTAAATAATACCAAAAGAGAAAGATTCATACCTTTTTTTCTTGTTAATACAACAACATCCTCAATATCCACGCTAAAATCCACCGCAAAACAATACTAGAATCACAACCATGCGTTACCCGGACCTAAACCACTACTCCGATACTTGAAAATTGCTCACTTTTTGTTTCCCTCACTCTCTGTCTTCAATTTCTGGAATTTCCAGCAAAATCTGGTGAAAAAAAGGGGTTCTTACCCTTTTTATATGGGTCAAATTCGGGTCGGCTTCACTGTAGCAGACTGTAGCAGGTCGGTTACTGTAGCAATACTATAGCACGCGTTTCTACTCTGTCAGCTGAACTTGTAACGCTCATAATTCTCTACTCCGATGTCCTATCGATGAGCGGTTTGTTGCATTGCAAACTAGACTGGAAGAACTTCATTTTAGGATTTTGTTTCACCTTAAAACACTTCATAGGCTAAGAGATATTCGTCCCCCAATTTGGACCAAACTTTTCACACAAAACAGTACCCATCCTTTCTCCGAAGTCGTACTACTTCATTTCTTCCACTCATTGCCTTATAAAATATTCCGGTATATCTTATATACATCCTTCACTTATTAAATATACTTAATAATGCTTGCTCCTTATATTCCAAAGTAGTTTTACTTAACCCTAACTCACCGTACTTATGTTTCAAATTCGATGAGTGTTCTTCGAAGATACGGGTTGTAACATCCTCCCCCCCCTTTAAAATATTCGTCCTCGAATGTTATAGTGCGCCGATCCTCAATATCCTCATTAAATTTTTGTTCGATTACCATATACTTATACTAGAATTTGGTCAGTTTCGTCCTGCTTCTTCTTAGCTCCTTATCAAATCCATTTGTGAGTCGTACAGTCTTCAATCCTCATATATACCAGTTAGCTAGTATTCCATTCTCATTCTGTCTTCTTTCCTGTGGTTTAACTAGCCACGCCACGGTTACTCGCCGTCCTGCGAGCGTCCTTCCTCTTCGTTCCTCATTTCTTTATTAACGGATAACTCCGTTGCTCGAATACCGCACTTTCTTCTTTCTCTTGTTGACTCCTCTGATGCTATCTTGGCTATCCCTACTTGTACTTGTTGAGCTTAGATACGTGCTAGATTAGCCCCTCGTAATTCATCAGCCAAGCTTTCCGATTCATCATAGATTTTCTTATACTAATGTCCCGATGCTTGTTCAACATTACTCTGCTACTGACAAATCCTTACTCTTAACGGTTACGTTTCTTCAACCATCCGTCTTAATTCCTTTCCATGATAGGTTATAACCATGTCCTCAACACGATTTCTTAAATACGTACATTCCTAATGTTCCATCACCACCTCTATTATTCCTCGTAGCAGGATTATATATTCCGATGAACCAATAATCATAGTTCGAACTGGTCTATAGCTCACAATATCTTCGAGTTCTTGTCAAACTCTCCCTTTAATTCGTTTGCCTCAAATCTTGCAATATAACTTATAATTATAAGGCTAGGGCAATTCTCACTTTACCACAGCTTCTTTCCAACACCGGTATGGTATACTTACCATTGACTTCCTTATTCCAGTGATCACTTAGTTAGCTGTCATTCCTTGTTGGCTTTCCGGTGTGTCCATTCCCATCTGTGGGGCATAACCTTACGCTGATGGTTCATATAATTCTATAATACATACCCTTATGCTCAATATGGTTAGTGACCCGTGATACATTCCTAATTTCTAGTGATGCTGTTGCCTTTCTATCTGCACCCACATCGTTCTTCCTCTCTTTCGAGATCACCATACCGCTTATCGTTACTCCCTTTGTTAAGATTCTTATATTTTTCCTTTAATATCAAGATTTTCTTCCGTTGTAACCCAAAGTGTCCTTTGTACTCATCATCCATTTCATCATTCTCTTTGTAGTTAGCTTGCAGAGCTTTCTTACTCTCTTTATTACTCTTTAGGATACGCCGCTGCCTATTTAGGTGCAGCACAAATTTCCCTGGTCTAGAAATATCATATCTCACGTCCGCATGAAGTATTCTCTTGATCTATTTTAATTCCTTTTCATACCTGCTTTGTGGTATACTTATCTTTAATTTGTTCCTGCTCCCTCTTAATTCATTCTTGGTATGCCACTACGTCCGAAATTTTTGCCTCCTTAAGCTAACCTCTTTCTTTCCTTGGACTTTTGACTATGCCATACCTCGTTTCAGGACTAGATCTGCCCTTCCCCCCTTTTTAAGGGTGTTCTTATACACTAGTAACTCTTGAGTATCAGTAGTCATCGGCCTACCCTAACGATCCTTCGACTCTTTTGATCTCTTATAATACCAGAATTCTCTCATCGTATAGCTTGACTTATTTTCCTTTCTGCTAATCGAGGGCTTTGCATTTGAATAAAGCGCTTATGCATTACAGATCCATTCTCGCTGCCTTTTTTAAGGCCTTTCTATTTCTACCATTTATGAGTGAACATTTCCCGAATCAACGGGTTAATGGAAACATTGGAATCCATCAAAACATTTTACGAAACGTTTGGTCACACTTTGTGTTATATCCCGTATTTTTTTACATCGAATTATTCGTAAGCTAATCGACATAAGTTAAGGACGAGATTATTTTGGGATATGAAATAAAGTCCTCGATTTTAATTAGTGCACGATTTGTTATAAATTCCAACTAGTATAGAAATTTTAATGGAGATTAGGGATTAAGTAACCATGATTATATTATTAAGTGGGGACTAATGATTAATTAAGCTAATTAGACTACTAAGTGGGCCTCACAACACATGGAGAAATTTGATTGGTGTTGAATGGAATAGGACACATGTCAGAAGGGTTGGACATGTGTCCACTTTATAGGCAACATATAAATCCTACGTTGATGACTCATAATTCATTTATCACATTCACAATCTTATTGAAGAAGAAACAAGCTACTAGCCATGGCAACTCACGGCCATGGCTATGGCAGCAACTCTTGAAGGTCACAGCCATGGCAGCCTTGGAAAATCACGTCCCGTCCTCCTCCACGCCATTAAATTGTTGATCCTTACCTTGATTTGAA
This sequence comes from Lycium barbarum, assembly GCF_019175385.1. NCBI lineage: Eukaryota > Viridiplantae > Streptophyta > Magnoliopsida > Solanales > Solanaceae > Lycium > Lycium barbarum. The sequence continues at coordinate 46,005,190 of NC_083344.1, read as the reverse complement.
GGAGGAATCACGAACAGCCATGGTAGCAAGCTCACGGCCAACTTGTTATAAAAACAAAGTTTTTGCTTGCTTAGACTAATTCCAAGGTGATTTGCAAGTCCAAGGAAGTGATAGTAACGTTGGGTATTGAATTGAGGAAGAAGAAATAGTGAAGTTGGTGCAAGTGAGTGTAGAATTTGCTCCGATTAAAATAAGGTAAGATTTTCTCATTTTATGGTATAATTGGATTAATGGTGTTGTAATGGAAAGATTAAAATTGTATTAGATGACATTGGAAGTAAGAAAATTGCAAGATTAGTGATGGTGTTGAAATGGACAGAATTGGAGTGTTTAAATTAGATCGGGTTGATTGTTGTTGTTGTTATTATTGTTATGGATTATGTGTTAAAAGTGAAGGAATTGTATATGTTAGTGTTAAGATTCTGTTGGGCCATGTTGGGGCTGTTCTAATCTAGTAATGGTGGGTTAATTTTAAATTAGTGTTGTCATTGTTGTTGTCATTGGTTATATGATGAAAGTGAAGGAATTTGATATTTAAAGTTATAATTGTATTGCATTGAGAACGATCTGGTTTGGTTGTGTTGTTGTTCTTTTTGAATTGGAGGACTAAGTTCTTATTGAATTGGAGGACTAAGAGTAGTTAAGGCTATGTATTGTGTTGTTGTAATTGTTGGACTATTATAAGGTCATTCGATGAAATGTTGTGGCTATAGATTATTAAGTGTAACTTGAATATGTCATAGTTGTTATGTTAAAGATTATGGAATGTCGTAATATGTGGGCTGATTGGAATGTCATGCGGGCTGTTCGGAGTGTTCTCGAATCTTTTCTTGATTAGTCTCAATATAGTACTTAAACGTGTGGTTATGGATGTTGATTTGGTTGTTTTATAGTTGGCCTGAAAATAAGGGAAACGCCGTCTAATTTTCTAAAAATGAGCTACTAACATTGGGATACGTTTTGACCCTTCCCGTAGCTTAACCATAGCTCTTGACGTCTTAATATAGGTTGAGATACTTCGGGCAGCGCATACGTATTGTGTCTCGGATAAGCGTTAAAGGTATGTAAAGTTATCCCTTCTTTCTTTTGGCATGTCTTAGATATAAGTGACGTATGATATGAGCTTTGAGGTGATCCTATTCATAAGTTTCGAGTGTGATTCATGATTCTTATTAACTTCTTGATGTTAGAACTCTTAAGGTAATTGAGCTATTGCCTCTCAAGTCTTCTATACGTTGGATAGTAGTCGGTATGTATAAGCTCCTATTCTTGGAGACTCTACGATGACTAATGTCCTTGACTTCCATAAGCTATTTCATATTATCTTGGTACATGTCTATGATTCCTGAGGCTCTATTTGATGTAGTCCATAATGACATTTAAAGGGAACTCAACATGACTATCGCCTTTGATACTCGAGTGTTAGTTATTCTACTTATTCTATTGAGTCTCAGATGATGATTTAGTTGCATATGGTTGCTCATTATATTCTACTCGTGCATACTGTTATTGTATCATTCACCGAGTCCTGGGCCGAGTATGTATTCGTGCACAGTTTCACTGCATTGTTCACAGAGTCCTTCACTAAAGGGTCGGGTACGGTATATGTATATGATGATATGATGATACGATGATATGATTATGGCATCGAGTCCCAGATGGGCCGGGTATGGTATACGTGTACACGAATTTACTCACCGAGTCCCATAATGGGCCGGGTATGGTATATGATAATGATATGCATGATTTTGTTTCGTAAGGCACAGGTACAGTGATTTCTTGATTATCATACTTGTCTCCTGGAATCTCTACTTCAGTTATGATCTTCCTTAATGTATTTCATGCTTTATATACTCAGTACATATCTCGTACTGACCCGTTTTCTTCGAGGGGGGGGGGGGGGGGGGGGAGGGGAGGGGGCTGCGTTTCATGCCTGCAGGTACAGATAGTCGGTTTTGGTGACCCTTCAGCATAGGACTTCCACTCAGTTGTCTTTGCGAGCTCTGTTGTTCCGGAGCCTAGACTTTTGGTACAGATCTTATGATGTATGTATATGTTTATCCAGGGGTACGGCGGGGCCCTGTCCTATCATATTTCACTATCGATACTCTTAGAGGTCTGTAGACATATGTGTGGGTTGTGTATAAGTTTGTTCATCTGTGTCTATACGATATGCTATGGATATTGATATGTTGTGGCAGCCTTGTCGGCTTGCGTATGATATTGATATGTTGTGGCAGCCTTGTCGTCTTGCGTATGATATTGATATGTTGTGGCAGCCTTGTCTGCTTGCGTATGATATTGATATGTAGTGGTAGCCTTGTCGGCTTACGTATCATATTATGTTTTGATTAATTGTGACTCCTCAGGAGACAGCTTATCTGAGTATGTGTATATGTGATGACGTTATGAACCTCTGGAGTTCCTTTTCAAGTTTCCATATTGATTTTAGCTTCAATTTGACTATGTATAACAGGTACGTATATGAGTGTCTAGGTCGGGCACTAGTCATGGCCCACGGGGTTGGGTCGTGACAAAAGAGGTATCAGAGCAGTTCATCCTCGGAGTGTCTACTGACCGTGTCTAGTAGAGTCTTGTTTATCGGTGTGTTGTGCACCACATCTATAAACAGGAAGCTACAAGACATTTAGGATGTTACCTTTATTTCATATCTAAGATCGTGCGATAGAGTCCAGCCATAGGAAATGAAATTCCTTATACTAACCCTTGATTTCAGCTGAAAAACGACATCGACAGAAGAAAGTGATTGATGATATTGGAAGTTACAAAGTACACAGGTAAGCAACGGTGCGAAAGATACATGTCGGATGAGGTAAGAATATTGAAGTATGATTGAAATGTAAAGTGGAAGAATGAAAGGGGAAGGTAGATAGGAAGGTATAACCGGAAAGATCGTTAAAGGATCAGGTACGCCTCGAGGTGTGAGATGTGAGGTAAGTTTTGATATCTTTACACTTTTACTTGAAATTGGGAGCCCTGTGTGGCTATGATATGATATGATATATATGTATATATGTTGGCCTTGTAAGGCATTGTTGGTGTTTCCTGCGTACAGGTTTTGGGATAGTAAGAAATACAGAGGAAATTCTGCCAAAATTTTCTTAGAAATAAAAAGAGAATGAGATATAAGTTTGTAATACTCTTGAAAGGTCATGTCAACAGTAATGATAGGAGTTGACTAAGTGGTGAGTGTAGTTGACTTCGAGAAATAAGTTGACCATTGAATCGAGGGTAATAGTAATTATGAGGCCGATATTAATAAGGTGAAAAGGGAAATGCTAGGATAATTTGGAAGGGCTTGTGCTAATAAGAGATGATTTAGAAAAGGCGGGCAAATTTTAATAGAGTATTATATTGAGGTATCGACTGAGTTAATAAGCAGGGATAAATTATGACAAGCTTACAGGTAAAAGGAGTAATAGTATGATTGAGACAAAAGTACGGAGGAGGAAGGATTATGACAAATATAAAGGTATTAATAAGACAGCTTGTGAGATATTAAGAATAAGATTGACCAGAAAGGGTAAAAGGTTAAGAAGTGTTACACTATAGGATTGAATACAAACAGGATATAATATTCATATAATGAGGATTGTTATGAAAATAAGTAAAGCCTAGTGAGGAAGTGACTAAAAAATATGACGCGATCTAGGTGACTAAAGTATAAAGGCGAGCTATAGAACGGATAAGAAAGACTTATAAAGTCCTTCTGTAGGGAAAGGTCAGAGTAAAGGTTATATGATAACGAAAATGATAGTGAGCACCAGAGAAGAAGGAGTAAATTGAAAGGAGGAAATAAGAAGGAAGCAAAATAACAGTGCAGTCAGTAATAGGTCATGATATGTGTAGCTGAGGACACGAGTACTATGAGTGACGGAACTGTGAAAGACCAAGTTATAGAAAGATGAGCAACGAGGTAGAATGAGTGGTAGAAAATGCCTGATATGATAAGAACAAATAGGGATGAACGGAGTACATTTTGAAAAACGAGAAAGGGGTTATGCAGAAGTAATGCTTTCCGAAGGATACAAAGGCAGCATAAGATTCCTCGTGCACAGAATAAAGGATAGACATAGACGAGAGAAATGATAAGGGAATTCTAAAGGAAGTACCCAAGATAGACATAATCAATTGAGTACGAGTATAAAATAGAAAGGAAAATATATAGCTACGAACTTAAGGGTGTAGTGCGAAGGCAAGGTGATAAGATAAGGCCACTATTACGACGAACTTGTTATGATTTTGAGTAAGTTAGAAGTCAGTGTTGGGTACGCAACAAGGGTAAAAGAGCATAAGGCATAAAGTAGTACTGCGTGTATGTGACTTCATCTCGGAAATAGTGAAATCTTTAAAGGACAAGGACTGTAGGCCTGAGGAACAAATAATGTATTGTAAATCTATTAAAGGAAACATATGATACAGGTTGGGATAAAGATAATGTTACAACAGATCTTTGAACACTTATCATCGGAATATAAGTGCTACCTAATTGAGAACTTGGAACGACTACAAGTACTAACTAATTACTGATTGGAGTAAGTGGAATGTGGCCTTGGATAAGTTGATACATTGATTGCATTACTCGAGTACGAATTATCGGATAAGATTTTATACTATAAATGGAAAGGTTCTCATCGCTTCACGATTTTGTTATGGTTTCGTACGTGGATAATCAAAGTCATATATTATAAAGAAAGACATGAGTATGGTACAGTATGCCAAGTGAATTAGAAAAGAGATCAGATGAATTTGAGATTGGAAATAGAGATAGAGCAGAATATAAACAGATAATGATATAAGTACACCCTTAAGGGGGGAAGCGGGTAAGAGAAATGCAAGTGTAAGCTGGAAACAATTGGTACTGCAATATATTTGATATGGATACTTAAACTTCAAGTGTCACGACCCGTCTAGGGGCCGTGACGAGTACCCGATACTTGTACCGAGCACCCCTTGTCTATCGTTTTACCTTTACCTCTTAGCAAGCCATGTAAACAGAGCCATTTTTTTTTTTTGAACATTAACATTAGCGGCGTCATTCTGAACATAGACTAATAAACTTCGTTATCACTTATACATCAACATTAACATGCCAAAACACCATATATCTAACTGTACTTAACTGACTATACATAACTGTCTACGAGCCTCTAGACGTAGTACACTTATACATAGAAAGGGCTGAGTACTGCCGTGCCCGAATATATATACACAAAATAGTACCAAGGAAGTGAGGCTCCGGAATAACTGGAGCACTGTCAACACTGCTGGTAAACCTTCTAAGTATCAAATCCGCCTGTCTGCTGACCTGCGTGGCATGAAACGCAGCGTCCACAAGAAGGGACGTCAGTACGAATAGTGTACCGAGTATGTAAGGCATGAATAGTAATATACAGAAAATATGAATCATGTATAATGACATAAGAGAGTTACAACACATGTCCTGGGATAGAAACATAACCTGTATATATATATACCCTTGGCAGGTGCTATGCGTACTTAGCTTTCCTTTAAGAATCTTTCCTTGTTCATATACATATACATATAAAATAGGACATCTCATATTACCGAGGCGTCGGCAGCCGATCCATTTAACCATAAATATACACATCCCGCGTCCGGGACGATATCATATCATGTAATGCCAACTGATCAGGTGGATATGCGTTCATAACGCTCTGCCCTTACCTCCATTTCCCCCGTATACATATGCATATATCATGTACATATATCAACGTCTATAGCTCTCTAGCTCTTTTATCATATACATATACGTGTGTCATGTAGGTACATCAGCGTCTATAGCGCTCTGGTGCTTTTATCATATACATATACGTGTGTCATGTAGGTACATCAGCGTCTATAGCGCTCTAGCTCTTTCGTCATGTGCATATTTTAAAAATATATACGCATATCCTACATACATTTACATGTCTTATATGCATTTACGTATCCTATAAACATATATCTCATATGTACGCAGGAGAGCCCAAAGAAGCATCATGTAGTCATCGGAGTGACGTAAAGTCGGTAACCTCCGATTACATTATAGAATACTCTTGATCGCTTTGTCTCACCTTGAAGGAACGAGTATTTTAAGGTGAGACTATCAACGGGGAATAATATTAAAGTAAACGTAGAATGAAATCGGGGCATCATAGATGACAGTTCATAGACTTTGAAATCTTTTAGAAAATAAAGTCATAGCTAGGAAATATAAATAATATTCAAAAATTAGTTTATCATTTTCATGTTTACATAAGATACTTAGCTTAGTCATCTTAGTCATAGAGTCGTTCCGGTAGTACGTATCATAGGCATATTCTCTTATCTAACATCATTGTTATCATTATCGTCATGGAAGTGCCCTCGTTAGAGGAGTCATAGTATTTATCATTTGGTAACGAAATCGGGATCAAAGGTTCCCTTTGGATTCACTTCAAGTAAGTCAAGCAAGACTGTAAGGAAAAATCCGAGAGTAGCGGGCCCACCTCGGGCCGGATGGGGTGACGTATATGATTTACATATATTACGTGTCATGTCATTACTTGTGAGGGTCCTAGGGTAATCGGGTCCCACTTATGCAAGTTCTAGGGGTTTAAGAGGTCTTTCCATCATTTGCACACTTTCTAGTTCAATTCTATTGAACAAAAAGTGGAAAACTTTAGGTGCGGATTCCGGGGAACCGAGTTGTCCCCGAGGCTCGTACCCAACTTATTTCAACTAAGACATGCCATAGAAAGAAGGGTGAAGCCTTACATACCTCTTTCCGCTTCTTTTGCTATTCCGAATTCACGTTGCAATCTCGTCAAAATCTGCAAATTGGTCACATTTACCCAATCTTTCATTAGGGTACTTAGAGTTAGAATCTTAAGAACCACTTGGCTACCGAAATTTCGGCAGCACTTCCTCTGTAAATATACCATCCTCAACATTCAACATAGCCAAATTCTCATCAATCACAATCCGGGAATTCAAACCCGGCCAAACTATTAACATAATTCAACAATCACACTAAAAATTCACATATTCCATTCAAGGTGCATTCCAACACTTCAATTAACATTCTACCTCCTTCAATACTCTCCAATTCCAATGAAACAACAATAACCTTATAATACATATATTCCAACAACATCATAGTAATACCATTACATGTCTTCCATACAAAAACATTATTTTCAATTTACACAAACTTCCAATTGCCAATACTTCACCAAACTTATCAAGTCTTTATTTGCGATATAACATCTACAACACAACGATTAAGATATTAATTACAACTCGCTCATTATTCTTTCACAACTCACCAATATACACGACTATACATCAAGTATACACGGCCACATATACCATGCACACTCACACGGCTCCAACATGTATACACCACTACAATCTCTCCAAACTCAATCAACTTCCATTTTCCACATATCATTCACAACAATAACAACTAAACACTAATTAAATAATTGAAGCATGACTCCTACACACATATATATATACACGCCCATATACTATATTTCTCTCCTTCATGAATTTCATCCATTTTAGCATACTACAACACATATAAACCATATATAACACATAAAACAAGATCAAAACTCACCTTTCTTCTTCAACTTCTCACTTGACTACAACTTGACAACTTGTATGATTTTGAATTTTTCTTGCTCCAACAACAACTCCACCTTGTTAATCACCCTTTACTTGGTAGAAAATGATTTTTGGAGAATTTTTGCAAATTTTTCTTGTGAAAATTGCTCTTGGCCGAAATGGCCTTATGTTTTTCTCCTCTCTCTCTTGTTCTTGCTTTTCTTGAAATTTCTAGAACATTATGTGGAATAAGATGACTTAGTCATCTTATTTATTGACCAAATTTTATTTAATATGGGCTTGGGCCATAACCATGGCCGGTTGGGCCTCACAAAATTTGGGCCTTATTATTTGTTTTGATTATTTTGGGCCAACTCGGTTTGGTCCCGAGTTGGGCCTAGCCCACTGACCTTTCGACTTTAAAACGTTCATATCTCCTTGTACCGAAGTCATCTGGGCACCCACGACCTATGGTTGGAAAGCTAATTCAATTATCTACAACTTATATATCTTGATACTTTTCCAAATTCCAAACTTATAATACCGTTTTTGCCCCTTGAAGTCAGATCACCCGAAAACGTTTTCTTAAAAATATTCGTTTGGAGGACTTCCACTTTGATTTGGCCCAAGGGTCCTTCTTGAGTTGTGTTTAACTTCTCATATGTGATTCATATGAATTTTCAGATGTCCCAAAAAAAATCTCGATGTGTGGGTCCCACCTCAGCAATTAATCTAACGTTCAAAAATACGGGATATAACATCAAGTGAGATCCCTGGCTGAAACAAGTTGGTAAGATTTGAAAGCCAGCGATAAACGGATAGTAGTCAAGATGGTATTTGAGACATTGCTGAGAATTATTTGTAAAGATCTTGGATAATATGAAATTAGAAAGTGGATGCTTATGAAAAGCAAGAATACGACAAGAAAATGGTGATGAGATAGCAACGCTCTACTGGATTAGAGGTTAAGACGTTGGCAATGTGGTTGTTTGCTAATGATACTGTAACTTATAAGTAGCAAAGGAAAGAAGACAAAAATCTCCTATAACGGGATATAAGAAAAAATCAAATGGTGAAGAAAGGAAGGGAAAGGAGTATGACAAGATAGACAACAAGTGAGTTTTAGTAAAAATAAGATATGTAAAGCAGAATGAACCAGGAGAAGCAAAGACTATGACTAAGATTGGATGTAGTTTGTACAAGTTATACAAGAATAATTATGCGATCTACACATATTTGTATGTTAACAATGAGACCAAGTGAGTACTTGATAAGAAGAGTAAGGATTCAGTAATAACAATGTGGTTACGATATTTTGGATACATTAGGGAAAGGTGTAAGATGATTTGAACCAAAGTACCGAGATAGGATTAGTACTGAGGGCAAAAGCCATAGTTGAGCCCTGATATCAATTGAAAGATATAAGAGAAAAATGTAACGTCTGCATAAAGACTAGTGAGACGACGCTAAGGTATTTCTCGGGCTGATTTGAGCACCTTCGCATATTCGTGTAAAGATTGCAATATAATGTGTGATAGAGAAACTAAGAGCAAAATTAGAGAAAGGGGCAATAGAAGAGTTTGAATCAAAAATGAAGAAACGATATGAGATAATACTCCTAAAATGTTACAAGTTGGATTAAGGGAAGTTGTGAAATGGTTTACCCGAGACGATCAGAACAAGCGGGTCACTGGTTACTGGGTGACAGTGAATTTATATGTCAAATAAAGAGAAATTCTTTCAGAATTATACCAATTAATAATAGACAGATCACAGAGCAGCTATGTGAAGTTATAAAATGAGGGAACTCTAGCGCTACTTGATAGCCAACCCTAAAGATCGAGATCAAGAGCTAAAAGCAAAGTGACAGTTAAAAACCTTTAAAAAGAAAGTCAAAAAGTGACACATGATGCTGAAGCTTCCAGAATACGGACTGTACCAGCAGGACAAAGCAAGGTTATTGGAGTAAAATAATGTTACACCCTGGGAAATGTCGTTTTATTCGTAGAGTTTGTGAAGGGTCTACAAGTTACCGGGGTATCAAATATTCCAAGGATTGTAAAGTCTAATTAATCGATGAGGAATGTCTGCGCGTTACAAGATCTTATTTAAAGATTAGAAGGTAAAATGAAGTGAACGATACATCATCTTAAGGGAGTAACTGTAGAAAAAGAAAGAGTCGAGTTATGACTAAGTGCACCATGAATACAAGTCCGAATCAATCAGTGACAGTACAACTGAACAGTATGCAGACAAGAGAAAGAGTAACCTTTCAGCAGAAGAGCTCACAATACAACTGACAACCGACTGTGAAATAAAGAGGAGAGTAAAGACAACAACGTGGAATAATTACCTCGAGAAGCAACAGAAGGAGGAAATATTACGGGAATGGTTACGTAGAGATCTGAAACGCATTATGATAGATTGAAGGAAATCGACCAACAAAAGAGTCATGTGAAGAGTATAATTCAGTGAAAGAACACTTAAGGAAGTATTGGGAGTTCAGGACAGTTTAACATTCGAGGACGAATGTTCCAAAGGGGGGAAGGATGTTATACCCCGTATTTTTGTACGTCGAATTATTCGTAAGCTAATCGACATAAGTTAAGGACGAGATTATTTTGGGATATGAAATAAAGTGCTTTTAACCCTCGATTTTAATTAGTGCACGATTTGTTATAAATTCCAATTAGTATAGAAATTTTAATGGAGATTAGGGATTAAGTAACCATGATTGTATTATTAAGTGGGATTAATGATTAATTAAGCTAATTAGACTACTAAGTGGGCCCCACAACACATGGCGAAATTTGATTGGTGTTGAATGGAATAGGACACATGTCATAAGGGTTGGACATGTGTCCACTTTATAGGCAACATATAAATCCTAAGTTGATGACTCATAATTCCTTTATCACATTCACAATCTTATTGAAGAAGAAAAGAGCTCCTAGCCATGGCAACTCACGGCCATGGCTATGGCAGTAGCTCTTGAAGGTCACGGCCATGGCAGCCTTGGAAACTCATGTCCCGCCCTCCTCCATGCCATTAAATTGTTGATCTTTACCTTGATTTGAAGGAGGAATCACGAACAGCCATGGTAGCAAGCTCACGCCCATCTTGTTATAAATAAATTTTTTTTTGCTTGCTTAGACTAATTCCAAGGTGATTTGCAAGTCCAAGGAAGTGATAGCAACGCTGGGTATTGAATTGAGGAAGAAGAAATAGTGAAATTGGTGCAAGTGAGTGTAGAATTTGCTCCGATTAAATTAAGGTATGATTTTCTCATTTTATGGTATAATTGGATTAATGGTGTTGTAATGGAAAGATTAAAATTGTATTAGATGAGATTGGAAGTAAGAAAATTGCATGATTAGTGTTGGTGTTGAAATGGACAGAATTGGAGTGTTTAAATTAAATTGGGTTGATTGTTGTTGTTGTTGTTGTTATTGTTACGGATTATGTGTTAAAAGTGAAGGAATTGTATATGTTAGTGGTAAGATTCCGTTAGGCCATGTTGGGGCTATTCTAATCTAGTAATGGTGGGTTAATTTTAAATTAGTGTTGTTGTTGTTGTTGTCATTGGTTATATGATGAAAGTGAAGGAATTTGATATTTAAAGTTATAATTGTATTGCATTGAGAACGATCTGGTTTGGTTGTGTTGTTGTTCTCTTTGAATTGGAGGACTAAGTTTTTGTTGAATTGAAGGACTAAGAGTAGTTAAGGCTATGTATTTTGTTGTTGTAATTGTTGGACTATTATAAGGTCATTCGATGAAATGCTGTGGCTATAGATTATTAAGAGTAACTTGAATATGTCATAGTCGTTATGTTAAAGATTATGGAATGTCGTAATATGTGGGCTGATTGGAATGTCATGCGGGCTGTTCGGATTGTTCTCGAATCTTGTCTTGATTAGTCTCAATATAGTACTTAAACGTGTGGTTATGGATGTTGATTTGGTTGTTTTATAGTTGGCTTGAAAATAAGGGAAACACCGTCTAATTTTCTAGAAATGATCTACTAACGTTGGGATACATTTTGAACCTTCCCGTAGCTTAACCATAGCTCTTGACGTCTTAATATAGGTTGAGATACTACGGGCACCGCATACGTATTGTGTCTCGGATAAGCGTTAAAGGCATATAAAGTTATCCCTTCTTTCTTTTGGCATGTCTTAGATATAAGTGACGTATGATATGAGCTTTGGGGTGATCCTATTCATAAGTTTCGAGTGTGATTCATGATTCTCATTAACTTCTTGATGTTAGAACTCTTAAGGTAATTGAGCTATTGCCTCTCAAGTCTTCTATACGTTGGATAGTAGTCGGTATGTATAAGCTCCTATTCTTAGAGACTCTACGATGACTAATGTCCTTGACTTCCATAAGCTATTTCATATTATCTTGGTACATGTCTATGATTCCTGAGGCTCTATTTGATATAGTCCATAGTGACATTTAAAGGGTACTCAACATGGCTATCGCCTTTTATACTCGAGTGTTAGTTATTCTACTTATTCTATTGAGTCTCAGATGATGATTTAGTTGCATATGGTTGCTCATGATATTCTACTCGTGCATACTGTTATTGTATCATTCACCGAGTCCTGGGCCGGGTATGTATTCGTGCACAGTTTCACTGCATTGTTCACAGAGTCCCTCACTAAAGGGCAGGGTACGGTATATGTATATGATGATATGATGATACGATGATATGATTATGGCATCGAGTCCCATGATGGGCCGGGTATGGTATACGTGTACACGACTTTACTCACCGAGTCCCATAATGGGCCGGGTATGGTATATGATAATGATATGCATGATTTTGTTTCGTAAGGCACGGGTACGGTGATTTCTTGATTATCATACTTGTCTTCTGGAATCTCTACTTAAGTTATGATCTTCCTTAATGTATTTCATGCTTTATATACTCAGTACATATCTCGTACTGACCCCCTTTCTTCGGGGGGGGGGGGGGTGTCACGACCCAACCACGTAGGCCGCGACTAGTGTCCGTGCTGGACACCTGAACGTACCCAATAACCCAAACCAGCATATAAGCAGAATATTTAAATGTAAAAGTCAATTGGAGTTATTAATTATCACAGATTAACGGATAAAGCACAAGGAAGCCGATCAGGCTGTCACAGATCATACCAACCCAAATCATATGCAGAACCCACATGTATGTCTACAGACCTCTACAGAACACATCAGAATCATAAGACGGGACAAGGCCCCGTCATACCCCTGAACAACATACAAATGTACCATAGCAAGGACTGTACCAAACATAGGCTCCGAACAATAGAGCACTCCAAGATGGCAGAATATAGTCCTAAACATGCGGATCAGAAAAATCTGTAGTCTGCACCTGCGCGGCATGAAAACGCAGCCCCCGAAGAAAGGGGGTCAGTACGAAATATGTACTGAGTATGTAAAGCATGGAACGTAGTAAACAAAGTCATAATCGAAGCAGAAGATACAGAAAATGAACGGAATATCCAGATTAGCAAAGATGTTGATCATAAAGCATAAATAGTATTTGCAGAAAACGTATGTCATACCTGGTCCCACTATGGGACAAAATCATATCCGAAACAGAACGTACAGAAAAGTGAGTGTGATATCCAGAGTATCAAATGCATATTTTCAAAACATGAAGAGTGTGTACAGAAACATATGCCATATCATATCCGGCCCCTGCCAATGGACTCGGCAGACAGAACGTGGCCACCCCCCGATGCTGGTGCCACAACACATAATGATCAGAAAAGGGGGAATAACCCCGTAACATAACATATCATATCAGATGGCCATCAGATCATATCATATCATAATGTGTGTACATGGCACAGCATACTCCACAACCCATGTACATGAATACCTGCCCCCCCACATCGAGGCACGGCGAACAATGCAGAGGAAGACGCTTGACAACATATCCTAGCCCGGGCTCAGTGTGGGAAACATTGAGTCATCCTCGAACGGAGTAGTGAGAAACTAAATGTAATAAAATACCATATATATTTCCAGAGACTCAATGAGGCATATCGAATGACAAATCAAAGCAATGAAATCGGACGGGATCATAGTAAGTGAATTTCAGATGTCATAATGGGTTACGGAGGCACAGTCTTTCTGAGATCGTTTCCAAGTTCCAAAACAATTTATAAGACTTTATGGAATATTTAAAACAATCTTTTAGATAATAGCTAGAGGAGTAGTTAAAACATTTCTTTTAAAGCCGCTCGAAGACAAGTCATAAACACAAAAGGGTAAAATCGGAAATAGTGGGCCCACCTCGGACAAACGAAGCGGTAGGCTCAAATTACGTATTTTAAGCTTATGGGGTCACCTATAGAGGTACTAGGGACATTTCATAACTTTCTAAACAATTTGTGAAAGTTTGCCTAATTCTTCCAACAAAGCATACCTAAAGGGTTCAATTCTATTGAATGAAAAAGTGACAATTTCAAACGCGGATTCCGATGGACAGAATATATTCCGGGGCTCAAATCCGATCCTAGTATATCTAGGACATGCCAAAAGAAGAATCGGGATAGCTTTAAATACCTTATACGCTCCTTACGCCTTTCCAAATTCACTTCCCGTTTCGCCCAAAATCTGCAATTGGTCACATTTACCAATTCTCAATTTCAAGTCTCCAAGTATTCAATCCTTATTCATATTTGCCTACAGAAATTTGGGCAGCATCTCCCCTATACATATAGCCTCCCCGAGAATTTAACTCGGCCAAAACAATCAACAACAACCCAACAACAACATCAACAACAACAATAATCACTATAAAACACAATATAACACAACTAGTCTTCTTTCCAACATAATGTAATAACTTCCATTCCGACTTCCCATTTCCAAACCAAATTCAATGTTTTCATATTCTTCATTAATCTAGATCATCACAATATAATTTGGAAGCATTTCATATCATTTCCACAAAATATTCACAAGATATACAAAATATATAAACTTTCCACCAAAGTCATAATTCATCCAAAACATCTAATCTTTAACATACTTATTCATAACATGTTTCCATCTTCCTATTACATCAAAAATCATCATTATTTGCACCTTAACAACTTCATTTCCATAATGTCATAAAATCATACTAAAATGACACAAACTTCTACATTCCATTACAATGCAAACTTATATCATTTTACCTTCATTTACATTGCAAGGATCACCACAACACCACTAACATATTAAACAAAATTAATTCATTCCCATTCCAATTTCAATATACCACTCGGCCAATACATATAATTCCAACTTCAACAAAATTAAATCAACTTTTATTTCCAATATGAATTTCACCATAACCACAACTAGAATACAACATAAAATTAACTCATCTTTGACTACACAACCACACATGTACACGGCTACATTCATACATATATATATTCATGCAACTTTCATATTTTCAGGAATTTTAACCCTTTCTACCTCCCACAACATAAACCAAATCTTCATAACACATAAAAAAGGAATTAAATCTTACCCTTTCTCTTCAACTTCTTCACTTGGCCAAAGTGCGGAAACAATGAAACGTTTTACTTATCTTCCGAAATAATTATACTACGTTGTAGAGGACCCTTGAATTAGTGGAAATACTACAAGAAAATAATTTTTGGAACAAAATTTAAAGCACCTAATTTCCATGGTCTTTGCCGAAATGGCCCCTTTCTCTTGCTCTTCATCTTTTGTCTTTTCCTTATCTAATTTTTCTTGAAGCTTCAAAAGGATAAAGACCCCTTTTTAATATAATTGTCACATGACTAATCACATGACAATTTCATATTGTGGGTTTGGGCCAAGGCTTGGCCGGCCTCCCTTCAACCTTGGGCCTAAATTGTTCTTTTCATTTTTTTTGGGCCAACTCGGTTGATCCCGAGTTGGACCTAGCCCACTGACCTTTCGACCTTCAAACGTTCATATCTGCTTGTACCGACATCACCTAGGAACCCACAACCTATGGATAGAAGGCTAATTCAATTATCTACAACTTCTATTTCTGTGTATCTTTCCAAATTCCAAACTTATAATACCGTTTTTGCCCCTCGAAGTCAGGTCACCCGAAAACGTTTTCTTAAAAATATTCTTTTGGAGGGCTTCCACTTTGATTTGGCCCAAGGTTACTTCATGAGTTGTGTTTAACTTTACATATGTGATTCATATGACCTTTCAGATGTTCCAAAAAAAAAAATCTCGGTGTGTGGGCCCCACCCCAGCAAATAATCCGACGTTAAAAAATACGGGATATAACATCCTCCCCCCCTTTAGAACATTCGTCCTCGAATGTTAAATTAGCCTTATAGGTCTTACAAACACTCCGGGGGAGTTTCTTCTTATGAGTAGCACACATGAATTATTTACCAATTAATATAACAAGTTTAGAGATTTAGATCACCTGTAGAAGTAAAGAACAAGTGAGGGTACTTTTTCTTCATTTCATCCTCTGCTCCCCAGGTCGTTCCTTCTTTATTATTGTTTCGCCATAAGACTTTAACAGAGGGTATATCTTCGGTACGCGGGCTCCTCACTTGACGATCCAGAATAGCTACAGGTTGCTCTTCTTAAGACAATTTCTCCATCACCTGAATATCATTCACTGGAAATGTTCTGGAGGGATCACCAACACATTTGCGGAGCATGGACACATGAAATACCGGATGTATCGCTTTAAAATCAGATGGCAGATCTGACTCATAGGAGACATTCCCAATCTTTCGAATAATCTGATAAGGTCCGATATATTGCAGACGGAGCTTACCCTTTTTGTCGCATCGCACCACGCCTTTTATAGACGATACTCTCAAAAATACACAATCACCGACCTGGAACTCCAAGGGTCGACGTCGTTTATCAGCGTATGACTTCTGTCGACTCTGAGTTGCTAATAGTCCCTCTCGGATAAGTTTCATCTTATCAACCGCCTGTTTGATCATACCTGGGCCTATTAGTTCTGTTTCGCCAATATCAAACCAGTCGATCGGTGACCTGCATTCTCTGCCAAACAAAGCCTCGTACAGAGCCATCTGAATTCTAGACTGGTAGTTGTTATTATAAGCAAACTCAATCAACGGCAGATGACTATCCCAGCTGCCTCTGAAATCAATAACACAGGCTCGCAACATATCTTCTAGCGTTTATATAGTGCACTCGGCCTGTCCGTCGCTCTGGGGATGGAATGCTATGCTCATACTCACCTTAGTCTCTAATATTTCCTGAAAAGATCTCCAGAAATTTGCCATAAAATGGGCACCTCCGTCAGTGGTAATAGATGTAGGAACTCCGTGGAGTTGCACTATTTCTTTAATATATAGTCTGGAATAATCCTCCGCTGAGTAAGTGGTTCTGACGGGAAGAAAGTGGGCTGATTTTTTGTCGGCCTATCCACAATAATCCAAATAGAGTCATACTTCCGCGGAGTGCGAGGCAACCCTGTAATGAAGTCCACTTGGCTTCTGATGTTCAATTTTAACCTGCTGGTAATTCGGGCACTGGGCAATGAACTCTGTGATGTCCCGTTTCATGCCATTCCACAGTATAATCATATAAGTTCATGGTACATTTTAGTGGATTCAGGATAATAGAATACCGAACATTATGCGTTTCGCCCATAATTGGCCGTCGCAGCCCTACAGCGTCAGGCACACATAATCTGCCTCTGTATAATAATACCCCATCAGGTGAGATCTCAACTGGGTCCTTTTCTTATCAAGGGTTGTATCTTTGTACCATACCAGAATAGAATCCTCGAACTGACGCTGTTTTACCTCTTCCCTAATCAACGATTCAGCAACTTCTCGGATAAAATCCCAATATCTCCAGAATCGACCAAACGGACTCCAAGGCTAGCTAACTGATGAATTTTACAAGCCAATTCCTTCTTTCTGGATACACGCCGGTCAAACCGCCCATAGATTTGCGGTTAAGGGCGTCTGCCACAACGTTAGCTTCCCTTCAGCAACTGGGACTACATTCACAAGTACCGGTCCACTGAGATTTTACTGCCTTCTGAATTAGCTTCATTAATAGTGTCGTAGCAGAAATAAATTTCTCTACAAATCTTCTGTAATATCCGACCAATCCCAGAGAACTGCGTATTTCAGTCGATGTCGAAGGCCTAGGCCAATTCCTTATCGCTTCAATCTTCTATGTGTCAATTGTTTTCATTTATGGTTACTTTACTTTCATTTGCTTCCCTTCTTTGGGGTTATACTTCTACCATATCCATGTCTTTTCTTTCTAACCTATAACTTGATTATCTTCGTACGAAACCTTAACAGAATCACGATTATATAGTACAAAATCTTATCCGATAGCTGGCACTCAAGTAATATAATTAATGTAGAAGTTTATCTCTTAGTAATCACATTCTTCCTTCATACCCATTCCTTATCTGTCGTTCTTTTTCCTCAATAATCGAATTATTTGATACTCACATGATTCATCGTTTCATGCCATAAGTTTTCCTTTGCCCTGCACTATTTCATTCTAGCTCGTTTTCGCAATTGACATTCGTGCTTTGCCCGTCAACTCTTTTAAAGACTCTGCTTAACTATGTTTCTTACGGTTCACTTTTTCTAGTATTTGATCTCCTTACCCCCCACTCAATTATTCTCTTTTCTTTCCAAACATCGTTGTATTAGAATTTTCCAAACTCAACCAGTAGCAAAATGAGTATCGGTTTATTTCGTAACATTTGTACCATATCTTTCCCTTTTCCTCGTAAATTCTGCCCAGTTAATCCTTTCTATATATTACAACACTGGCTATTAGGGTTCACCAATCGATCGACGTAGTCGTAAATGGGGGGTCCTACACATACGTACATATATCACTACCATTTCTTTCACCATACATCTTCAATCACCTGTTCAAATTTTTACTCTGATTCCAGAGCTGCGCTGCTTTTCCTTCCTTTTTACCAATCTAATCTGTCTCAGCTCACGTGACCCCTATAAGGTTTCTAACCATTCCACACATCCTAATTCCCTTTAGGTTACCCCGAATCTCTTATTCGTCTCTTATATCTATGTTTGCCAAAACTTTTGGTACATTTCCCAGGAGGTCACCCATCCCAAAATTTCTCTGGCCCTAGCACGCTTAACCTTAAAACTTTAATACATTTAGGTGCGTTAAGGCCGGTATAATCACGTCAACTGCCCCGCGCGACCTTGGTCATGTAATTTAAGGCAAATCGGGGTCTTAACAACTTTCAAAACGTTCTCGTAGCGGGTCCCACCCCGATTTAGAGGGGATTCTTTTACTTTTCTAACTATATAGTTACCGTGTCGCCCCTGTAAATCCTCAATATTTACCTCCATGCGTGTGTATATATATACTTTTAGACAGCTCACGGGTTTAGGTTTTTATTCCACAGATCCCATCTCCAACCAGTCGATGAGAACTGATAAAATGTTACAAACTAGAATCCGACGAACTTCGCGGAATCTCTTAGCACTTAACTCACATAATTACCTCCATATTTGTGTATATGTATATTTTTGAGTCGTAAACGGACCACTCAATTTTCACTGCCTGTCATACACTTTTTATTCTTCCAATTAGAGGAAACTTAATCGTTGGACATTTTTTGCCCTTCCACATATGCTGTCCTAAAGCAAAATGGGGTCGGAACATATTCCGGTTCGTTTAAATAAATTGCAAATCTGGTACTCATATATGCTTTCTCGAGATAAAATTTTCCAAATACGGATAATACTTCTTACGAATGACACGGAGGGTATCTCTCAAACTTTAATCCAACATAATGAATTTACCCTATCGGTATCGACCTTCAAGACATGTTAAGAATTTATATCTCATCTTCCTCTTCGTATTTCTAGGAAAATTTGGGCAGAGGTTCCTCTGTATTTCTTACTATCCCAAAACCTTCCCACAGGAAATACCAACCATGCCTCACAGGGCCAACACATATACGTATATACATATCATATCATATCGCATCATAGCCACACAGGGCTGATAATTTCAAATAAAAAGTATAAATATGCCGAGGCTTACTTCACATGTCCAACTCGAACTGCACCTATTGCACTTTCCTGTTTACTTTTCATTACGATTTTAAACTTTATGTTTCAATCGTTCTTCAAATACCTTACCCAGCGTACGTCTTTCATACCATTGCTTACCTGTGTACTGTGTAGCTTCCAATATCATCAGTCACTGTCTTACGTCGATACCGTTCTCCAGCTGAAATCAGAGGTTAGTAAAAAGGAATTCATTTCCTACAGCTGGCTCTATCGCACGATCTAAGATTCAAAGAAAGGTAACACCCTAAATGTCCTGTAGCCTCCTGTTTATAGATGTGGTGCACAACACACCGATAAACAAGACTCTACTAGACACGGTCTGTAGACACTCCGAGGACGAACCGCTTTGATACCACTTCTGTCACGACCCAACCCCGTAGGCCGCGACTAGTGTCCGTGCTGGACACCTGAACGTACCCAATAACCCAAACCAGCATATAAGCAGAATATTTAAATGTAAAAGTCAATTGGCGTTATTAATTATCACAGATTAACGGATAAAGCACAAGGAAGCCGATCAGGCTGTCACAGATCATACCAACCCAAATCATATGCAGAACCCACATGTATGTCTACAGACCTCTACAGAACACATCAGAATCATAAGACGGGACAAGGCCCCGTCATACCCCTGAACAACATACAAATGTACCATAGCAAGGACTGTACCAAACATAGGCTCCGAACAATAGAGCACTCCAAGATGGCAGAATATAGTCCTAAACATGCGGATCAGAAAAATCTGTAGTCTTTACCTGCGCGGCATGAAAACGCAGCCCCCGAAGAAAGGGGGTCAGTACGAAATATGTACTGAGTATGTAAAGCATGGAACGTAGTAAACAAAGTCATAATCGAAGCAGAAGATACAGAAAATGAACGGAATATCCAGATTAGCAAAGATGCTGATCATAAAGCATAAATAGTATTTGCAGAAAACGTATGTCATACCTGGTCCCACTACGGGACAAAATCATATCCGAAACAGAACGTACAGAAAAGTGAGTGTGATATCCAGAGTATCAAATGCATATTTTCAAAACATGAAGAGTGTGTACAGAAACATATGCCATATCATATCCGGCCCCTGCCAAGGGACTCGGCAGACAGAACGTGGCCACCCCCCGACGCTGGTGCCACAACACATAAGGATCAGAAAAGGGGGAATAACCCTGTAACATAACATATCATATCAGATGGCCATATCAGATCATATCATATCATAATGTGTGTACATGGCACAGCATACTCCACAACCCATGTACATGTATACCTGCCCCCTCACATCGAGGCACGGCGAACAATGCAGAGGAAGACGCTTGACAACATATTCTGGCCCGGGCTCAGTGTGGGAAACATTGAGGCATCCACGAACGGAGTAGTGAGAAACTAAATGCAATAAAATACCATATATATTTCCAGAGACTCAATGAGGCATATCGAATGACAAATCAAAGCAATGAAATCGGACGAGATCATAGTAAGTGAATTTCAGATGTCATAATGGGTTACGGAGGCACAGTCTTTCTTAGATCGTTTCCAAGTTCCAAAACAGTTTATAAGACTTAACGGAATATTTAAAGCAATCTTTTAGATAATCGCTAGAGGAGTAGTTAAAACATTTCTTTTAAAGCCGCTCGAAGACAAGTCATAAACACAAAAGGGTAAAATCGGAAATAGTGGGCCCACCTCGGAAAAACGAAGCGGTGGGCTCAAATTACGTATTTTAAGCTTATGAGGTCACCTATAGAAGTGCTAGGGACATTTCATAACTTTCTAAACAATTTGTGAAAGTTTGCCTAATTCATCCAACAAAGCATACCTAAAGGGTTCAATTCTATTGAATGAAAAAATGACAATTTCAAACGCGGATTCCGATGGACAGAATATATTCCGGGGCTGAAATCCGATCCTAGTATACCTAGGACATGCCAAAAGAAGAATCGGGATAGCTTTACATACCTTATACGCTCCTTACGCCTTTCCAAATTCACTTCCCGTTTCGCCCAAAATCTGCAATTGGTCACATTTACCAATTCTCAATTTCAAGTCTCTAAGTATTCAATCCTTATTCATATTTGCCTACAGAAATTTGGGCAGCATCTCCCCTATACATATAGCCTCCCCGAGAATTTAATTCGGCCAAAACAATCAACAACAACCCAACAACTACATCAACAACAACAATAATCACTATAAAACACAATATAACACAACTAGTCTTCTTTCCAACATAATGTAATAACTTCCATTCCGACTTCCCATTTCCAAACCAAACTCAATGTTTTCATATTCTTCATTAATCTAGATCATCACAATATAATTTGGAAGCATTTCATATCATTTCCACAAAATATTCACAAGATATACAAAATATATAAACTTTCCACCAAAGTCATAATTCATCCAAAACTTTTAATCTTTAACATACTTATTCATAACATGTTTCCATCTTCCTATTACATCAAAAATCATCATTATTTGCACCTTAACAACTTCATTTCCATAATGTCATAAAATCATACTAAAATGACACAAACTTCTACATTCCATTACAATGCAAACTTATATCATTTTACCTTCATTTACATTGCAAGGATCACCACAACACCACTAACATATTAAACAAAATTAATTCATTCCCATTCCAATTTCAATATACCACTCGGCCAATACATATAATTCCAACTTCAACAAAATTAAATCAACTTTTATTTCCAATATGAATTTCACCATAACCACAACTAGAATACAACATAAAATTAACTCATCTTTGACTACACAACCACACATGTACACGGCTACATTCATACATATATATATTCATGCAACTTCCATATTTTCATGAATTTTAACCCTTTCTACCTCCCACAACATAAACCAAACCTTCATAACACATAAAAAAGGAATTAAATCTTACCCTTTCTCTTCAACTTCTTCACTTTGCCAAAGTGCGGAAACAATGAAACGGATGACTTATCTTCCGAAACAATTATACTACGTTGTAGAGGACCCTCGAATTAGTGGAAATACTACAAGAAAATAATTTTTGGAACAAAATTTAAAGCACCTAATTTCCATGGTCTTGGCCGAAATGGCCCCTTTCTCTTGCTCTTCATCTTTTGTCTTTTCCTTATCTAATTTTTCTTGAAGCTTCAAAAGGATAAAGACCCCTTTTTAATATAATTGTCACATGACTAATCACATGACAATTTCATATTGTGGGTTTGGGCCAAGGCTTGGCCGGCCTCCCTTCAACCTTGGGCCTAAATGTTTCTTTTCATTTTTTTTTGGGCCAACTCGGTTGATCTCGAGTTGGGCCTAGCCCACTGACCTTTCGACCTTAAAACGTTCATATCTCCTTGTACCGATATCACCTAGGAACCCACAACCTATGGATAGAAAGCTAATTCAATTATCTACAACTTCTATTTCATGGTATCTTTCCAAATTCCAAACTTATAATACCATTTTTGCCCCTCAAAGTCAGGTCACCCGAAAACGTTTTCTTAAAAATATTCGTTTGGAGGGCTTCCACTTTGATTTGGCCCAAGGTTACTTCATGAGTTGTGTTTAACTTTACATATGTGATTCATATGACTTTTCAGATGTTCCAAAAAAAAAAATCTCGGTGTGTGGGCACCACACCAGCAAATAATCCGACGTTCAAAAATACGGGATATAACAGGGGGGGGGGGGGGGCTGCGTTTCATGCCCGCGGTTACAGATAGTCGGTTTGGTGACCCTTCAGCATAAGACTTCCACTCAGCTGTCTTGGCGAGCTCTGTTGTTCCAGAGCCTAGAATTTTGGTACAGATCTTATGATGTATGCATATGTTTGTCCAGGGGTACGGCGGGGCCCTGTCCCGTCATATTTCGCTATCGATACTCTTAGAGGTCTGTAGACATATGTGTGGGTTGTGTATAAGTTTGTTCAGCTGTGTCTATACGATATGCTATGGATATTGATATGTTGTGGCAGCCTTGTCAGCTTGCGTATGATATTGATATGTTGTGGCAGCCTTATCGGCTTGCGTATGATATTGATATGTAGTGGTAGCCTTGTCGGCTTACGTATCATATTATGTTTTGATTAGTTGTGACTCCTCAGGAGACTGGTTATCTGAGTATGTGTATATATGATGATGTTATGAACCTCTGGAGTTCCTTTGCAAGT
This sequence comes from Lycium barbarum, assembly GCF_019175385.1. Classification (NCBI taxonomy): domain Eukaryota; kingdom Viridiplantae; phylum Streptophyta; class Magnoliopsida; order Solanales; family Solanaceae; genus Lycium; species Lycium barbarum. The sequence goes on along the minus strand of NC_083344.1, from coordinate 45,981,301 downwards.
TTCCATATTGATTTTAGCTTCAGTTTGACTATGTAAAACAGGTACGTATATGAGTGTCCAAGTCGGGCACTAGTCATGGCCCACAGGGTTGAGTCGTGACACTTTGCTCTTTTTATCCCTCGTCTTCCTTCACAACTATTATCACTGAAATTCTTTTTACTCTAAGTTTCTGGTCTCGCTTTACGTCTACAATATATCATTGAGAGTTAATATGCTACACTTTTCCCCCTTCAACTATCAATCCTTTTTGTTACACCTCGGAAATTTCCCCGCGAACGTACAACGAAAAGTTGCAGGTTTGCACTTTGACCCAGTTGGTCGTAAAGTGGAATACGGCCCGTAAAGTGATTTACGGACCGTAAACTGCTATCGTCCTCCAACCATTTAAAAATTTCAACTTTCTGTCAAATGCTTCAAATGGTTAAAAACGAGTTGGAATACAGACCGTAAATCGAAATACAGCCCGTAAACTGAGTGGTAAATTCCCATGATCTCCAGCATGCCTTTCTGGTTTTGATATGCATAAATACGGTCGCGAGGAACAGACCGTAAACCAGAATACGGCCCGTAAAGTGGGTTTACGACCACTGTACAGCTCAGTCACTGTTTATTCCGGAATAGATTTTAAGTCATTAAAAAGAGACCCAAGCTCATTCAAATCATTTCACATTCACGATATTTCTCTCTAGAAACTCCTAGAATACTCTCTACTCTTCAATTACAAGAACTCAAGGGAGATTGGTGATAAATTACATGAGACCCACGAAATCAAGTGTGAGAATCACACTAAAGTTCATCCTTCTCAAGAAAACCCAAGTGTCAAATTACAGGGGAAACTCTGGCGAAATTTTCATAGAATCCCGAGTGTTTAACATTCGAGGACGAATTTTCCAAAAAAGGGGGAAGAGTGTTACACCTCGGAAATTTCCCGGCGAACGTACAATGAAAAGTTGCAGAGCCAGTTGGTCGTAAAGTGGAATACGGCCCGTAAAGTGATTTACGAACCGTAAAATGCTATCGTCCTCCAACCTTTCAAAAATTTCAACTTTCTGTCAAATGCTTCAAATGGTTAAAAACAACTTGGAATACGGACCGTAAATCGAAATACAACCCGTAAACTGAGTCGTAAATTGCCATGATCTCCAGCATGCCTTTCTGGTTTTGATATTGTGATGTAGCCCTGTGAGGCGATGATATTATGTAGTGACAGGTTGGTAGTGTCAAATTACAGGAGAAACTCTGGCGAAATTTTCATAGAATCCCGAGTGTTTAACATTCGACGACGAATGTTCCAAAAAGGGGGGAAGAGTGTTACACCTCGGAAATTTCCCTGCGAACGTACAATGAAAATTTGCAGACCAGTTGGTCGTAAAGTGGAATACGGCCCGTAAAGTGATTTACGGACCGTAAATTGCTATCGTCCTCCAACCTTTAAAAAATTTCAACTTTCTGTCACCGCCGACGAGACTTGGAATTTCAAATTAATGATTGGGTATTTTTTAAAGTGCCACCTATGAGAGGGGTGACGAGATTTGGTAAGAAAGGGAAGCTAAGTCCCAGATACATTGGACCCTACAGAATAATTCGCAAGGTGGGTCAGGTAACCTATGAATTGGATCTACCTTCGTAGTTGGATTCAGGCCACCCAGTTTTCCACGTTTCGATGCTCCACAAGTGCCTTGGAGATCCCACCAATATTGTCCCGATAGCCGATGTGCAAATAACGAAAAAGCTAACCTATGAAGAAGTGCCTATTGCCATCCTAGATAGGCAAGTGCGAAAGCTTCGAAATAAAGAGGTAGCGTTAGTCAAAGTATTGTGGCGAAACAACAATCAGGAAGAAATGACTTGGGAAGCGGAAGAGAGTATGAAGTCCAAGTACCCATGCTTATTCCAACGCCGGGAGACATCCAAGAGGAAACGCCGACGATATGAGGTATGTACGCTTTATTTTTATGCTTTTGCTCGTGTGTGGCCACGGATATGTTGATATTGTGATGTAGCCCTGTGAGGCGATGATATTATGGGTTGTAGTGACAGGTTGGTAGTGTCAAATTACAGGGGAAACTCTGGCGAAATTTTCACAGAATCCCAAGTGTTTAACATTCAAGGACGAATGTTCCAAAAAGGGGGGAAGAGTGTTACACCTCGGAAATTTCCTCGCGAACGTACAATGAAAAGTTGCAGACCCAGTTGGTCGTAAAGTGGAATACGGCCCGTAAAGTGATTTACGGACCGTAAACTGCTATCGTCCTCCAACCTTTCAAAAATTTCAACTTTCTGTCAAATGCTTCAAATGGTTAAAAATGACTTGGAATACGGACCGTAAATCGAAATACGGCCCGTAAACTGAGTCGTAAATTGCCATGATCTCCAGCATGCCTTTATGGTTTTGATATGCTTAAATACGGTAACGAAGGACGGACCGTAAACTAGAATACGACCCGTAAAGTGGGTTTACGACCACTGTACACCTCAGTCACTGTTCATTCCGGAATAGATTTTAAGTCATTAAAAAGAGACCCAAGCTCATTCAAATCATTTCATATTCACGATATTTCTCTCTAGAAACTCCTAGAATACTCTCTACTCTTCAATTACAAGAACTCAGGGGAGATTGGTGATCAATTACATGAGACCCACGAAATCAAGTGTGAGAATCACACTAAAGTTCATCCTTCTCAAGAAAACCCAAAAGGAGTGAAGTAGGGTTTTGGTGCTAGAGGAGTAAATCCATTCAATGGATGTTCAACCATCATCTAAGGTAAGTTTCATGACCATTTCATGTTGTTTAAGGTATTGGAAGGTTAAGATACCCGAATTGTAGAAAAGCATAGCAAATGGGTCATAAATGAGTGAATGGTAGTTGAATTGAATCATGAATGTTAGTGTATTGTGAGTATGAATACGTTATAAATGACATGTAGACCATGAGATAAGTGTGATACATGAGAAAATACGATAGCGAACCCACAACCATAATTGTGGGAAAAATGAAGAGAAATGGTGGATCATGGTCATTGTATATGAATGATGATTGTTGATTGCTATATTGTAATTGTTGTTGTGGGTGTTGGAAGTTGATATGAAATATGGAAAAGTAGAATAAACAAGGGAAGTGTTGCCCAATTGTCTCTAGAAATAGTAGTGTGTTCTTATAGTTGATTAACTAACGTTAGTACGAATTCCTTTTTGAAGGTAGAGGTGTGACATTGAAGGAGAATAAACGAACACTAGATTGCTTAAATGAGAAAGGTATGTGAGGCAGGATGTAATGAGTTAAAGTATAGAAACTCTAATGACGTTATTTATCGCTTACACTCACCTCATATGCTAATTCCTTCGAGGTGAGGCAGGATGTCAATGATTGTTCCATAATGTAATCGGGGGATCACGACCTTACGCCACCCTGATAGAGCGTGGTTGATCTTGAGCCTTATGTATGTATGATGATAAGCTAAGCATACTGTGATGAGCATATGATGATACTACTATTACACCGCGCCTAATTGGCCGGGCAGTCACCGCCAAGGCGGGCAGCTATATGATACACCATGGCCAAATGGCATGGGCAGACACCACTAGTGGGCGGCATGAGATGTTACCCCGGACGCGGGAGCCTGGATGCAGGCTCATGTTGTGATTATCACACCGATCTGATATGGACGGGCAGTTTATACATAATGCATATATAATATGATATGATGATGAGCATGAGTAAGACAGCATGATTTGTTTTCTTATACTTGGCAGTTAGATTCTGATGTTCCATATGAGTATCTTCCTTATATCATTGTCTTACTTCATTGTTTATGCCTCTCATACTCAGTACAATATTCGTACTGATGTTCATTTTCTTTTGACGCTGTGTTCATGCCCGCAGGTAGACAGGGAGGATAGCTCGATCCAGATCCGTAGTAGCTGTCAGCTGAGTGGAAGCCCTCCATTGTCCCGGAGGTGCTTATGATTATTCTTTTGCGTATATATCGCCATGTATATGTATTTGTTTTTGGGCACGATGGGGTCTTGTCCCGTCCCGATGTTCAGCACTCCAGTAGGGGCTCGTAGATACGCAGTGCGGGTTAGATGGTCTCAGGAGATCACTACTGTATACATATCTATATTATTTTGATAGCCTAAGGGCACATGTACACGAAAGTATTTTATGTTTTCATACGAAATATGATTTTCCTCCGCTATGAGTATAAATATGATAAAAAGAGCATTAAATGAGTAAAATGAGCGACAGAGCGAGCGGTGCTCGGTGGTTAGCCCCGGGTACCCGTCGCGGCCCCTAGCTGGGTCGTGACACTTTTATTCACTTAGCTCACTTATTCGAAATTTTCCTTGATTACTTATTTGTATCCCACCAATGCGTTGTAGTTCTTCCAGTGTTCTGCCACTTCTTGTTCGTGTCATGAATTCCTTGCAAAAATACCCTCTTCGTTCTTCTCCTTCCTGCTGCCAAGGCTAGTCCATACTCATGAATATTTCCCATACATCCTTCTATTTCATTTATAATTAAACCTTGGTATTCCGTATCCTCATCCCATGTCATTGATGTACTACCTCCCGGTTAGCTTTGTTAGTTCATTAACCTCTCGCTTGTCTTTGGTGATTGCTCAATTTTTCTTTTCTTCCTTTCTTCTTTTTTTGACTAGCCCATTAGTGTACCTTTCCTGCTTTCATCCTCAAACCTTCCTTGAGTTCCTTCCTCCCCGAGCGCCCTTCTCCACTTGTTATTTTATAGTATCGACCCTAACGTTCGTAAAATATTCTTTTAAACGTGAAAATCCGTTCTATTCTTAAATCATCTTTTAGGAAAGCTTCTCTGTTTCCAAGGCAACCGTGTCGGTATGACTACACATTTATCCCTTTAGACAGCTCTCGAGAGCTGGAAATCTCTTAGTATCGTTGCAAGGCCTGATCATTCTCTCTCTTACTTCACATCCCTATTTGTGATTACTATCCTTTAGTCCCACTTATCGAAGTCTGTTTTCTGACCCCACACATTCATCTTTTGTTTCACACTACCATACTTTATCCCTTTCGCATGCCTACCTTCGAATTTTATCCAAATAGTCCCTGTACTTACCCATCGTCCCTCTTGGAAGCTTCACTTACCCTGTTCGATTGATGCCTTCAGTATACCGCAACGTCTGTTGCTGGGACACATATACCGGTTGGCACATATGGGATGTCCTACACACACACACACACACACACACACACACACACACACATATATATATATATATATATATATATATATATATATATATATATATATATATGTTCACTAACTCCTCGCTTACAAAGTACTTCCCAATACTATTCGATCTCACCCTAATTCTAGAGTTGTGATACACCTTCTTTCTCTTTGCCGGTCATTATCCACCTCATCCTTCGAAATCTTTCAGGGTTTCCAACCACTCCGCATACTCCAATTTCCCTTAGGCTACTCTATCTTCTCATCTGTCTCTTAAGTCTGAATTTGTAGGACTCTTAATATACTTCCCAGGGGGTCACCCATCCTAGTATTTCTCTCACCCCAGTATGCTTAACCTTGGAGTGCTAATGGGATCTGGTGCGTTAGTGCTGGTACGATCACATCCACCCTACTACGTGACCTTTATCGTATGACCTAGAACCAGTTAAAGTTCTAACGGGCCTCAATAAATTCTCGTAATGCATCTCCCTCCGGGTCAAAAGGAACTCTTACTCGTCCGACTAAGCAAATGCTATTTTGGCCATTGAAATCCTCAATATCACCTTCAATCTGCATGTATGACTACTTTTCATCCTAGCTTTCAAAATTCCCAATGGTGGCGAAGGCATCTTGATCGCAGTTACTTCCAAATACTTAAGTCACTGATCCCCTTTAGGATTTCCGCTCATCACTATTCAGTATTACCTTGAAGTAAATACATACGCACATACAAAGTTCCAATAAAAACTCGTATACCTGTAGCCGATCGGTCCTTAGCTTGATCTGGTGGGCTATAGAGTGAAGTGTGCTATTCATCCTTGTCTTCCCACCGTCTCCTAGTCTGGCCTAAGATAATACTGAAACGTAAGGAAAATCTAGATGTGCCAACTTTGTACTTCCTCAATTACGTCTTCATCCACAGGAGTCTCGTGAACCCTTAAACGGGTCTCTGTCATATGATTTCTCAGTCGGGTCTCCTCCTACTGGAGCCACATCCTCTGATGGGTCCGCCTCAGTGGAATAGTTGATGCTCTTTATTATACCTCTTGACATCCTCGATCCTGAGTCGACGGCGATACGGGTCTCATGTCCCCCTTCGGAGCCTCATTTACGCTCCCATTAACTGAACTTGTCCTCTCCACCAATACAATCCTGCAATTTAACAAAAATCATACCAAGAACGAGCATTCCTATCATTGGCTCTACTGCACGATCTATGATCAGAGAGAAATATGACATCCTAAATGTCTTGTAGCTTCCTGTTTATAGATGTGGTGCACAACACATCGATAAACAAGACTCTACCAAACACGGTCTGTAGACACTCCGAGGATGAACTGCTCTGATACCACTTTTGTCACGACCCAAACCGATGGGCCGTGACTAGTGCCCGAGCTGGACACTCGTACACGAACCTGTTAGCTATAATTAGACTGATACTAGGACAATGCGGAAAATTTGCAAAAACGTGTTGTAAACTCATAATGCCATATATTAAAATGAACCTGTCTCCTGAGGAGTCACAGTTAACCAAACATAACAAAATATGCAAGCCGACAAGGCTGCCACAATACGCGGGAATAGCAAAAACGAACTACATCCGTATAGCTGACCAAACCATATATACAACCCACATATGTCTACAAACCTCTAAGAGTATAATAATGCCTATGTCAAAGGATCTGTACCAAAATGACTCAAGCTCCAGAACAATAGAGCTCTCCAAGCAGCTTAGCAGAAGTCCTAAGCCAGAGGATAACCAAGCTGAGTGTCTGTACCTGCGGGCATGAAACGTAGCCCCCGAAGAAAGAGGGCCAGTACGAATAGTGTACTGAGTATGTAAGGCATGAAATCAACATATACATAAAATACTGGAAAACATTTGAGGCATGTCAATGAATGGCAAAATAAATGCATCAGTATAGCTATATCAAGAAACACATATATATCCATAGAAATATCACAACAAAGGCCACAACGTCACCCCCTGTCAACTGTGCCATATATATACACATCATAACAAAGGCCACAACGTCACCCCCTGTCAACTGTGCCATACATATACACATCACAACAAAGGCCACAGCACACCCCCTGTTAATTGTGCCATATATATACACATCACAACAAAGGCCACAACACACCCCCTATCAACTGTGCCATATATATACACATCACAACAAAGGCTACAACACACCCCCTGTCAACTGTGCCATACATATACACATCACAACAAAGGCCACAACACACCCCTGTCAACTGGGCCATATATATGCACATCACAACAAAGGCCATAGCACACCCCTGTCAACTGTGCCATATATATACACATCACAACAAAGGCCACAGCACACCCCCTGTCAACTGTGCCTTACATATACATGAAGAATGAAAATGAGTGCAGTGCATAATCAAAATGAAATAATAGAGCTCTCTGTAATATCACAAAATAGCCATATGCATATATTATACTCATGGCATGCATAGGAGTTCAAATGAAAACTATCGCTCTATCCCACCTTGGAGGAACAATTTATAAGGTGAGATCGACAATAATGAAATAAATAGAGAAAATCATGAAATAGCTTAACATTTTCATATCATCGTTGTAATCATATTTGAGACCTTTAAGCATAAAATCATCCTCGACGTAATCCTCATAAAAACGTCCTCATTCTTAACATCATAAGAAACTTTAAGAGTCATAAACTTCTAGATTTGAAATCAAAGAGGTTATGAAAACACTTATGAAATCTTACCATAGGAATCACGCCTTTGAAGGAAAGGGACGAGCCTTAACATACCTGTTCAACCTCCTAGTAGCTACGCTTATGTGTCCGAGCTCGCAAGTCTACATTTAAGAGGATTTATACTAACGTTATCCTCTTCATCGCACACTTGTACCAAGTTTCAAATTATACTATTCTATATTCTACCGAAAATCGGGCAGCACCCCCGAATTCTCAATTCAACAACCAACAACAACAATCACAATACCAACATCCATAACAACATTTCCAACACCAACATGTACCATAAAACATCCCACACGCTGTTTTCCAACTTCCATAACTAACAAACTTACTACACGATTGTTTAGCGACTTTATCTCGGTAAATAAGCCTTAACTAATACCAAAAGAGAAAGATTCATACCTTTTTTTTCTTGTAACGTCCATAATTTTCTACTCCGATGTGCTATCGACGAGCGATTTTGCGTTGGAAACTAGACTCGACGAACTTCATTTTAGTCTTTAGTTTCACCTTAAAACACTTCATACGCTAAGAGATATGCGTCCCCCATGTTGGACCAAAATTTTCACACAAAACAGTACCCATCCTTTCTCCGATGTCGTACTACTTCGTTTCTTCGACTCATTTCCTTATAAAACCTTCCGGTATATCTTATATACATCCTTAACTTATTAAATATACTTAATAATGCTTTCTCTTTATATTCCAAAGTGGTTTTACTTAACCCTAACTCAACGTACTTATGTTTCAAATTCAATAAGTGCTTTTCGAAGATACGGGGTGAAACACTTACGTCACCTCGATATAGTTATGGATTATCTTTGGATTCTAATGCCTGATTTACAATATGTTTATGATGAGTATATGATAATACGATCCCACCGTGCCTAGATGGCCGGGCATAACCCTGCAACGGCGGGCGACATGAGATTACACCGCACCTAGATGGCCGGGCATGACACCGCGAAGGCGGGCTGCGTATTATTACACTGTGCTTAGAGGGCCGGACATGACACCACTAGTGGGCAGCGTGAGATAGTTACCCAGACACGGGTTAACGATGATGGCATATATATGATATGCATACATGTGTTTTCCTTTAAAGGTCAAGCAGGTTATATCTTCAGCTCATGTTACATTGTTTCTTTATTATGTTATTATTATTCATACCTTACATACTCAGTACAATGTTCGTACTGACGTCCTTTATTTTTGGAAGTTGTGTTCATGCCCACAAGTAGATAGGGAGACGGCGCAGATCCGTAGGAGCTTATCAGCGGACTTACAGGAGCACTCCATTATTCCGGAGGTGCTACTTATGATCATGTTCTTTTGTGCATATATATATTTTGGGCACGACGGGGTCCTGTCCCGTCCTTATGTCTAGTACTCTAGTGCAGGCTCGTCGATACGTACGTGTGGGTTGTTGGTGTCCCACGATGATCACATTATACTTTTGTATATCATTTTAGTAGCCGTAAGGGCTTCTGTATATTGATATGGGTTACTTGGATATTATATAAGTTCAAGTTGAGTATGAAGATTGGCTTAATGAGAGGTGCTCGGTAGCTAGCTCCGGGTTCCCGTCATAGCTCCGGGTTCCCGTCATAGCTCCTAATCGGGTCATGACAAAAGTGGTATCAGAGCAGTTCCGTCCTAGGCTGTGTCTACGAGCTGTATCCGGTAGAGTCTCATTTATAGGTGTGAAGCGCGCCATACTTATAAATAAGAGGCTGCGGGGCATTTAGGAAAAATGACCATTCTTTTTCCTATTAGATCGTGCGATAGAGCCATGTTATAAGATTTTCTCCTCCCTAATTATGTGTTATTATTTTAGTGATGTCGCTGAAGAGAAGAGCTACAGCCGCCCAGAGGGGCAAGGCTACGACAGAAAGGCTAATAAAAAGGGAGCCGCCAACAAATATAGAAGAAGGTGAATCTCAAAATGAGGCTCCATCAAATACCTCTCACACTCCTCGTATTCTAGAAGAACAAGAGGGGGTTTCAGCTCCAGCTCCTATGCATCCAGTTCCTTCACCGGCTACTTCGGATCAAGAAATGACCGAAGTTATTCAGCTATTGACATAGTTAGTTGCCGCTCAGGCACAGCAGCAAAGTACGGGTTCAAGTGACAGGACAACTAGTACTCGAGCTCGGGATTTTATGAGTTTAAACCCTCCAGAATTTTTCGGGTCAAAGCCGAATGATGACCCGTAAGGTTTTATTGATGAAATGTTGAGATCATTGAAAATTATCTATGCCTCCAAAACTGAATCGGTGGAGTTGGCATCTTATAGACTCCGGGATTTGGCGGTTCTTTGGTACAATAACTGGATATCTTCAAGGAAGGAAAATGCACCTCCCCCGGTTTGGCAAGAATTTGTGGATTCTTTCCTTCGTCACTATTTGCCACCCGAGGTCCGTCGAGCTAGAGCAGATAGATTCTTAAATTTGAAGTAGGGGAATATGAGTGCCCGGGAGTATAGCCTTCACTTTAATTCATTGGCTAGATATGCTCCGACCACAGTGGCCGACATGGGAGATAGAGTGCACGGGTTCGTGAGTGGCTTGGGGCCAAATTTGTTTAAAGACTGCTTGACAGCTTCATTGTAGGAGGGGATGGACATTTCCCGTATTCAGGCCCACGCCCAGAATTTAGAAGAGCGGTAACATTCGCAAAGAGGTGAGTGTGATATTGATAGAGGGTAGAGTTAGGGGGCCAGATCTATGGGTGCCGGTAACGACTATAGAGGGGGATCGAGGCAGTTACATTCTAAATACTCAGGCCAGTCGGCGACTAGTGCACCGCCCCGATTTGCAAGCAGGATATTTGACCGCTCCATTTATTCAGGATAGGGTCAGAACTCGAGAGCTTGAGGTTCCTAGTTTGGAGACGATTATAGTCAGAGGAGACCACCGGTCCCACGATGTAGTCAGTGCTGAAAGTTACATTCAGGCCCGTGTCGTCAAGGCTCCGATGCTTTTTATGTTTGTGGACAGACTGGGCACATGATACGTGATTTTCCCTCGAGGTATGGTAGAGGTGGGGTTCAGCCCACAGGATCAGTAGCTAGTTCTTCTTCGTCTGTGCGCCCGATAGGGCAAACTCCCAGATTCCAGCAGGTCGAGGTAGAGGCACAGGGGGAGCGTCCAGTTCAGGTGGTACCCAGCCCCGTATCTGTGCTCTAGCCGAACGAAAGGATCTTGAGTCCTCCCTGGATGTGGTTACAAGTATACTATCTATATTCTCTCATGAGGTTTATGCATTGATAGATCCGGGTTCCATGTTGTCTTATATTACACCTTATATTGTTGGTCGTATTGGGGTGATGTCATGCCCTAAATTTAAGGGGCCGCGACCGGCACCCAGTGCCCACCTGGACCGGGTGAACCAACATTTAAACTTACATTGAGTTAAGAACGTGGATAGGCCTAGAGTGGCCACCTGCACTCAGAAAAATCCCAACACAGATATATACATATAAATCTCTACGGTCTGGCCGCCTCCTTAAGAAATAAAACATAACTGTATGCGGTCCGGCCTCCTCATGGAATATATGTGAAACTTCTCAAACCACTGTACGAGATGCAACGACTCTCATAAGTAACTATGCATCAAAGGATGGGCCACAGGGCCAAGAACTGACTGACTGTACTGTACATATGTCTACAAGCCTCTAAAGAAGCATAACTGAGTCATAGGCAGGACAGGGCTCCCTCTCACCCGTCGTCCTTAAACACACAAGAAAGAATCCACATAGCCCTGGCAACTCCGAACAAAAGCGAGCTCACCACCAGCGGATGTCAAGTACTATCTACTGAGGAGTTCTGTCAATCTATCGATTTGTACCTTCAAGCATAAATGCAGCGCTCCCTAGCAAAAAGGATGTCAGTACGAAACATATACCGAGTATGTAGGGCAGAAGAGTAACACACACATAGGGAGTCATGAATGAAATCTGAAAATCATAAGCTAAACTGACTGACCGAATACACCTGTATGTCTGACTATCTAACCATATCTGTATGAATGAATCTATATGTCTGACTATCTGAACATACCTGTATGAATGCATCTGCTTACTGAAAATGCCTCTGAGGGAATATGATACGCATAGGTCATAGTGCCGAGAAACGTACGGCCCGATCCATATCCCATATAGGCCGCTTCGGGCGTAATAACATAATGGCCCCTTCGGGCATAATAGCATAATGGCCACTTCGGGCAGCCCCTTCGGACATCATTATCATCATCACTGTGCACCAGCTGATCAGGTGGTAATTCGTACATAACGTTTCGCCCATTTCCCCATACCCCATATATATATAACTCCTTCTAGTCATGGCTCAATATGCATATATGTATATGAATGTAATGCATAAATGTGAACTAACATAATCATGATATAAAACACAGGACCCAAGAAATGAAGGGACACTCATAACAAAGGGTATAGAATCATCAAGAACTAAGATACTCCTAGTACTTCTAAGAGTAGAGTAATATGGAGACTCGGTTACTAGTTGTTCGCTCATGTCATAGGATCATACCAAAATGAAAGAAAGGGAAGGCCTTAACATACCTGGAAGCTTACTTCTCGACTTTTCAAACTTACTTCCTGTCTTGCAAGCTACATAAGATCATTCGTAGTCTCATAATCAACATATAAAACCTTTCATACCGTTGTTAGGCTCATTATCATATGCTTTTCTTAAGCGTTCAAATTAAACACTCTTATACTTTGCCGAAATTTGGGCAGCATCACCCCTGTTTATATCCCTAGCCTAAAATCACAATACCAACAAAACAACCACAACAGTGCTGGCATCAACAGCATTGTCATCAATACCAAAATATACTCTATAAAACATCCCACTCGATGTTTACCCAATTTCTCAACCAATCAATTGACTTTACGAAGCTTTAACAACTAAATCTCCTTGATACAATTCGTAATATCAATAATAAGGAATATCATTACCTCAATCAAGGTTGTAAGAACTTGAAATATTATTTATCTTCAATAGGCTCCTTTGATCCATCATGATTTGATGTATAAAACAGGAACTACAAAACTCTTAACGCTTTTCGAGCCTCGGATGTAGTCTTGTTACATTAATCCGCTAAGAAAAATGATCCTTCTATGTTTCTTGGGTCTCTTGGAAGCTTTTTGGTGGAGAGGAGTGGAGAAAATGAAGCCAAAGACCATATTTTGGTCTTAAATAGGAGCTCAAGGTCGGTTACTGCAGCAAGTCGGTTACTGTAGCATGCAGTTCTACTCTGTCAACCTAACTTGTAACGTTCATAATTCTCTACTCCGATGTCATATCGACAAGTGGTTTATCGAATTGGAGACTAGACTCGAAGAACTTCATTTTAGGCTTTCGTTTCACCTCAAAACATCTTATACTCTAAAAGATATTCCTTCCCCAAGTTGAACCAGAATTATCGTACGAAACCTTGCCCATCTTTTCTCCAAAGTCATACTACTTAATTTCTTCTACTCATTTCCTTATAGGATCTTCCAGTATTCCATATATACATCCTTTACTCATAAAATATACTTAATAATGCTTCACTTCATATATTCCAAAGTTATTTTACTTAGCCATAGCTCGACATACTTACGCTTAAATTTAACAAGTGCTTCTTCAGAATTACGGGATGTAACAGGTGAAACCTGTGCCAATTAAACGTTTTGAGGTATCTACTTCAGTTGATGATCCCGTAATAGCTAAACAAGTGTACAAACATTGTATAATTGTTGTATGTGATCGTCAGACTAACGTTGATCTATTTGAGCTGAAAATGTTAGATTTTGTTGTGATTATGGATATGGATTGGTTGGCCTCTTGTTATGCTAATGTTAATTACAGAATGAAAATGGTTCGATTCTAATTTCTGGGAGGACCCGTGATTGAATGGAAAGGTAATACAGCGTCTCCCCGAGGTAGGTTTATTTCCTAGGTTAAGGCAAGGAAGATGATAGCTAAAGGCTATATTCATCACTTAGTCCGAGTTCATAACACCGAAGTAAAGCCAACGACTTTCCAATCCGTCCCGGTAGTGAATGAATTTTCGGATGTATTTACAAATGAACTCCCAGGTTTTCCTCGAGAAAGAGAGATTGATTTTTCTATTAATGTATTACCGGATACTAAACCTATATCTATTCCTCCTTACCGAATGGCTCCTGCAGAACTGAAATAGCTAAAGGCACAATTGAAAGATTTGCTTGAGAAAGGATTTATTAGGCCCAGTTCATCACCGTGGGGAGCTCCTGTCCTATTTGTGAGAAAGAAAGATGGTTCCCTACGGATGTGCATTGACTATCGGCAGCTGAACAAGGTGATGATAAAGAATAAATATCCTCTCCCAAGAATCGATGATTTGTTTGATCAATTACAGGGCGCCAAGTGGTTTTCCAAAATAGACCTGAGGTCAGGCTATCATCAAGTGAGAGTTAGAGAAGAAGATATTCCTAAAACAGCTTTCAGAATGAGATATGACCAGTATGAATTTCGGGTAATGTCAATTGGGTTAACTAATGCCCCGGCGGTGTTTATGAATTTGATGAATAATGTGTTCAGGCCTCTCTTAGATCTATTAGTGATTGTGTTCATTGATAATATCCTTGTATACTCTCGGGCAGAATCCGAGCATGCACACCATTTACGCATTGTCAATGGGATTCTTCGTACTCGTGAATTGTATGCAAAATTTTCAAAATGCGAATTTTGGTTGAATTTTGTGACTTTTCTAGGCCATATTATTTCAGTTGAAGGCATTCGAGTAGATACTCAGAAAATTGAGGCTGTGAAGACTTACCAAGACCTACAACGCCTACAGAAGTCCGTAGTTTTCTGGGATTGGCAGGCTATTATAGAAGATTTGTGGAAGGGTTTTCCTCTATTACAACACCATTGACAAAGCTAACTCAGAAGTTAGCGAGATTCCAATGGACTGATGCTTGTGAATGCAGTTTCCAAGAATTGAAGGATAGATTAACGTTGGCCCCAGTCCAAAACACTTGTAGAAGGGCCAGATGGTTATGTTGTATATTGTGATGCCTCTGGTGTTGGGTTAGGCGATGTGTTGATGCTGCACGGCAGGGTCATTGCCTATGCTTCAAGGCAGTTGCGGAAACCTAAGAAGAATTATCCGACCCATGACCTTGAATTAGCAGCGGTTATTGTCACGACCCAACCGAAGGGCCGCGACGGGCACCCGGTGCTAACCCACCCAGGCACCTCTTATCATACATTCACATCTACATCTAGGTGAGCCACATAGCTAATTCATATTTTCCATCCATTATTCATACTAATCCCATTGGGCAATGATACATATTTATATATATGCTCATCAATAACAATACCCATATCAATGTACATAAGCCGACGAGGCTAACAAAATGATATACACAAGACTAGGCGACAAGAAAAAATACATCTAACCATATACACATGTCTACGAGCCTATAAGGAGAGTATGTCATATCATATAGGCGAGATAGGACACCGCTATGCCCATAAAAATGTACACAAAAGAATAAATACCAAAAGTTGTAGCTCCGCTATGTAGTCCCTGAGTAATAAAGCTACGGATCAAGCCTGTCGCCCTGGCCACCTGCGGGCATGACACAACATCCACAAACAAAAGGACGTCAATACGAAGAATGTACTGAGTATGTAAAACGTGAGCAACATCATTATGAAAGCATAATAGACAACATAAGAAATAGCATAGGATGGGAGATAGTAGTATCATAGTCATAAACACTTACTTGCTTTTCATAGGGACTTTCCATTTCTAATGCGTGATTGTGTACATACATCCGTATCCGTTTCCATACTGATTTACATTTCGTATCCATTTTCGTATTCATATTGTCACGACCCAACCCCGTGGGCCGTGACTAGTGCCCGACTTGGGCACCCCCAACATGCTCGTTACCAAATTCAGCATACAAATGGCCTGTATATAAGTAAATACCAGACGAGGCTCCACACGGGTGCCTACAACCATATACCCTACAGAGAAGCCGGCAAGGCTTTCAGATCATACACAACGTATTAAGACATACATATATGCAACCGATAGGGTCGTCACGGCGGATGAGCCACCCGAACCCAAATCACATGACACATCCAGACAAAATTATACATTACCCATGTCTATGTCTACAGACCTCTAATACAGAACGACAGAAACATATGGCGGGACAGGGCCCCGCCGTACCCTGAACAACATAAACATGTACACCAAAAGAGTATATACCAAAACGTCGGCTCCGAAAGCAAGAGGAGCACTCCGAACCGCAGGATGGAGATCCTATACCGGTGGGTCACCAAAACAAGAATCTGTACCTGCGGGCATGAAACGCAGCCCCCCGAAAAGAGGGGGTCAGTACGAAATATGTACTGATTATGTAAAGCATACAACACAGAAAGCAAAGTCACAACTGAAATACGATATATAGAAAGCGAGCACAATAGCCAGCATACTAAGGAGTCGTATCCAGCGTACAACAGGCAAAAGAAGTTCCGGAGAAATCAACACGGCAATCGGGATGACAAAATGTTTGCTTTCTTTTGGAAAACATCTTTGTTTCACACACATAGAAGAATCAACGCACAATTTCCGCGGCTATAAGTCCAGCGGTCACAATCACACATACCGCGGTCAAGTATCCAGCGGTTTTCTATCACAAGTTCGACATACCGCGGTCAAGGGTCCAGCGGTCTATGTCGGCATAATCACAAGTGCGGCAGACGCGGTCAAGGGTCCAGCAGTCAATGCCACACGTCCGGCATGACGCGGTCAAGGGTCCAGCAGTCAATGTCGGGCATACCGCGGTCGAGGGTCCAGCGGCCAATATCACATATGCGCATATTCACATAACCGGCCCGGGACTCGGTAACACAAAAGATAACCAGACAAAATGCCAAATTATCACTTTCCAAACATAATCACACATGCCAGGATCATGCATCACACAGGACTCAGGTATACCAAAATCGTATATCGGAAAATAAAGAAAATTAGTAGTTTGTCCAGAATCTCAAGGTAAGATTTTTAAAAACGCTTTAGATGTCAAAAACATTTTATAATGCTCATGAAGGTGGTCATAACACCTATCATATAGTGAACAGCATAATAACCAGGAGTTACTTGCGAACTCCGGACAAGAGTACATTGGCTAAAGCCGTACATCACATGTCAGGGTTTCGGTCCCCACAATTGGGTCAATAATCATTAAAATCCATCTCGGGATAGATAAAATATCTCCCGTTTAGTAGTCGGAACAATAACCATGAGTTCCCTTGACTTACCGTACGGGAATAAGACAAACAGAACAATAAGAGAGGCATCGGGGATAGCGGGCCCACCTCGGGCCAAGTCGAGGCGGCGGACGAGAATCACGCCCATTAGACACTACAGAGTCATCCAGGAAAGTTTTAGAACGATTGGGTTACATTTGTAAAAGTTTTGGAAGTCCAACCACTTTTCTAGTAAAATGCACCTTTTATAATTCAATTCTATTGAATGAATAGTAACGAAAACTAATCTCGGGTTACGATGAGCAGGATGGTCCCCGAGGCCGAAATCACAACCTAGTAGACCTAGGGCATGCCAAAGAAGGAAAGGATAAGCTTTACATACCTTTTCCGCCCTTTATACGTCTCCAAAATCGAGCCTCAAGTTCGTCAAAAATCTACAAATGGTCAAGTTTGCCAAATGTCAAATTCAAGCCTTTCAATAGCCCAAGCTTGTTACATACTTGCCTACCTAAATTTTGGCAGCATTTCCCCTATATATATGACATCCCCGAGACTTAGCTCGGCTCAATATATCAACAACAACAACAACAACCCATTCAACAATATACATAACTACCACAAATCGCACTAAAATGCAAAGATTCCTCTTTTCTTCATAAAGCAAAAACCTTCATTTCAACTCTAACCATTAAATTCCTTCACTCTCCTCACATATCCATGATTACAACAACCAAAATATTAATTCAAATCAGTCCATCAATTTCAATTAAAACAGCCCCTCACCCATAAATTTCAACAAAATAACAAACGAGTTTATAATGTTGTTTTCTCCGTTCTAATTCGTTAAAAGTCTAAATAAACACTTTAATAACATAAAAGGAATTTTATAAATACCTTATCAGAAGCTCCACCACGAAAATTTCATCCCCCAAGACCAATATTTATCTCAAATTGAAGGCAACGCAACGTACAACGTTTTTCTCTTCATGAGCTTCGGGATTCGGAGCTCGGATTTTGATCAAAATGGCTTCCTTAGCCTAGGATCTCTCTCTCTCTCTCTCTCTCTCTCTAATGTTTTTGGAGGATATTAGCTGAAAATGATCAGCCCTCAAGTGAATTTGCCATATATATTAACGTTAATGGGCCTCATGGGCCGAAACATTAGTGTTTGGGTCGGGTCCAAACTTGCTGCCCTGCCAGCCCAAATGGCATCGTCCATATTCCTTTATCCAAATATCATTTTGACGAGCGGTTTGTTGCGTTGGAAACTAGACTCTATGAACTTCATTTTAGGCTTTTGAAACACCTTAAAACTACTCATATACTAGGAGATATGCTCCCAACAATATGGGCTAAAAATCTGGTCCGAGATTTTACTGAAGTTGTTCCGATTCATTTTGTTTAGATTCGTTTATCTTCTAATCCTCTTCCAACTCTCATGTAACCTCTTATACATACATATACATACCCATATACATACATAACAATCCATACACGTCTCGAAGGGTCCGGAGAATCACCATAACCTTAAACGTAACTGGAGAACTTACGAAGCTTCGACGAAACTCCAATCGCAAAAATATATTCATATCTTTTATCCATCTTCTATATCATTACTAATAATCTCAAATACTTTAAAAGGGCACTCACATTACCTCATATACGCTCATAACGCGATTTCAAATCCTTTTGGTTACGATGTCACCTCGGGATACTTAAGGCAACCATATATATAACGATATTCTTACTAACTCGATTAACTTTCCTTGAACTTTCTTAACTCATTCTTTCTTGTCTTAATTAAAATAGCACAGACTCTTACGGGGTGTAACATCCTCCCCCCCTTAGGAACATTCGTCCCCGAATGTCAAATTAGTCCTACATAATTATACTGCTTCTGGTGATCTTATAACGATTCACTTGTAACTTGAACTCATCTATCATGCTATGCCTTTCTTTACTTAGCCTAATGCCATTCTCCACCTGACATCTGTTAATATTGATCTTCCAAATATAGTAGACACGATTTAGCTACCTCCGTAATCGACTGCAACTTACCATATCCATCTATACTTGAAGCTTAAGTCGAGTTCTTCTTGCTCGTTCTCTTTAAATTCACTGTCTTCTAGTAACTAGCTTGTTCTTACCATCTCACTTAAACCATTGTGCAATTTCCCTTAATCCCACTTATAACACTTCAAGCATATTATCTCGTGTCGTTTCTCTATTTTTGACTCAACTCTTCTATCGCCCCTCTGAATCCTCAATGTCCATTCCCTAGGGTACGTTTATGGTCACCTCATATAGTTCTACTGGGTTAAAGATCACTTTACCTTTACTAACACCCGGAAGAAGAAAATCACATAATATGATAGAGTACAGATCTATCCACACGCATATTTCTCAAGAAAGGATTAATAATATACCTGGGTCGGCACCTGGTGCCATCTCTGGGTCCCGTCGGCTGGTCAGCGCATATAGGCGGTTCGATGGACCGCCGGAACTGGAGGCTCCGCCGCGACCTCTGCCACGACCTGCTGGTGCCGGTGTGCCCCGTCCCATCGGGCGTATGGCTACGGAAGGGGAAGACGAACCAGCGACTGATCCGGTAGGCTGTGCTGCTCCCCCGGCACGGTCCCCGAGTGGGCAGTCTCTCATATAGTGGCCCTGCTGGCCACAGGTAAAGCAAGCACCCATGGCACGACGGCACTCCCCCTCCCGGTGGTGTCTCCTACAGAGAGGGCAGCGGGGTAAAGGTGGCCTCCACTGGCTGGAATCTCTGTCCCTCTGAAAGTCTGAAGCCCTAGAGCTCTGGCCTGCCCTCGAATACTCTGCACCATCCGATTCCCAGCCGGAGAACTGTGGGGGGGTGCTCTGTGCAGGCTGGGGAGGATATCCGCTCTGCTGCTGCTGAGGCTGCCTGCCTCGCGATCCCCCAGAATATCTCGCGGATCTGGATCTCTTGGGCGGACCCCTGTCATAATCCCTGTCAGGCTGGCGCCCTCGGCGTCGGTCCTCCATACTCTGGGCGTGGGCCTGTATACGGGCAATGTCCATCCCTATCTGGACCGCCAGCACCGTACAGCTGTCAACCAAATAATCATCCAACCCCATCAATGACCGGTGCATCCGGTCAGTCATATCAGCAACATAGGTGGACGCATATCTGGCCAGTGAATCAAACTCCAGACTGTACTCCCTGACATTCCTGCCCCTCTGCCTCAATAGCAGGAACCTGTCTACTCTAGCCCGCCTCATCTCCGGAGGTAGAAAATGGGCCAGGAAGGCCTCTGGGAACTCTCCCCATACCGCTGGAGGGGCATCCTAACCTCTGGATAACATCCAAGACTCATACCAATTGGCTGCTACATCGTGCAACCGGTATCACGCCAACTCAACCGACTCTGTCTCGGAGGCACTAATCAATCGCAGGGCACGCTGCATTTGTCGGATGAACTCCTGAAGGTCCTCTGCGGGCTTTAACCCGAAAAACTCTGGTGGGCGACAAAGTAGAAAATCACGAGCCCTTTTACTATTGCGTCCGTCTACACGATCATCTCCTGCTCCCTGTCTCTGAACCTGTCCCGCCACCAACTGAGTCAATAACTAGACTGCGTCTCTCAGGGTCCCATCATCTGCCCGTGGCTGGGGGGCTGGGGGTACAGGTACTGGTGCCGCGGGAGCTGGCGGTGGGGCCGCCCCCGGTACTGCAGCTGTGGCTGCTCCGGACCCCTCCGGTACTGGTGACGTAGCAGAACTGGCCATTGAAGGCTCAACATCTGGCTCGGTCTGGGCACGAGCCCTAGTAGTCACCCGAGCTCGACTGGTCTCACCTACCGCTGTAGATTTGCCCTTTTGGGCGTCTGTGGCCTTCCTCGGAGGCATCGCTGAAAATATAACAATTCGTCAAGGAAGAACACTCCTGATAACACAGCTCTATCGCACGATCTAGGATCAGAAGAAAGGATAACACCCTAAATGCCCTGTAGCCTCCTGTTTATAGATGTGGTGCACAACACACCGATAAACAAGACTCTACTAGACACGGTCTGTAGACAACCCAAGGACGGAATTGCTATGATACCACTTCTGTCACGACCCAACCCCGTGGGCCGTGACTAGTGCCCAACTTGGGCACCCCCAACATGCTCGTTACCAAATTCAGCATACAAATGGCCTGTATATAAGTAAATACCAGACGAGGCTCCACACGGGTTCCTACAACCATATACCCTACAGAGAAGCCGGCAAGGCTTTCAGATCATACACAACGTATTAAGACATACATATATGCAACCGATAGGGTCGTCACGGCGGATGAGCCGCCGAACCCAAATCACATGACACATCCAGACAAAACTATACATTACCCACGTCTATGTCTACAGACCTCTAATACAGAACGACAGAAACATATGGCGGGACAGGGCCCCGCCGTACCCTGAACAACATAAACATGTACACCAAAAGAGTATATACCGAAACGTCGGCTCCGAAAGCAAGAGGAGCACTCCGAACCGCAGGATGGAGATCCTATACCGGTGGGTCACCAAAACAAGAATTTGTACCTGCGGGCATGAAACGCAGCCCCCCGAAAAGAGGGGGTCAGTACGAAATATGTACTGAGTATGTAAAGCATACAACATAGAAAGCAAAGTCACAATTGAAATACGATATATAGAAAGCGAGCACAATAGCCAGCATACTAAGGAGTCGTATCCGGCGTACAACAGGCAAAAGAAGTTCCGGAGAAATCAACACGGCAATCGGGATGACAAAATGTTTGCTTTCTTTTGGAAAACATCTTTGTTTCACACACATAGAAGAATCAACGCACAATTTCCGCGGCTATAAGTCCAGCGGTCACAATCACACATACCGCGGTCAAGTATCCAGCGGTTTTCTATCACAGGTTCGACATACCGCGGTCTATGTCGGCATAATCACAAGTGCGGCAGACTCGGTCAAGGGTCCAGCAGTCAATGCCACACGTCCGGCATGACGCGCTCAAGGGTCCAGCAGTCAATGTCGGGCACGCCGCGGTCGAGGGTCCAGCGGCCAATATCACATATGCGCATATTCACATAACCGGCCCGGGACTCGGTAACATAGAAGATAACCAGACAAAATGCCAAATTATCACATTCCAAACATAATCACACATGCCAGGATCATGCATCATACAGGACTCAGGTATACCAAAATCGTATATCGGAAAATCAAGAAAATAACTAGTTTGTCCAGAATCTCAAGGTAAGATTTTTAAAAACGCTTTAGATGTCAAAAACATTTTATAATGCTCATGAAGGTGGTCATAACACCTATCATATAGTGAACAGCATAATAACCAGGAGTTACCTGCGAACTCCGGACAAGAGTACATTGGCTAAAGCCGTACATCACATGTCAGGGTTTCGGTCCCCACAATTGGGTCAATAATCATTAAAATCCGTCTCGGGATAGATAAAATATCTCCCGTTTAGTAGTCGGAACAATAACCATGAGTTCCCTTGACTTACCGTACGGGAATAAGACAAACAGAACAATAAGAGAGGCATCGGGGATAGCGGGCCCACCTCGGGCCAAGTCGAGGCGGCGGACAAGAATCACGCCCATTAGACTCTACGGAGTCATCCAGGAAAGTTTTAGAACGATCGGGTTACATTTGTAAAAGTTTTGGAAGTCCAACCACTTTTCTAGTAAAATGCACCTTTTATAATTCAATTCTATTGAATTAATAGTAACGAAAACTAATCTCGGGTTACGATTAGCAGGATGGTCCCCGAGGACGAAATCTCAACCTAGTAGACCTAGGGCATGCCAAAGTAGGAAAGTATAAGCTTTACATACCTTTTCCGCCCTTTATACGTCTCCAAAATCGAGCCTCAAGTTCGTCAAAAATCTACAAATGGTCATGTTTGCCAAATGTCAAATTCAAGCCTTTCAATAGCCCAAGCTTGTTTCATACTTGCCTACCGAAATTTCGGCAGCATTTCCCCTATATATATGACATCCCCGAGACTTAGCTCGGCTCAATATATCAACAACAACAACAACAACCCATTCAACAATATACATAACTACCACAAATCGCACTAAAATGCAAAGATTCCTCTTTTCTTCATAAAGCAAAAACCTTCATTTCAACTCTAACCATTAAATTCCTTCACTCTCCACACATATCCATGATTACAACAACCAAAATATTAATTCAAATCAGTCCATCAATTTCAATTAAAACAGCCCCTCACCCATAAATTTCAACAAAACAACAAACGAGTTTATAATGTTGTTTTCTCCGTTCTAATTCGTTAAAAATCTAAATAAACACTTTAATAACATAAAAGGAATTTTATAAATACCTTATCAGAAGCTCCACCACGAAAATTTCATCCCCCAAGACCAATATTTATCTCAAATTGAAGGCAACGCAACGTACAACGTTTTTCTCTTCATGAGCTTCGGGATTCGGAGCTCGGATTTTGATCAAAATGGCTTCCTTAGCCTAGGATCTCTCTCTCTCTCTCTCTCTCTCTCTCTCTAATGTTTTTGGAGGATATTAGCTGAAAATGATCAGCCCTCAAGTGAATTTGCCATATATATTAACGTTAATGGGCCTCATGGGCCGAAACATTAGTGTTTGGGTCGGGTCCAAACTTGCTGCCCTGCCAGCCCAAATTGCATCGTCCATATTCCCTTATCCAAATATCATTTTGACTAGCGGTTTGTTGCGTTGGAAACTAGACTCGATGAACTTCATTTTAGGCTTTTGAAACACCTTAAAACTCCTCATATACTAGGAGATATGCTCCCAACAATATGGGCTACAAATCTGGTCCGAGATTTTACTGAAGTTGTTCCGATTCATTTTGTTTAGATTCGTTTATCTTCTAATCCTCTTCCAACTCTCATGTAACCTCTTATACATACATATACATACATAATAATCCATACACGTCTCGAAGGGTCCGGAGAATCACCATAACCTTAAACGTAACTGGAGAACTTACGAAGCTTCGACGAAACTCCAATCGCAAAAATATATTCATATCTTTTATCCATCTTCTATATCATTACTAATAATCTCAAATACTTTAAAAGAGCACTCACATTACCTCATATACGCTCATAACGCGATTTAAAATCGTTTAGGTTACGATGTCACCTCGGGATACTTAAGGCAACCATATATATAACGATATTCTTACTAACTCGATTAACTTTCCTTGAACTTTCTTAACTCATTCTTTCTTGTCTTAATTAAAATAGCACAGACTCTTACGGGGTGTAACACATATACATATTCATATTCATATTCATATACATATCATTTACATAGCATACCCGACCATGAAGGTTAGGTGTTTCACATACCTTGCCCTACCAAGGCTCAGTGTAATACATACCTGGCCCTACCAAGGCTCAGGGTTGTCTGTACCCAACTGCAGTGGTGCGCACGTAATATATATTCTACCCGGCCATATAAGCTCGGGTTTCATAATAGCCATATATAGGCACATATACATAAAAGCCCATAAGCTTCTTTCGCATCATTACTATCGTCGTTCATTACATCTATCCCTAGAGGATTACTCATCATAGGAGGAATTTAGTACAATCGTAACATATCGAGAATCATGAGCTTTGTAGCTTTTAAAGATAGAATCATTTGGAAGACATCATAGGCTTATGGAAGATTAGATATCTGGCCAAGGAACCATGCCTATGAAAGAAAGGTTAGCCTTACATACCTTTCCGTTCAACTATTCTATCACTTGCACGTTCTCCTTTAATGCTCACGTTTCTACCTTCATTAGAGTTATACTATTATTAGAAATCGATAGCTTAGCATACAAGACGAAAGCTTAGAGAAAATTGGACAGCATCTCCTTTATTTATACGACTTCCTCCATATCATATATCAACTCCCAAACATCAATAATAACATTCACAACATCATAACAATGGTCTTTATTCACCTACATTATCCATATTCCTCAATTCCCTTCGAGTCATCCATATCCATGGTCATAGCACACTATTACATTATCCATATTCCTCAGTTCACTTCGAGTCATCCATATCCATGGTCATAGCACACTATTACATTCACTCATATACAATGTTTATCCCATGTTCTTAATATCATTTATAACGTGATTATAATCATAACATATCAAAAATCATGACTCAATCCAAGCTACTACTCAAAAATGACACTATTCCCACATTCATGACCCATTTTCTATCTCGTTTTACAATCCAAGTCTTTCAACCTCTCACTACCTTAAATAACATGGAAAGACCATAAAACTTACCTTATATGGTATAGGAATAAGCCTTGGGTGGAAATACTTCACTTTAGCCAAAACCATAGTTCACCTCCAATAAAATTTCTTGACTTGGATGATCTCTATTGAGTTTCTTACACTTGGCTTTCTTAGTTTGATGAAGTTGATCATAAATTTCTCTTGGGTTCATATGGATGAAGAGTGGAGAGGGTTCTAGAGGAAGTGTCGGGTTAAAATGAAATGAAATAATGAATTTGGTCCCCTTTTTAACAACATAAAAATATGATCCGTCGGGAAGATATGCGGACACTTATACGGTCCGTATAAGTGACCGTGAAATTGCCGCTTCAACATCTCACTTCTGTGACCATTATATGGCACATTATACGATCCGTATAATTTTATACGGTCCTTATAATTTTATACGGATCGTATAAGTGACCATATAATCCAATCAGTGAGGGACCTTCACTATGACGATTCTGCGGACCTTATACGGACCGTATAATCAGCCGTGTAACCCATCTTTTCTCTGATCTTGTTCTCGTCACTTCGTTTGATCTCCAATCCTTAGGGAACCTTCTTGATACTTGTTTAACACCTCATTAACGATCTAAGGGATGTTATAATTCTTATCCAAGACACTATTAAATCATCATTAGCTTGTTACTCGTAAATCCTTTCCGATACACATCGTACGCCTTGCCCTCTCTTGGCAAACTTTCTCCTCTTACTCTGAATGTCTTTGCAAATCTTAATTAGGGTTATCAAATGTCATTTCTCACTTATTGCAATACCGTATACTTCATGCCCCTTGTTAGGCTATTCACTATGCATTAACGGGAAATTTTTCGAGGTGTAACATTCTTCCCCCATTAAGAATATTCGTCCTCGAATGTTATGATCTCGGGGGTTCTATAAAAATTTCACCGGAGTTTCCCGTGTAATAGGGCATTACCATCCTGTACAATTGCCCATAATAACAATGCCTCACAGGCCTCAACATAATAGCAATAGGGTTTGGCCACACACGACCCAAATGCATAAAAAGGAAAACATACATACCTCATGATCTTGATGTCTCATCTTGGATCTCTCCCGGGGGTTGGAATAATTGCAGGTACTTGGATTTCATATTTTCTTCCGCTTCACATGTAATTTCTTCTCGGTTATGGTTTCTCTGTAAAACCTTAACTGAGGCCATTTCTTTGTTTCTAAGCCTCCGTACTTACCTATCTAATATGACAATGGGTACCTCTTCATAAGTCAACTTTTCTGTCACTTGAACCTCATTTACTGGCACGGTCCTAGTAGGATCTC
Organism: Lycium barbarum; assembly: GCF_019175385.1. Taxonomy (NCBI): domain Eukaryota; kingdom Viridiplantae; phylum Streptophyta; class Magnoliopsida; order Solanales; family Solanaceae; genus Lycium; species Lycium barbarum. The sequence goes on along the minus strand of NC_083344.1, from coordinate 45,954,443 downwards.
CAACACATTTACGAAGCATCGAGACATGGAAAACTAGGTGAACTGACTCCAAATCAGGAGGTAGATCTAATTCATAAGCCACTTTGCCTACCCTGCGCACTATCTCATAAGGCCCAATGTACCGGGGACTAAGCTTACCTTTTTTGCCAAATCTCATTACACCTTTCATTGGCGACACTTTTAAGAATACCCAATCTTTCACTTGGAACTCTAAGTCCCTTCGACGATTATCCGCATAGGACCTTTGACGACTTTGGGCTGCTAATAACCGATCTTGTATGAGCTTAACTTTCTCTATGGCTTGCTGGATCAAGTCTGGCCCTATCAATTTAGTCTCTCCTACCTCGAACCACCCAATTAGGGATCTACACTTTCACCCATATAAAGCCTCATACGGTGCTATTTGGATGCTAGAATGATAACTATTGTTATAAGCAAATTCAATGAGTGGTAAGTAATCATCGCAATTACCTCCAAAATCTATCATACATGCCTATAACATATCCTCAAGAGTCTGAATGGTACGTTAAGCTTGTCCATCAGTCTGCGGGTGAAATGTCGTGCTAAGGCTCACTTGAGTCCCCAAACCCTCTTGGGAGGACTTCCAAAAAATAGTTGTAAACTGAGTCCCTCTATCGGAGATAATAGATACCGGAACACCGTGAAGCCGCACTTTCTCATTAACGTAAAGCTTTGCATAATCTTCTGCCACATATGTAGTTCTGACTGGTAAGAAATGAGCTGACTTCGTGAGTCTATCCACAATCACCCATGTAGAATCATACTTACGTTGAGAACGGGGTAAGCTTGTAATGAAGTCTATGTTAATTACTTCCCACTTCCAAGTTGGAATTTCTATAGCTTGCAACAATCTTCCGGACTTTTTGTGCTCGATTTTCACTTGTTGACAGTTGCAACATTGAGCTACGAATTCCGCTATATCTTTCTTCATCCCATTCAACCAATATATAGATTTAAGATCATGGTACATTTTTCTTACTCCGAGGTGGACAGAATAGCGGGAGCAATGGGCTTCCCTCAATATTTGGTGGCGTAACCCTGCCACATCAGGAACACATAATCTGCCTCGGCATCGGAGAACTCCGTTTCCTGCAACCTCAAATGATGGATTCTCCTTCTGAGTGAGTGTATCTCTGTAATGCATTAGCATGGGATCTTCACATTGTCGCTCTTTCATTTCCACTACTAGCGACGTGACTACTGAATTCTGAATGGTAGTTCCCCTGTTACCTGAGTTCACTACTCAAACTCTAAGGCTAGCTAACTGCTAGAGCTCACGAGCCATTTCTCTTTTCTCTGGTCGTACATCACACAAAATTCCCATGGATCTACGGTTAAGAGCATCAGCCACAATATTTTCCTTTCCGGGGTGATATAGGATATCAACATCGTAATCTTTTAGAAATTCCAACCATCGTCGTTGCTGATAATTCAACTCTTTTTGCTTGAAGATATACTGAAGGCTCTTATGATCTGTGTAAAAATCCACATGAACACCATACAAGTAATGTCTCCACATCTTTAATGCATGAATCACTGCAGCCAATTCAAGGTCATGGATTGGATAATATTTCTCATGTTTTCGTAATTGCCTTGAAGCATACGCAATCACCTTACCATGTTGCATCAACACACAGCCTATCCCAATTCCTGAAGCATCGCAATAAACAACATAACCTTCCAATCCCTCTGGAAGTGTCAGGACTGGGGCAGAAGTCAATCTACCTTTTAGCTCTTGGAAAATATTTTCACAAGCTTCTGTCTATTGAAACTTTGCTGATTTCGGGGTCAGCTTTGTGAGTGGTGCAGAAATAGAAGAAAATCCTTCTACAAATGTCCTGTAATAACATGCTAAGCCCAGGAAGCTACGAACCTCCATAGGAGTTGTGGGTCTTGGCCAAGTCTTCACGGCCTCAATCTTTTGGCTATCTAACCGAATACCATCGGCTGAAACAATGTGCCCCAGAAATGTCACTGAGTTTAACCAAAACTCACACTTAGAAAATTTTGCAAACAACTCTCGAGTTTGAAGAACTCTAAGGACAGTACGCAAATGATCCGCATGTTCTGCCTCGGATCTAGAATACACCAAGATATTATCGATGAATACAATCACAAATAAATCTAGGAAGGGCCTGAACACATCGTTCATCAAATCCATAAATACTGACGGTGCATTAGTTAGCCCAAATGACATTACGCGGAACTCAAAATGGTCATATCTTGCTCTGAAGGCTGTCTTAGGGATATCTTTCTCCCCAACTCTCACTTGATGATACCCGGACCTCAAGTCTATCTTTGAAAACCATTTGGTGCCTTGTAATTTGTCAAATAAGTCATCAATCCTCGGAAGAGGATATTTGTTCTTAATCGTCACCTTATTCAGTTGCCGATAGTCAATGCACATTCGCAAGGAGCCATCTTTCTTTCGGACAAACAATACGGATGCTCCCCACATGGATGAATTAGGCCTAACAAAGCCTTTCTCAAGCAAGTCTTTCAATTGCTCCTTCAACTCTTTCAATTATGCGGGAGCCATTCTATAAGGAGGAATAGATATAGACTTGGTGTGTGGCAACGCATCAATAGAAAAATCAATCTCCCACTCGGGAGGGAGGCCCGGAAGCTCTTTCGGGAATACATCCGGAAACTCATTCACTACGGGAACTGACTGAAGAGTCGGCGGTTCAGCTTCTACATCTTGAACCCGAACTCGATGATAAATGAAACCTTTTGTGATCATTTTCCTTGCCTTTAGATAGGAAATAAACCTACCTTTTGGTGACGCAGTATTCCCTTTCCATTCTAAAACTGCTTCTCCCGAAAATTGGAAACGAAGCATTTTCATTCTGCAATCAATATTGGCATAGCAAGAAGCCAACCAATCCATGCCCATAATAACATCAACATCCACCATTTTTTACTCATGTAAGACAACCATAGTATGATGGTCACAAATCACAACTACACAATTTCTATACACTCAGCTGGCTATTACCGATTCACCAACGGGTGTAGACACCTCAAAAGGTGTCACGACCCAGCTAGGGGCCATGACGGGTACCCAGCGCTAGCCACCGAGCACCACTCGTACTACTACTTATCTTGCTCATTTAATGGTCTTTTATCGGCTTTATACTCAAATTGTAGGAAAATCAAATTTTATATGGAAACATAAATACTTTTTAAATACATTTGCATCTCGGCCATAAAAATAATATATACATATAATAGCATCTCGTGAGACCATCGAACCCACACTGCGCATCTACGAGCCACTACTGGAGTGCTAAGCATAAGGACGGGACAAGACCCCGCCATGCCCAAAAATACATATACATGAATATACACAGAAGAATTGTCATAAGCACCTCCGAACAAAGGAGTGCTTTTGATTGGCTGACAGCTATTGCTGGTCTGGGTCGAGCTCTCCTCCCTGTCTACCTGTGGGCATGAACACAGCGTCAAAAGAAAATGGACGTCAGTATGAACATTGTACTGAGTATGAGAGGCATAAACAAAGAAATAGAACAATGACATAATGGAAATATCAATATGGAACATCTATATCTGACGGTCATGCATAAAGAATTAAGTCATGTTGTCTTACTCATACTCATCATCATATCATGTATGAACAATGTATAAGCTGCCCGTCCATATCTGATCGGTGTGATAACCATATCATTAGCCTGCGTCAAGGCCTCCCGCGTCCGGGGTATCATCTCATGCCACCCACTAGTGGTGTCTGCCCATGTCATTTGGCCATGATGTTTCGTATAGATGCCCGCCTTAGCGGTGACTGCCCGGCCAACTTGGCACGGTGTTATATCATTATCATACATACTCATCATAATATGCTTATCGTAACATACTTATCATATGGAGAAATTATCGACATCCCCCGATTTCATTATGGAGAAATTATCGACATCCTGCCTCACCTTAAAGGAACTAATATATAAGGTGAGTGTGAGCAATAAATAACATCATGACATTTTACGATCATCATATCATATCTCTTATCTTATATTACCATTCATGGATACAGGCTTTTAGCTTTCCGGAATATAGGGACTCATGAAGAGGAGGAAAATTATACTATGATATTCATGCCATTAGAAAGAAGGGACTAGCCTCACATACCTTTGATGTTTAACTAAGCTATCGTTCGCTTGTTCTCCTTCGATATCACGTTTCTACCTTCAAAAGAGAATTCGCATTTACGTTAGTCAATCGACTATAAGAACACGCTACTATTTCTAGGGAAAAATTGGGCGGCACTTCCTTTGTTTATACTACTTTTCCCATATTCTATATTAACTCCCAAACGCTCACAACAACATTCACAATATTGTATTCAGCAATCATCATTTATCTACATTCACCACATTCCACCATTTTTCTCCAATTTCTCCACATTTATGGGTTTTAGCTCATCATCACATTTTCTCATACATCACACATATTTCATGGTCTACGCGTCATTTATAACATATTTATACTCCCAACTCATGAACATTCATAACGCAATCCAACTATCATTCAGCTATGGCACTATTCACATTTATGACCCATTTTACTACTCTTCTATAATCCAAGTGTTTCAGTGTATTAATGCTTCAATCATCATGACAAGGTCATCAAACTTACCTTGGGTAGTGTTGGAACAAGCCTTGAGCAACAATACTCTTTCATGCCAAAAACCCTGTTTCACTTCCTTTGCAATTTCTTGGTGTAGATGAACTTTGATGAGCTTCACACCCTTGGTTCCATGGATATCATGTAGTTGACCACTAATTTCCCTTAAATTCTTGTGGATGAAATGTTTGGAATGTTCTAGAGTTCTCTTGAGTTGTGTAGATGAGAAATAAAATTAAAATGAATGAAAAGGGTCCCTTATATTAATCACAAAATCTAATTTTTATGAACAGTAGTCGGGATGCACTGTGGTCGTAAACCCAGTTTACGGGCCGTATTCTGGTTTACGGTCTGTCCTTCACGACCGTATTTAAACATATCAGAAACAGAAAGGTTTGCTGGAGTCATGGTGGTTTACGGTCACGGTTTATGGGCCGCATTTCGATTTACGGTCCGTATTCTGTGTCGTATTTAACCATTTCGTCATTTGGCAAAAAGTTGAAATTCTTGGAATGTTGAAGTACGATGGCAGTTTACGGTCTGTAAACTACTTTATGGGTCGTATTCTATTTTACGACCAACTGGGTCAAAGTGCAAATCTATAACTTTCTCATTTCCAAAATTCATAAATAGTCATCCCCTACTTAGTAAAACATCCACACTCAAACACTTCATTGGTCTACTCATTGTACGTTCACGGAGAAATTTCCGAGGTGTAACAAAAGGTTTGATCGACTCGGTTTGACTCTAAATCGTCCCGCAATATAGTTTTACTCTAAATCGTCCCGCAATATACGAAGTAACATATGACAATGTGGAGCCCGGGTCTATCAAAGCATATACATCATGAGAAAATACCGATAATATACCTGTGACAACATCAGGAGAAGACTCAAGATCTGGGCGTCCAGCCAAAGCATAAATACGGTGCTGAGGACCGCTAGAACTGGGGACTCTCCCTCTTCCTCTATCATGGCCGACTGACGCATGTGAACCTGGCCCCATAGGGCGTATAGATGATGAAGATTCGGCTACCGACCCTAAAGGCTAGGTCCTACCTCTACCACTAACTGAGGGGAAATCACGTATAATATGGCCTGGCTGACCACACGAATAACAAATCTCTGAACCCAATCGGCACTGACCACAATATAACTTCCCACACTGGGAACATCATGGCACGGGTGGCCTCGCCTGACCCGAATTTCCTTTAAACTGAGAACCGGAAAAACTTTGACTCGGCCCGGAATGAGTAGATCTATCAAATCTCCGGCTTAAAAATCATGGAGGCGCACTAGTCATAAAATTGCCTGAATGCCTAGAAAACTGTTGTCTGTGCCCGCCTCTAAACTCACTCATCGGACCCGAAGATCTTGCCCTCTGTCTATATCCCCTATCATGCTCACGCTCACTCCTTTGTTGTTGTAGGCTTTCTTCTAAATTTTGAGCGTGGGCTTGAATGCGTGAAATATCCATATTGTCCTGAAGGGACGCAATCAAGCACCTATCCATCAAATGTGGCCCTAGGCCTTTCACAAATCGGTCCACTCGGTCACCCATATCCGCTACCATGGCCGAAGCATACCTAGCCAAAGAATTGAAGCGGAGACTATACTCTAAAGCACTCATGCTTCGTTGCCTCAAATTCAAGAACTTATCGGCTCTAGCTCGCTGAACTTCTTGAGGAAAATAATGTCGGAGGAAGGCATCTACAAATTCTTGCCATACCGGAGGAGGCGTATTGGCTCCCCGTGAAGCCATCCAAACCGTGTACCATTGAACCATAACATCCCTTAATCTATAGGATGCTAACTCCACCGATTCGGTGTCCGAAGCATGTATCAACCGCAGTGTCCTCAACATTCCATCAATAAAATTCTGAGGGTCCTCATCTGGCTTTGATCCAAAGAATTCCGGAGGGTTCAAGCTAATAAAATCACTGGCCCTTGCACTAACAGCCCCTATCACCTTGCCCTGTACTTTGCCACTGAGTTTGGGCAGTAACCAATTGAGTAAGCAAATGCATGGCCTCTTTTACATCTTGGCCTAAAGCATCCGGTGGAGGAGCCGGAGGTGGTGGAGCTGGGGCCGAGGCTCCCTCATGCTCCTCAGAAATAGGCACTGAAAGGGAGGACTGAGATTGAGCCGCGTTCTGGGACTCACTTTCTTCTACAACCGTTGGCGGTGCTTTTTCAGACAGCTTTTCTGCCACTGTCTTGCCCTTTTGGGCTGCCGTAGCCTTTCTCTTTACAGGCATCTCTGAAATACATAACACACGGTTAAGGAAAAAGAAGTCCTTATATCATAGCTCTATCGCAGGATCTTATGAATAAAGAAGGTCATTCATTCCTAAAATGCCCGCAACCTCTTGTTTATAAGTATGGCGCGCAACACACCCATAACCAAGACTCTACTGGACACGGCTCGTAGACACACCCTAGGACAGAACTGCTCTGATACCACTTTTGTCACGACCCAACCGGAGGGCCGCGACGGGCACCTGGTGCTAACCCACCCGGGCACCTCTTATCATACTTTCACATCTACATCTTGGTGAGCCACATAGCTTATTCATATTTTCTATCCATTATTCATACTAATCCCATTGGGCAACGATATATATATATGCCCATCAATAACAATGCCCATATCAATGTACATAAGCCGACGAGGCTAACAAAATGATATAAACAGGACTAGCCGACAAAGCCAAATACATCAAACCATATACACATGTCTACGAGCCTCTAAGGAGAGCATGTCATATCATATAGGCGGGACAGGACCTCGCTATGCCCATAATGTGTACACAAAAGAATAATCACCAAAACCTATAGCTCCGAATGAAATTGAGCTCCGCTATGTAGTCCCTGAGTAATAAAGCTACGGATCAAGCCTGTCCCCTGGCCACCTGCGGGCATGACGCAGCTTCAGCAAATAAAAGGACGGCAGTACGAAGAATGTACTGAGTATGTAAAACGTGAGTAACATCATTATGAAAGCATAATAGAAAACATAAGAAATAGCATAGGATGGGTGATAGTAGTATCATCGTCATAAACACTTACTTGCTTTTCATAGGGACTTTCCATTTCTAATGCGTGTTTGTGTACATACATTTGTATCCATCTTCGTACTCATTTACATTTTGTATCCATTTTTGTATTCATATTCATATACATATCATTTACATACCATACCTGACCATGAAGGTTCGGTTTTTCACATACCTAGCCCTACCAAGGCTCAGGGTTGTCCGAACCCAACTGCAGTGATCCGCGTGCAATATATATATATATATTCTACCCGGCCATATAAGCTTGCGGTTTCATAATAGCCACACATAGGCACATATACATAAAATCCCATTAGTGTCTTTAGCATCATTACAATCATCGTTCATTAAATCTAACGCTAGAGGATTACTCATTATAGGAGGAATATAGTACAATCGTAACATATCGAGAATCATGAGCTTAGTAGCTTTTAAAGATAGAATCATTTGGAGGACATCATAGGCTTATGGAAGATTAGATATTTTGCCAAGGAACCATGCCTTATGAAAGAAGGGTTAGCCTTACATACCTTTCCGTTCAACTATTCTATCACTTGCACGTTCTTCTTCAATGCTCACGTTTCTACCTTCATTAGAGTTATACTATCATTAGAAAATCGATAGCTTAGCATACAAGACTAAAGCTTAGAGAAAATTGGACGACATCTCCTTTATTTATACGACTTCCTCCATATCATATATCAACTCCCAAACATCAATAATAACATTCACAACATCATAACAATTGTCTTTATTCACCTACATTATCCATATTCCTCAATTCACTTCGAGTCATCCATATCCATGGTCGTAGCACGCTATTACATTATCCATATTCCTCAATTCACTTCGAGTCATCCATATCCATGGTCATAGCACACTATTACATTCACTCATATACAATGTATATCCCATGTTCTTAATATCATTTATAACATGATTATAATCATAACATATCAAGAATCATGACTCAATCCAAGCTACTACTAAAACATGACATTATTCCCACATTCATGACCCTTTCTATCTCCTTCTACAATCCATGTCTTTCAACCTCTCAATACCTTAAATAACATGGAAAGACCATAAAACTTACCTAACATGGTGTAGGAATAAGCCTTGGGTGGAAATACTTCACTTGAGCCAAAACCCTAGTTCACATCTAATGAAATTTCTTGACTTGGATGATCTCTAATGAGTTTCTGACAGTTGGTTTTCTTAGTTTGATGAAGTTGATCATAAATTTCTCTTGAGTTCTTATGGATGAAGAGTGGAGAGGGTTCTAGAGAGTTCTTGAAGTGTTGGTTGAAAATGAAATGAAATAATGAACTTTGTCCCCTTTTTAACAACTTAAAAATCTGGTCCGTCGGGAAAATATACGGACACTTATACGGTCCGTATAAACTTATACGGTCCATATAAGTAACCGTGAAATCGCCGCTTTCTCTGATCTTGTTCTCGTCACGTCGTTTGATCTCCAATCCTTATGGAACCTTCTTGATACTTGTTTAACACCTCATTAACGATCTAAGGGACGTTATAATTCTTCTCCAAGACACTATTAAATCATCATTAACTTGTTACTCGTAATTCCTTTCCGATACACATCGTATGCCTTGCCCTCTCTTCGCAAACTTTCTCCTCTTACTCTGAATGTCTTTGCAAATCTCAATTAGGGTCATCAAATGTCATTTCTCACTTATTACAATACCGTATACTTCGTGCCCTTCGTTAAGCTATTCACTGTGCATCAACGGGGAATTTTCCGAGGTGTAACAGTTATTCTTACCTTAAAGATGTGGAGACACCATTTGTACGGCGTACATGCTGATATCTATACAGATCACAAGAGTCTCTAATGTTTTTTCAAGAAGAAGGAGTTAAATCTACGGTAGAGGCGGTGGTTAGAGCTACTGAAACATTATGATGTGAGTATTTTATACCACCCCGGAAAGGAGAATATAGTAGCTGATGCGCTTAGCCGCAAATCAATAGGTGGCTTATGTGAGGTTCCTTTGGAGAAGAAAAAATTAATTTGTGAGCTCCACCAACTAGCCAGCCTTGGAGTTCGCCTAATTGATTTAGCCAATGCAGGAATTGGTATTCACAACCCAACTATTTCGTCCCTAGATATGGACGTGAAAGAGCATCAATATGAAGATCCTCAGTTGAGTCATTATAGAGATACATCCCATGAGAAAGAGAAGTCTCCATTTGAGATTTCTGCCGATGGAGTTCTTAGATATCGAGACAGGCGATGTGTTCCGAATATTGCGGAACTACGTCGCCAGATTCTAGAAGAAGCTCATTTCTCTCGGTATTTTATTCACCCAGGAGCGACAAAGATGTATCACGATCTTAAACTAATGTATTGGTGGGATGAAATTAAGAAGGACATAGCAGAATTTGTAGCTCAATGTCCAAATTTCCAACAAGTGAAGATTGAACATCAAAAGCCAGGAGGATTATTGCAAGCAATGGAGATTCCAACTTGGAAATGGGAAGTAATTAACATGGATTTCATTGTGGGTTTACCTCGTTCCCGAAGCAAATATGACTCCATATGGGTGATCGTGGACAGACCCACGAAAGCAGCACATTTTCTTCCAGTCAAAACTATATATTCAGCAGAAGACTATGCAAGGTTGTATCTTAAGGAGATTGTGAGACTTCATGGTGTCCCGATATCTATTATTACGGATAGAGGAATCCAATTTACAGCTAAATTTTTAAAGTCATTCCAAGAAGGTTTGGGTACTCAGGTAAGGCTTAGCACAGCATTTCATCCACAAACTGACGGGCAAGCCGAATGAACTATTCAGACCTTGGAAGATATGTTACGGGCTTGTGTGCTAGATTTTGGTGGTAGTTGGGATGACCACTTACCTCTCATTGAGTTCGCGTACAACAACAGCTATCATTCTAGTATTTAGACGGCCCCGTATGAAGCTTTGTAGGGAAGAAAGTGTATATCCGCAAAGGGGGGGGGGGGGTTCGAAGTAGGAGAGGTACAACTCATAGGCCCTGAGTTGATTCAAAAAGCGGTGGAAAAGGTCAAGGTTATCCGAGATCGATTATTGACAGCCCAAAGTCGCCAGAAATCTTATACGGACAACCGTCGGCGAGACTTAGAATTCCAAGTTGATGATTGGGTATTTTTAAAGGTATCACCAATGAAAGCCGTGATGAGATTTGGTAAGAAAGGAAAGTTTAATCCTAGATACATTGGACCTTACAAGATCGTCCGCAAGGTGGGTCAAGTAGCTTATGAACTGGACTTACCCTCAGAACTTGAGTCAGTCCATCCCGTCTTTCATGTGTCAATGCTCCGCAAATGTGTTAGAGATCCTACTAGAATTGTGCCGGTAGCAGATATTCAGGTCACAGAAAAGTTGGCTTATGAAGAGGTACCCATTGCCATATTAGATAGGCAAGTACGGAGACTTAGAAATAAAGAAGTAGCTTCAGTCAAAGTCTTGTTGTGAAACAAGAACCGAGAAGAAATGATTTGGGAAAGGGAAGAAAACATGAAGTCCAAATATGCACACTTGTTTCCACCCCCGGAAGAGATTTAAGATGAGACAGTAACATTATGAGGTATGTATGCTTTCTTTTCATGCTTTTGGTCGTGTGTGGCCAAAATTTTTTGCTATTGAGCTGTCGCCCTGTGAGGCAATGTTATTGTGGGTTGTTATGATAGGATGGTAGTGTTATATTACAGGGGAAACTCTGGCGAAATTTTAATAGAATCCCCGAGAACTCAACATTCGAGGACGAATGTTTTTAAAGGAGGGAAAGATGTTACACCTCTGAAAAAAAACCTTATGTCACTACACAGTGAATAAACCAATGCAGGGAAAGAAGTATAGGATGTTTATATAAGTAAGAAGTAGCACTTAACTGTTCCCATTAATATTCCAAAGACATTTGAGGCAAGAGAAGAAAGTTCGTTAGGAAAGGCGAACTATACGTTGTGTTTCAGAAAGGATTGACAAAGTACCGAGTTACTGTTGACTTAATGATATCTTAAAGAAGAGTTATGATGCCCCTTAGATCATTAATAAAGCGCTAAACAAGTGTTAAGAAGGCTCCATAAGGATTGGAGGCAAAACGAGTCGATGAGGACAAGCTTCGGAGAACTCTAGATTGTACGGTTCACTATACGGACCATATAAAAGATACGGCCCATATATGTGATCGTATAACCTGCTCAGAACTGAGGTCTCCACTGGAACCAATGTACGGTAACACATACAGCCTATATAAATTATACGGATCGTATGTGTGTCCGTATAACTTGATCGGGATAGATTTTTAAGTTGATATAAGGGACCCCAAGTTCATTTATTTCATTTCATTTTTTCTCTCCACACCTCAAGAAAACTCTAGAACATTCTCCACTCTATTTTAACATAAACCCAAGGGCAATCAAGAGTAAAACATCAAGAATTGATGGAATCAAGAACATGAATGCTTACTAGGGTTGTACAAGTCAAGAAATCTCCTTGGATTAAAGCTAGCGTTTATCTCAAGAGAAGTATTTTCATCTAAAGATCATTATCATACTATCAAAGGTAAGTTTTATGATCAATTCATGTTATTTAGAGTATTGAGAGGTTGAAAGACTTGGATTATGGAAGAAAATAGAAGATGGATTACAAAAATGAGAATAGTGATATTTTGAGTAGTAGCTTCATATGAATCATGATTCTTGATATGTTGTGATTATAATTATGTTATAAATGATATTAAGAACACTAGAGAAGCATTATATGAGGAAGAATGTAATGTTGTATTATGACCATGGTTATGTATGATTTGAAATGGAATTGGGAGATTTGAATAATGTGAGGTGAATGAAGATTTTGATTATGATATGATGAATGTTATTATTGACGCTTGGGAGTTGATATGTGATATGGAGAAAGTTGTATAAACAAAGGAGATGCTGCCCAATTTTCTCTAGCTTGAGTTTAAGCAAGCTCATGTTATCGATTATCTAATATTAGTATGAACTCTCTTGAAGGTAGAGATGTGAATATTGGACGGGAACATTCAAGTGATAAAGTACCTACACGAAAAGGTATGCAAGGCTAGTCCCTTCATTCCTAAGGCGTGATTCCTATGATATCATTTTTCTTATTCTCCATGACCTTCTTACTTTCCGAAAAAATATGAGTCAATGTCTATGAAGAGCATTTTTGTTATATCCCGTAATTTCGAACATTCGGAAAATTCGAAATAATTTGTGGCTTGTAAGAAATGAGGCCATATTTTGATTCTAGCCAATATGCATATGTTACTCAGGAAAATGTTAATGTGGAAATATGAGAGGAGGCCAAGGGCAAAATTGGAATTTTGGAAAACTTGCCTCATGAAATACAAAATCTAGCCAATTGGGCTAAAAAAAAAATAAGAAAGTGAGGCCCAAATTCAAGAGGCCCAACCGGCCATATAGTGCCCAAGCCTATGGAATTAACTAATTCCCATGTGACAAAATTATTATATAAGTTGTCTTGATCCTATAGAAGCTTCAAGAAAAATCAAGAAAAACAAAGCAAGAAAAAAAAAAAAGAGGTTTCGGGTAAGAGAAAGAGAGAAGAGAAAAAGAAAGAAAAATTCTTGGAGCCAATTCCTTTGGTTCAAAAATTTATTTCTTGTGGGGTTATTACCAAGCTCAAGATTCTCTACAACTTGGTATAATTATTTTGGCCAAAAGGTGACTTTGGTGGCTAGTAAAGAACTTGAGGAAAAGGTATGAATTAATTCATTTTCTTATGTTATGAAGTTTGGTTTATGTTGTAATATGTAGAATTGAGTAGAGTGTATGAAAATATGGAAGTTTGTAAAGTGGGTATGTTGTTTGGAAGTTGGCCGTGTGTATGCATATGTTGCATGTATATAATGACTTGAATTCATGTTGGAATCTAGTTGTGATTATGGTAGAAATTGTATTGGAAGTGAAAGTTGAATGAATTAGTGGAAGTTGGAAAAAATAGGTTATGGCCGTGTGATGCTATGGTGATGATGGAATGTGAATTAAATTCTGTTAGTATGTTAATTGTGTTATTGTGAAACGAATGGAAGAAAAATGGCTTTTGTTGGTATGGAAAAATGGTTGTTAAGTTGTTGTAGGAAAACATGCAAGTTTATTGTAATTATGTAAATGTGGAAATGAAAGTAGGAAGATGCAAATTATGATTATCATTGATGAAGTTGGAAGATAGAAATATGTCATGAACATGTTTGCTAAAAGATTGGAAGTTGTGGGCGAATTATGCCCTTGGTAGGAAACTTGTATATTGTGCATACTTTATGTATATTTGGTGAAAACGATAGGATATGCCTTTGAATCGTGTTGTAGTGATCTTGATGAGTGATGAATATGAAAATAATAAGTTTGGTTTGGAAGTGTAAGGTCGGAATGAAAGATGTTACGTTATGACGGAAAGATGGCAAATTGTGCCATATTATGTGTTTTGAAATACTTGTTGTCATTATGGATATTGTTGTTGGGTTGCGTTGATTGTTTGGCTGTGTTTAACTTTTGGGGATGTTATATGTATAAAGGAAATGCTGCCGAAATTTCAGTAGGCAAATATGTAATGAATTTGGAGTCTTAAGTCTTGAATTTGACAATTGGTAAACATGACCATTTGTAGATTCTGGACGAGATTGGAATCGAAGCCAAGCGAGCGTAAGGCGCAATCGAGGTATGTAAAGCCTACCCCTTCCTTCTTAGGCATGTTCTGAACATGATAGGCTCGGCCGTGAGCCTTAAATACGACTCCGTTCCTCAGAATTCGAGATGGAAATCCGCTCCAATTCCTTCAGCGAGATTGAATCACTTTTCTTACAACTTGTCCCTAAGGTGAACTTTTGTATGAAACTTTCCCAAACAGAGTCGGAATACTTCGAAATGATTATAGATGACCTCATAAGGTCTTTTATCAGAACTTTACGTATGTCACCCCGAGTTGGTCCTAGGTGGGCCCACGGAGCCCCGATACCTCTTGTATGGCCTAAATTGCCTTATTTCTGTCCGTTTTTCACAGGAAATATCGGAACTATCATTTTGACCATGATATGACTGTTTTTATATAAATCTTGCAAAATGGTTTTGACATCTGAAAATCTGATTCTGGTTATAATCGGTCATGCCTTCCCAAGTAGGATATAAACGCGTATTATGAACGTTATCCGAATACTCTGATTTGACTCGCCATTCGGCCTACTTCAGTTTGATTGAGTCGGTATAACGATCCGTATGTATGTGGTTTCTCATTAATCTGTTCGTGGATGTCTCAAAGCTTCCTTTCACCGGATCCCGGGCCAGTTTATATCGTGCGGATGGACCGCCGAGTCCCTTTGTCGGGGGCCGGGTCCCATGTATGAATCCCGAAGTATGATGTGTCCGGTTCTGGGGTACTGTGGTATATGTTCGTCCCCGGTTACCGTGTATATAAATTACGAAGTATGATGTGTCCGGTTTCCCGGCGTGTGATCTGTCCCCGGGGTTACCGTGGTTATGATATGATGTGTTATGTGATGGAGATGTTCGAAGATATGAAATCATCTGAAATACGATGTGCTGTGGCGCCAAAGGCAGGAGTGGCGACCACGTTTCTGTACCCTATGTATGATTCTGTCTGTCCGTATGGATTCTGATCCTGTTTGTCTGTATGACTTATGATTCTGGTTGTCCGTTCGGATTATGATTCTGCCCGGTATACTTCCGTCTGTCTGTCTGAATTATGACTCTATCCGGTATACCTCTGTCTGTCTGTTGGATTATGATTCCGTTCGCTATATTTCTGTACTTCTGATTCAGACTATGATTATGTTGTTATATTTTCACTTTACATACTCGGTACATTTTTCGTACTGACCCCCGGTTCTTCGGGGGCTGCGTTACATGCCCGCAGGTACAGACGCACCTGAAGATACGCCGCCAGTCTAGGGCTCAGATTCTGCTGTTTTGAACAGCTCCTTTGGTCCGGAGCGTGTACTTTTGGTATATATCTTCTGTCTTCTGTATATTCTGTAGGTATGGCAACTCCGGGTACGGCGGGGCCCTGTCCCGTCATATGACTCTGTCGGTCTGTTTAGAGGTCTGTGGACATGTTTGTGGGTTAGGGTCTTTCTGTACGGATGTGTGTATATGTTGTGTTTGGGGCAACCCCATTCGTCGCGGCGGCCGGTCCGCATATGTTTATATATTGCTTTGCTGGCCGGTGTGGCCTTTGTTGGTATTTTCTGTGCGCAGGGTTATTTTGGATAGTATATAAAACAAAGGAAACTCTGCCAAAAATTTTCTGGAAATTATCTAAATTTGAAATATAGCCTTGACGGCTTCTGCTTTATACTTGAATGCGTTTGATAACAGTTGAGATAGCGTTGGATAGATGTGTTTGGGTGCCCAGATCGGGTACCAGTCACGGCCTACGGGGTTGGGTCGTGACAATTTTAGGAGATAAAGTTTATATTATGTTATGAATAAAATAATGGTGATGATGAGTCTAAGCCCAAAGATCCTAAAGCTTACGATATGAGATCTTGACGAGGCTAATGATCCATATACGATTCTTTAGTGTTATTCACTGTTGCTAGACTCGCCTTATAATGTTAGTTCCTTCAAGGAGAGATATGATGGTTATGATTACTCCATAATTGAATTAGGGGTTCTCGACCTTACGTTACCCCAATATGGTTATAGATTATCTTTGGATTCTAATGCCTTCTTTATATGATAATACGATCCCACCGTGCCTAGATGGCCGGGCATGATACCACAATGGCGGGCGGCTTGAGATTACACCGCGCCTAGATGGTCAGGCATGACACTGCGAAGGCGGGCTGCGTATTATTACACCGTGCCTAGAGGGTCGGACATGACACTACTGGTGGGCGGCTTGAGGTAGTTACCCGGATGCGAGTTAACAATGATGGTATATATATGATATGCATATATGTGTTTTCCTTTAAAGGTCAAGCAGGTTATATCTTCAGCTCATGTTCCATTGTTTCTTTATTATGCTATTATTATTCATGCCTTACATACTCAGTACAATGTTCGTACTGACGTCCTTTCTTTTTGGATGCTGTGATCATGCCCACAGGTAGACAGGGAGACGGCGCAGATTCGTCGGAGCTTATCAGAGGACTTACAAGAGCACTGCATTATTTCGGAGGTGCTACTTATGAACATGTTCTTTTGTGCATCTATATATTTTGGGCACGACGGGGTCTTGTCCCGTCCTTATGTCTAGTACTCTAGTAGAGAATCGTAGATACGTACGTGTGGGTTGTTGGTGTCCCACGATGATCACATTGTACTTTTGTATATCATTTTTGTAGCCGTGAGGGCTTATGTATATAGTTATGGGTTACATGGAGATTATATAAGTTCAAGTTGAGTATGATGATTAGCTTAATGAGAGGTGCTCGGTAGCCAGCTCCAGGTACCTGTCATGGCCCCTTGTCGGGTCGTGACAGCTGCGTTCATGCCTGCAAGGAAGCAGGGAGACGGATCTAATCCTTAGGAGTTTCATCAGCGGAGTTGAAAGAGCGTTCCATTTGCTTCGGAGCCGCAGTCTATTGATATTACTCTTTGTGTATATACTTGGGCATGGCAGTGTCCTGCCCCGTCTTTATGGATTTTTCTATTTTATATAGAGGTTCATAGACATATGTATGTAGCTAGATGTACCCTAACCTTATTTGTTCATATTGTTGTACATTATTTTGGCAGCCTTGTCGGCTTGTGATGATGGGCATAATTGTTGATGATTATATAGAAATGTGCCGTTATCTTGACTTATGCCCTTACAGATCATAATATCCATGAACTATCTTTGTGGTCCACCTAGAGATAATTATGAAATGTATGTCCAGAGGTGCTAAGTAGGGTAGTTCCGAGTGCCTGTCATGGCCCTCTGGTTGGGTTGTGACATGCCTCTCATTGAATTTGCTTATATTAACAGTTATCATGCTAGCATCAAGATGGCACCATTAGAAGCTCTATATAGGAGAAGGTGTACATCACCCATTGGTTGGTTTGAAGTTAGTGAAGCAGAGTTGTTTGGACAAGATTTAGTCTATCAGGCCACGGACAGAGTCAATTTGATTCAAGAGCATTTGAGAATGAATCAGAGTCGCCAGAAGTCCTATAAAAAAATGCGGCGCAGAGACTTAGATTTTCATGTTTATGAGTGGGTGTTCTTAAAGGTTTCACCTTTGAAAGGGGTGATAAGTTTGGCAAGAAAGGGAAACTCAGTTCCAAAAATATTGGACCTCATAGAGCTAAGGGTTGCTCAAGTAGCTTATGATCTTTAGTTGCCACAAGAGTTAGCTATTGTGCACCCAGTGTTTCATGTATCCATGTTGAAAAAGTGTGTGTGAGACTTATCGTTAGTTGTTCATGCTGCTACTATAATGGCTAAGGATGGCCTAACCTACAAAGAGATCCCAGTGGCTATTCTTGTTCGTCAGGTTTGCAAGTTGAGAGGTAAGGAAGTAGACTCAGCAAAGGTCTTGTTGAGGAGTCAGAAAGTTGGAGAGGCTACATGGGAAGACGAAGAGGACATGAAATCTAGATATCCTAATTTGTTTGAAGTGCAAGAAAGCATTCAAGGTAAGTACCTTCCGAATCCAAGACGGAAGTGTTGGAATTTGAATTTTTGCTCAGAACGGTAAAAGTACGTCCACGTCAAAATGTACGGGATGTACATTTTTGTCCAGGACATACTTTTTGAATGTACCTCGAAGGAGAAAATCAGAAGTCACTCGAATATGACAATTCCAGGTACGGCCTGTATGTACGGGACGTGCATTATTGTACAGGCCGTACTTCTTGGCGGTACAATTTTACAGAATGTACATTTCATCACGTACCTCGCTCATGAAAAATTGTGGTTTCTGGAATTTGACACGTGATATATGCCTACAATATACGGGACGTACATTAATATATGGGTCGTTCATTGTGCCGGTACTTCTTCCTGCTTCAGCAAAAGTATAAATATGTGGGTTTAGTTTTTAATCCCACTTTTCATATTCTTAATTCCTAGCGCGAAGTTCTTCTCCTCTTACCATCGAGATACACTAAGGTAATCCTATTCCAACCCTTTCAAGTGAATTCTCACATGTATCCATGATTTCTAAACAAGAATCAATTATTCCTAACCTAAGGTGTCACGACCCAACCCCGTAGGCCGTGACTAATGCCCGAGCTGGACACCCGTATACGTACCTGTTAAATATACTCAAACTGAATCTATGAACAATATGGAAACTTGCAAAAGAACTCCAACGGTTCATAACGTCATCATATATGTATAGTCAGATAGACTATCTCCTGAGGAGTCACAACTGATCAAATCATAAAATGATACGCAAGCCGACAAGGCTGCCACTACACATCAATATCGTGTCATATGCAAGACGACAAGGCTGCCACTACAGACGGACATCATATCATAGCACATCGTATAGACACAGATCAACAGAACTTATACACAACCCACACATATGTCTACAGACCTCTAAGAGTATCGATAGCGAAATATGACGGGACAGGGCCCCGCCGTACCCCTGGATAAACATATACATATACGTCACAAGATCTGAACCAAAGGTCTAGACTCCGGAACAACGGAGCTCTCCAAAACAGCTAAGTAGAAGTCCTATGCTGAAGGGTCACCAAGTCGACTATCTATACCTGCGGGCATGAAACGCAGCCCCCGAAGAAAGGGGGATCAGTACGGAATATGTACTGAGTATATAAAGCATGAAATGCAATAAGGAAGATCATAACTGAAGTAGAGATTCCAGGAGGCAAGTATGATAATCAAGAAGTCACTGTACCTGTGCCTTACGAAACAAAATCATGCATATCATTATCATATACCGTACACGGCCCATTATGGGACTCGGTGAATATCATCATATCATCATATACATATACCGTACACGGCCCTCTAGTGAGGGACTAGGTGAATAAAGTTGTGTACACGTATACCGTGCCCGGCCCATCATGGGACTCGGTGCCATAATCATATCATCGTATCATCACATCATCATATCACCATATAACGTACCCGACCCTCTAGTGAGGGACTCGGTGAATAATGCAGTAAAACTGTGCACGAATACATACCCGGCCCGGGACTCGGTGAAAGACGTAATGACAGCATGCACGAGCAGAGTAGTGAGTGACCATATACAAACCAAGTCATCATCTGAGGCTCAATAGAATAAGTAAAATAAACTAACACTTGAGTGTCAAAGAAGTCTGTCATGTCAAGTATCATTCGAATATCCTTATGGATTATGTCAGATGGAACTTCGGGAATCATAGACACATATCAAGCTAACATGAAATAGCTTATGGAATTCAAGGACCTAATAGGATATTCAAAACGAATCATCTTTTGAAGATCAAGACAATAGCCATACCCAGTACCTTTCGAATATCAAAACGGATTGTATCAAAATAGAACTTCTGGAATCATACGTCATGTGCCAAGATAATGCAAAACAGCTATTGGAAGTCAAGGACATTAATCATCACAGTGTCTTTAAGAATAGGTGTCACGACCCGACCCCGTGGGCCGCGACTGGTGCCCTACTTAGGCACCTCAAACAGACTCACAACCCAGATCATCATATTAAGACTCATTCAGACTTAACATACGTTGTTCAAACTGAAAACTAATAGCAGACGTCACACAAACATTGATCGAACACTTATCTTAAGCGGTCGCTCGTGCAGAACAGTCATATCAAAATCAGAAAGGTGGCGGAATATACATCGCCCAAATGCACACACACACACGTACGAACTCATGGGCCGTCTTGGCCATAGTAGCATACGGGCCGCTTAAGAACGCAAAACAGATCCACATACAAACACACCGGACCCATGACCCACAAATATGACTACAGACCTCTAAAACAAAACAGAACATACGAACATATGACGGGACAGGGCCCCGCCATACCCACACAGCCACAAATGTACAGAAACACACACAGCAAAAGGTATGTACCAAAAGTTAAGTTCCGGATCAAGGGGAGCTCTCCAAAATAGCAGAATTGGTAGCCTAAACCGGACGATCACCCAAACGAGCTTCTGTACCTGCGGGCATGAAACGCAGCCCCCCGAAGAACAGGGGGTCAGTACAGGAGAAGTACTGAGTATGTAAAGCAGAAGGTACAGAAATCACAATCATAACTGGAGTCAGAAGGAACAAACACAAACTTCAAAGTAGCAAATCAAACCTATACGGACGATAAATGTACAAATGCAAATAAAAGTCATGTATAGGGCTTAGGAACGTGGTCACCCCCCCGACGCTGGTGCCACAACACATCATACTCCAGAAGTTTTTCAAATCTCCGTACAGTCTCCAGACAAATCGTATCACACACATATCACATCATCAGAACATATCAAATGCCATATCACATCATAACTCCATAGACGGTAACCGGCCCTATGGCGAGGCCTCGGAAACCGTAACACAGCATACTTCCGAATATGGTATAGCGCGCACGATCACAAAGCCGGCCCGGGTACCGACGAACGAAATCATAGCGAATGGCACGAACGGAGTAGTGCAGAAACCATATGCATATCAAAAGTAAATTACAGGACTCGACATATAATTACATATAGGCATATACCGACGCCAGAAGGCTCGGAGTAGGAGTCAGTTCGATCAGAGTTAATATATGGAAGTTGCGAAGTTCCAAACTGCAAAACCTTTGAAAAACAATTCACAGGTCATTTTCCGAAAATCTAACATCATTCATAGTGCAAACGTTCAATAACGATATAGGAAATTTCAAACGGACCTTTGAGTCATAGGCAAATGATTACTTTTCATATCGAACGAAAATGAGCCAAACAAATCAAATAAGGGAAGCCTCGGGGCTTGTGGGCCCACCTTGAGTCAAATCGAGGCGGCGGACAAAAATCACAGACTTTAGGCTCCATAAAGCCATCTACGAAGGTTTCAGAGAGATTCGGACACAATAGCAAAAGTTATGAAGGTTTGAACATTCTTGCAACCAATTATAAGGAATATGTTTCAATTGCGCTGAATGAATAGTGGCCAAAACTAAACTCGGATTTTCAAGAGCAGAATTATCCCCGAGGGTCCAATCTTAACCTAGTATAACTAGGACATGCCAAAAGAAGGAAAGGTAGGCTTTACATACCTGGATTGCGCCTTACGCTCGTCAAATCTCAATTCCCGTTTCGTCCAAAAACTGCAAATGGTCACTTTTACCAGTTACTATTCATGAAAGTTAACATCTCAATCTTTGGGTTATACTTGGCTACCGAAATTTCGGCAGCATTTCCCCTATAAATCTAACACCCCCGAGACTTAGCTCGGCGCAAAATAAATCAACAACAACAACCCAAACATCACAAGCAACATAAATCGCAATCAAATCATTCTAACTTCAAAGTTCTACCTTACTACATAAGTTGACAACTTTCATTCAAACTTCACAATTCCAAACTTCTGCCCACATTATTGTATTCATTCACCCATTCAAGATTATTCAAACCCATCCCAATTACACTCCAACAATATACAAAATTTCCCGAAGTTCATTACTTTCCATATTTCATCCAAAACATCAAAAACTTACGACGAACATTCTAACTCGCATTGTTTCATTCCAAATTCATTAACATCAACCATAAGTCACATTTAATGTCTTTAGCATCATAAATATACAATGATATACACAAACACACCAAAGGTATATACTTTCCCATAATGTTCCGAAATCATTTTCCAACGCCAATTCAATTCATTAAACGATCATTTACGTCATAAATGTCACAACGACGCAACAACCAACTAAACAAGATC
This sequence comes from Lycium barbarum, assembly GCF_019175385.1. Lineage (NCBI taxonomy): Eukaryota > Viridiplantae > Streptophyta > Magnoliopsida > Solanales > Solanaceae > Lycium > Lycium barbarum. The sequence continues at coordinate 45,931,835 of NC_083344.1, read as the reverse complement.
AAATTCACATGGCCTTCTATTTCCTATAACTCACGGCCCCAACACTAACCACACACACACATACGGTCCCATCTACACATCAAAGTTACGGAATTCTCGTTTATTCTCAATCCTTAACACATTCATATCAATTCCATAACATTAGAGGGGCAAAATTCTTACCTTTTCTTAAGTTTTCGACTTGTCGCAAACGCGCACCTTCCGCCAAACTAATTTTACCCCATCGGAGAGCGTCTTGAGTACTTTACAATATGTGAAGAACAAGGATTTTTGGATCAAACACAAGGCTTGGGAATTTTTTTTTCTTTCTCTCTTTCCCTATTCGGCCGAGAGCCTCTTTGTGGTGTTGCTCACTTTTCAATTTTTTTTTTTTGTTTTGTTCTTGATAATTACCAAGGCAACTTGATATATATCCATTATATGACCACATGCATGGCACATGATCATAAGGAATTGGGTTTGGGCCTTGGCCTTTGGCCGGCCACCCTTTATCTTTGGGCCTCAATTCTTGATCAATTTTTCTTGGCCCAATTCATTAAAAGTCTCGTTTTGTAATTCCCGAAACTAATTTCCAAAATTCCAAATTTACCCTCGGCCTTCCCCAATGTCTTGACATTAATGATTTCATAACCAACATAGTCACATCAACTAGAATCAAAATATTTCCTCATAACACACAAGTCTTAATTATTTCTCGATTCCCAATTATCCGAAAACACGGGACATAACATTCTCCCCTCCTTAAGAACATTCGTCCTCGAATGTTAAGTTGACCTCATGGGGCGTCATACTACTTCGGAAGGGTTCTCTTTATAGTTGTCCTTTGTTGCTTTTCCGACATGGCTTCTTTATCAACATTAGGGGGGTAAATAAAAATTTTCACATCACTGATTCAAATGCCTTCCTAATACATTTTCTCATACCCCACGTAATCACCGAACCATACGCTATATTCTTGTAATGGACAAACGCTTCCCAGACATTATAATCAATATCATTTCTCGTTATACTTCTGAGTTTCTTACCACATCGTCATAATCCCACTTCACTTCATACCAGACACTTTATGCCAAACAGATTCAGAGCTAGGGCCGGACGCGTATAAGCATATCGGACGGATTCATAGTCAACGTCAGAGGTACGGAAGTATGTCAGACAAATCTGAGATCGGCGTCAGACGTACAAAGAGGTATCAGACAGATTCGAAATCAGAATCAGACGTACAGAATTGTATCATACAGAGTCGTGATCGAAGTCAGACAGACCGAAGTGTATCAGACATACGAAGATGTATCAGACAGACGCGTGATCAAAATCAGAAGTACAAAGGCATATCAGACAGATTTATATCCAGAGTCAGACATACAGGGGTGTGCCAGACAGAAACGTATTCAGAATCAGACGTACAAAAATTCATCAGATGGGAACATAATCAAGCTCAGAAATACAGAGGCGTACTAGGCAGAGCCTTATTGGAATCGGGAGTGTAGAAGTACAACAGATAGAATATCAAATTAGAATCAAATCGCTCCTATTAAGGCTCCAATGATTCATGAGAATTTCCCTTTATTTGTAAACTTGTTTGCCAAGTGATCATACAAATTGTCTTGCGTGTCGCTCATCGGCTCCTTCAGAGGTTCCGCTTATTCACACTCTTATTCTTCATCACTCACAATATTAGTCGCCTGGACTCGGCTCTTGTTCCATATGGACACCAAACGAAAATCATACACACACACATACACACACTTACTAATACCTTACTGGCGAACGTCTCAGACTGTTGTTCAAATTCGTTCAATTTCCCAAGAGGTGGTGTACCCTTTTATTTTTGCCCATTTAGTCTGCCTCGTTCTGCGCGACTCCTGTAAGGGCACTAATTACTCCACACATTCTATTTTCCTTTTGGTTACCCTAAATTTCCATTTATATTTATCATACTTTCGCTTGTGAGAAACTTTGCATTACTTCCCAAGGGGTCACCCATCCCAGAATTGCTCTGGCTTGAGCACGCTTAACCCCGAAACTTTCATGCATTTTGACGCGTTAGGGCTGATATAAGTTCGTCAACTGCCCCGCACGACCTTTGTCACGTAATTTTGGGGCCAATCGGGGTCTTAGCAAATTTTTCGGGAAGTTTTCGTAGCGGGTCCCACTCCGACCCAAAGAGATCGTTTGCTCTTCTGGCTATATGGTTTATCGCTTTAGCTTGTCAAATTCCCTATATTCGCCTCCCACATGAATAGATGGCTGCCTCAAATATTTTCATTGATTCGGATTCTTACCCTACTTTTACTGACACGCAGAAAGAGAATACTGCGTAACATACTGGAGTACAGACCTATCAGTGCACATATTCATTCAGAAAAAGGTTAGTAATATACCTGGGTCTGCGTCTGGTGATGCCTCTGGGTCCCGCCGACCAGTCAAAGCGTATATACGGTTCGAGGGACCGCTAGAATCTGAACCCCCACCACGGCCTCTACCGCGGCCCGCTGGGGCTGGCATACCTCGCCCCATGGAGCGCGTGGCCGAAGGGGTAGATGGCGAACCAGCAACGGATCTCATCGGCTGCGCTGCGCTACCAGAACCACCTGCCCACGGACAATCCCACATGATATGGCCCTGGCGGCCGCAAGCAAAACAGGCCCCTGTGGCCCTGAAGCACTCACCGGGGTGCGATCTTCCACAATACGAACACGGGGGCATAGGTGGCGTAGTCTGACCGGGACCCCTGCTCGCCTGAGGACCTGGGGCTCTGGAACTCTGGTCTGCCCTGGACGGTCCTGCGCCATCAAATCGCTTACTAGCAGACTGTGTGTCCCGGCCTAACGGAGGGAAGTATCCACTGGACTGATACTGAGGCTGCCCGCCCCGAGAATCTCCAGAATACTCCGCTGATCTGGCCCTCTTGGGCCGTCTCCCATCATACTCTCTGCTGGGCCGATCTGCTCGGTGTCGGTTCTCCATCCCCTGGGCGTAGGCCTGTAGACGGGCAATGTCCATATCTGTCTGCAATGACACCGCCATACAGCCGTCGATCAAGTAACGATCCAACCCCATAACATATCTGTGCATCCGATCAGACATATCTACTACCACGGCAGGTGCATACCGGGCCAGGGAATCAAACTCCACATTATATTCACGAACGCTTCGACCCCTCTGCTGCAGATGTAAAAACCGATCAGCTCGCTCCCGTCGTAACTCTGGGGGCAGAAAGTGGCGGGTGAAAGTAGTCACAAACTGATCCCACGTAGCTGGAGGAGCACCCTCACCCTTGGATAACTCCCAAGTCTCATACCAGTGAGCGGCAACATCTCGAAGTCTATGCGAGGCCAGCTCAACCGACTCGGTCTCTGAAGCCCTGACCAAGTCTAATGCACGTCGCATCCCCCGAATAAAGTCATGGGGGTCCTCGTCGGGCTTAGACCCGAAAAACTCTGGAGGGCCATTATAATAAGAACTCCCGAACTCTCAGGCTATCCCGCCTGTCATCATCATCATCATCCCTCCGCCCGCGTCTGCGAGCCTGTCCCGCTACTATTGTGGTCAACAACTGTACAACCTCCCTTAGGGTCCTGTCCTCCGCCCCTGGCTGAGGAGCTGGAGTCTCAGGAGCGGGTACACGGACCTCTGGAGCTGCTGAAGGTCCTGCTCCAGGCTGTACTAGTGGGGGTGTAGCAGACCCCTCAGAATGAGGCACAACCTCAGGCAAATCATAAACACGAGCCCGGGTAGCTCGCTGTGCTAGTCAGTCTCTCCCATCCTCGCCTTGCCCTTCTAGGCCGCCGTTGCCTTCTTCGGAGGCATCACTGCAAACACAATAACGGGTCACATCAGAATCACCCTAATAGCACAGCTCTATCGCACGATCTAAGATTCCAAGGAAGAGTAACACCCTAAATGCCCTGTAGCTTCCTGTTTATAGATGTGGTGCACAACACATCGATAAACAAGACTCTACGAGACACGGCCTGTAGACATTCCGAGGACAAACCGCTCTAATACCACTTCTGTCACGACCCGACCCCGTGGGCCGCGACTGGTGCCCTACTTAGGCACCTCAAACAGACTCACAACCCAGATCATCATATTAAGACTCATTCAGACTTAACATACGTTGTTTAAACTGAAAACTAATAGCAGACGTCACACAAACATTGATCGAACACTTATCTTAAGCGGTCGCCCGTGCAGAACAGTCATATCAAAATCAGAAAGGTGGCGGAATATACATCGCCCAAATGCACACACACACACGTACGAACTCATAGGCCGTCTTGGCCATAGTAGCATACGGGCCGCTTAAGAACGCAAAACAGATCCACATAAAAACACACCGGACCCACGACCCACAAATATGACTACAGACCTCTAAAACAAAACAGAACATACGAACATATGACGGGACAGGGCCCCGCCGTACCCACACAGCCACAAATGTACAGAAACACACACAGCAAAAGGTATGTACCAAAAGTTAAGCTCCGGATCAAGGGGAGCTCTCCAAAATAGCAGAATTGGTAGCCTAAACCGGAGGATCACCCAAACGAGCTTCTGTACCTGCGGGCATGAAACACAGCCCCCCGAAGAACAGGGGGTCAGTACGGGAGAAGTACTGAGTATGTAAAGCAGAAGGTACAGAAATCACAATCATAACTGGAGTCAGAAGGAACAAACACAAACGTCAAAGTAGCAAATCAAACCTATACGGACGATAAATGTACAAATGCAAATAAAAGTCATGTATAGGGCTTAGGAACGTGGTCACCCCCCCGACGCTGGTGCCACAACACATCATACTCCAGAAGTTTTTCAAATCTCCGTACAGTCTCCAGACAAATCGTATCACACACATATCACATCATCAGAACATATCAAATGTCATATCACATCATAACTCCATAGACGGTAACCGGCCCTATGGCGAGGCCTCAGAAACCGTAACACATCATACTTCCGAATATGGTATAGCGCGCACGATCACAAAGCCGGCCCGGGTACCGACGAACGAAATCATAGCGAATGGCACGAACGGAGTAGTGCAGAAACCATATGCATATCAAAAGTAAATTACAGGACTCGACATATAATTACATATAGGCATATACCGACGCCAGAAGGCTCGGAGTAGGAGTCAGTTCGATCAGAGTTAATATATGGAAGTTGCGAAGTTCCAAACTGGAAAACCTTTGAAAAACAATTCACAGGTCATTTTCCGTCATTCATAGTGCAAACGTTCAATAACGATATAGGAAATTTCAAACGGACCTTTGAGTCATAGGCAAATGATTACTTTTCATATCGAACGAAAATTAGCCAAACAAACCAAATAAGGGAAGCCTCGGGGCTTGTGGGCCCACCTTGAGTCAAATCGAGGCGGCGGACACAAATCACAGACTTTAGGCTCCATAAAGCCATCTACGAAAGTTTCGGAGAGATTCGGACACAATAGCAAAAGTTATGAAGGTTTGAACATTCTTGCAACCAATTATAAGGAATATGTTTCAATTGCGTTGAATGAATAGTGGCCAAAACTAAACTCGGATTTCCAAGAGCAGAATTATCCCCGAGGGTCCGATCTTAACCTAGTATAACTAGGACATGCCAAAAGAAGGAAAGGTAGGCTTTACATACCTGGATTGCGCCTTACGCTCGTCAAATCTCAATTCCCGTTTCGTCCAAAAACTGCAAATGGTCACTTTTACCAGTTACTATTTATGAAAGTTCACATCTCAATCTTTGGGTTATACTTGGCTACCGAAATTTCGGCAGCATTTCCCCTATAAATCTAACACCCCCGAGACTTAGCTAGGCTCAAAATAAATCAACAACAACAACCCAAACATCACAAGCAACATAAATCGCAATCAAATCATTCTAACTTCAAAGTTCTACCTTACTACATAAGTTGACAACTTTCATTCAAACTTCACAATTCCAAACTTACGCCCACATTATTGTATTCATTCACCCATTCAAGATTATTCAAACCCATCCCAATTACACTCCAACAATATACAAAATTTCCCGAAGTTCATTACTTTCCATATTTCATCCAAAACATCAAAAACTTACGGCGAACATTCTAACTCGCATTGTTTCATTCCAAATTCACTAACATCAACCATAAGTCACATTTAATGTCTTTAGCATCATAAATATACAATGATATACACAAATACACCAAAGGTATATACTTTCCCATAATGTTCCGATATCATTTTCCAACGCCAATTCAATTCATTAAACGATCATTTACGTCATAAATGTCACAACGACGCAACAACCAACTAAACAAGATCAAATTCACATGGCCTTCTATTTCCTATAACTCACGGCCCCAACACTAACCACACACACACATACGGTCCCATCTACACATCAAAGTTATGGAATTCTCGTCTATTCTCAATCCTTAACACATTCATATCAATTCCATAACATTAGAGGGGCAAAATTCTTACCTTTTCTTAAGTTTCCGACTTGTCGCAAACGCGCACCTTCCGCCAAACTAATTGTACCCCGTCGGAGAGCGTCTTGAGTACTTTACAATATGTGAAGAACAAGGATTTTTGGATCAAACACAAGGCTTGGGAATTTTTTTTTCTTTCTCTCTTTCCCTATTCGGCCGAGAGCCTCTTTGTGGTGTTGCTCACTTTTCAATTTTTTTTTTGTTTTGTTCTTGATAATTACCAAGGCAACTTGATATATATCCATTATATGACCACATGCATGGCACATGATCATAAGGAATTGGGTTTGGGCCTTGGCCTTTGGCCGGCCACCCTTTATCTTTGGGCCTCAATTCTTGATCAATTTTTCTTGGCCCAATTCATTAAAAGTCTCATTTTGTAATTCCCGAAACTAATTTCCAAAATTCCAAATTTACCCTCGGCCTTCCCCAATGTCTTGACATTAATGATTTCATAACCAACATAGTCACATCAACTAGAATCAAAATATTTCCTCATAACACACAAGTCTTAATTATTTCTCGATTTCCAATTATCCGAAAACACGGGACATAACAATAGGAACTCTTACACACGAACTACTATCCAACGTATAGAGGACTAGAGGGGAAATTTAATCACTTAAGAGTTCTAGCATCCAGAAGTTAATAAGAATCATGAATCACACTCAAGACTTATGAATAGAATTACCCCAAAGTTCATATCATTTATCACTTAAATCTAAGACATGCCAAAAGAAAGAAGGGATAACTTTACATACCTGTTAGCGGCTATTCGTAACCCGTTCGTCTCGTCGCTCTTTTAGCCTATTTAATATAAAAGTAATGTTATCGTTAGTAACTATACTTTCTAGTTCGTAAATCCATAGCCTATCACTTTATAGAACTTGTTAAAGCCCTATACATTCTCGTTTAGGGTTTTCCATTAGTTAAGTGCTTAACGAAAATCGGGCAGCATTTCCCTTATATATATTCGCCTAACCCGATTTTCCAATTATTATCCTGTTAACACAGAAACACCAACAACAGAGATATATATAGTAATTCTAACCATTCAACCCATAACAATTCTAACAACCCAACAACTTCTCTAAATCCATTCCAACTCACAATTTCCTATAATATCAATTTCATGCACTTCCTTAATTCCAATTTCATCCAATACAATTTTAATCCTTCCATTACAACACCATTAACATATTTACACCATAAAATACGAAAATCCTACCATATTTTTCTCGGAGGAATTTCTACTCTTAATTGCTCCAATCTCGCAATTTCTTCTTTCTTGATTCAATATCCAATGATGCTATCACCTCCTTGAATTTGTATTGCACTTAGAACTTGATTGATTAGGCAAAAAAAAAATTTTTTACCCTTCAACCATGGCTGGCCGAGACCAGTCATGGAAATGCTTCCTTTTTTTTTCTTGAATTTTGTTTTTTTGGAAATGAATAAAATGACCAACTTTGTTCACAAATCAAATCTTATATATGATTGTCCATTGATGTACACGTGCCCCTTCTTTGTGACTCAGCAAAATTAATTTGTTGATTTGTTTTGTTTTGTTTTTTTTTATTATTAAACGGGTGGGGCCCACAATTTAAAAATTAAATTAATCACTAATACTCACTTAATAATCTAATCACAATTAATTAATTCCTAACCTCTAATAATATTTTTACACTAAATGAAATTTGTAAACAAATTATGTTCTAATTAAAATTGAAAATTAAAGGTTTCTACTTTTTGTCCGAAAATGATTCTGCCTTTAACTTGACTCGATTTGCTTACGAATAATTCGACGTATAAATATACGGGGTATAACATCCTTCCCCCCTTTAGAACATTCGTCCTCGAATGTTAACTGATTCTGAATTCCCAATAATTTCTCAAGTGTTCCCTTATTTAATTATGCCCTTCACATATCTTCCATTGGTCGATTCGCTATAATTCATTATAACGCATTCCATGCCCCTACATAGCCATTCCTGTAATATCTCCTCTTTCTTTTGCCTCCCGAGGTAATAATTCCACGTCATTGCCTTTACCCTCCTCTTACTTCGCAGTGCGTTGTCAGTTGTATTGCGAGCTCTTCCGTTGAAATCTTACTTTCTTCCTTATGTGCTTAGTCTTAACTTGACTCCTTCTTCTCATATAGTTATTCCTTTAAGGTATCGTTTCTTTCATCTTACCTCTCAATCTTTAAATGTGATTCTAATAACGCGCAGACGTCCCTCGTCGGTTCATTAGACTTTAATATCCCTGGAGTATTGCATGCTTCTGATAACCTGTAGACCCTTCGCAGGTTCTACGAGTAAAATGAAACTTCCCAGAGGGTAACATTTTTGTACTCCAATACCCTTGCTTTACTCCGCTATGACAGTCCATATCCTGGAATCCTCAACATCATGTGTTACTTTCTGACCTTCTTTTGAAGGTCTTTTACTATCACTTGCTTTTACTTCATAATCTCGATCTATAGGGTTGGCTATCAATTAGTGCTAGGGTTCCCTCATATTACAACTTTACTGTCATCCAGTAACCAGTAACCCGCTTGTTCTGATTGTCTCGGCTAAATCATTTCATCATTTCCTTTACTCTAACTGGCAATACTTTAGGCGTATTATCTCGTGTCATTTCTCTATTTCCTATTCAAACTCTTCCATCGCCCCTTTACTCAAATTTGCTCTTATTTCTCCTATCACGCATTCTATTGCAATCTTTACACGAGTATGTGTAGTTGCTCGAATCCCAGAAAATACCTTAGTGTCACCACGCTAGTCTTTATGCAGACCCTATATTCTTCTCTTATCTCTTTCAGTTGATATCAAAGCTCAACTATGGCTTTTGCCCTTAGTACTAATTATATCTCTGCAGTTTTTCCTTAAACCATGTTATACCTTTCTTTGGTGTATCCGAAATATCGCAATCACATTGTTGTTACTGAATTCTTACTCTTCTTATCAAGTACTCACTTGGTCTCATTCTTAGCATACAAATATTCGTAGGTTGTATAACTATTCTTGTACAATTTGTACAAGTGCATCCAATCTTAGCCATAGTCTTTCCTTCTCCTGGCTTGTTCTGCTCTACATATCTCATTGTGCTATCGCTCAGTTGCTGCCTATTTCGCCATACTCCTTTCCTTTCCTCTATTCACCATTTGGTTTTCTGATATCCTACTATAGGAGAGATTTCCTATCCTTTCTCCTTTGCTACTTATGTGACACAATATCATTAGCCCATAACTCCGTTGTCAACATCTTAACCACTAATCCAGTATAGCCTTGCTACCCCTTATAATATCCTCTAAGTTACTTGTTCCCATTCTCTTGTCGTATTCTTCCTTTTTGTAAGCATCCACCTTCTGATGTCATATTATCCAAGATCTCTACCAATAATTCTCAGTGCTATCTCAAATACCCTCTTAGCTTCTATCCGTTTATCGCTGGCTTTCAAATCTTACTAACTTATTTCAGCAAGGGATCTCACTTAAAGTTTAAGTTTCCACGTTACATGTGTTGCAGTGTCAGTTGATTTCATCTTACATTTGCATTTCTCTCATCCACTTCCCCCCTTTAGGGTGTACCCACATCATTGTCTATTTATACTCTACTCTATGTCCCCATTTTCAATTTTCAAATTCATATGATTCTGTTCCAATACATTTGGTATACTGTACCATATCCATGTCTTCGTTTATACCATCTATAACTTAGATTTCCCCTGTATGAGAACTCTCGATATATAGTACAAAATCTTATCTGATAGTTGGTACTTGAGTAATGTAATTAATGTAGCAATTTATTCGAAGCCACATTCCATTCATTCCAATCAATAATTAGCTAGTGCTTATAGTCCTTTCAAATTCTCAATTAGGTAGCACTTATTTTCTAATGATAAATGTCCCAAGCTTTCTCATAACACTATCTTTATCCCAATGGATATCATCTGTTTCTTTTAATATATTTACAATACATCAGTTGTTTCGCAAATCCGCAATCCTTGTCCTTTAAGGATTTCACCATTTCCAAGGTGAAGTCATACACATGCAGTACTCCTTTATGCCTTATGCTCTTTCACCCTTGCTGTATACCTAACGTTAACCTCTAACTTACTCAAAGTCATATCAAATTCATCTTAATAGTGGTATTGTCTTATCACCTTCTCGTCATACTACACCTTAAGTTCATAGCTATATATTTCCCTTTTGTCCTATACTCATACTTAATTAATTACATCGGTCTTGAGTGGTTCACTTAGTATTCCTTTCATTTCTCCAGTCTATGTCCATCTTTTATTCTGTACATGAGGATTCTCATGCTACTCTTGTATCCTTCGGAAAACATTACTTCTACATAACCCCTTTCTCATTTTTAAAACATATTTTGTTCATCTCTATTCGTTCCTATCATACCAATCATTTCTGGCATGCATTCTGTCTTGTTGCTCATCATCCTTTAGGTTGGTCTTCCACAATTCTGTCACTTGTATTACTTGTTTTCCAAGCTATACACGTCATAACGCATCGCTATATGCAATCCCAGTCATTTTCTTCTCATCTTCCTTTTTCTACTAGCTCCTTCTCTTCCTAAACCCGCTTCCACTTTTGTTACTACTTGATCTCTATTCAGAGCTTTCCCTATAGGACCTTATAAGTTCTTTCTTATTCGTTCGACATTTGCTTTTCCGTTCCACACTAATCACATCGTCTTCTTTAGTTACTTCCTTGCTAGGCTTTACTCATTTTTATAACAATCCTTATGGTATTCACATCGCATCCTGTTCGTAATCCATCCTATAACGTAACACTACTTAACCTTATTCACGATTCTTACTATGTTTTAATTACACTCTGTGGACTAGGCGTACTTAACCCTTCACCCTTTCTGATCAATCTTACCTTTAGTATATCACAAGCTGTCCTATCAATACCTTCATGATATGTCATAACTCTTTCTTCTCCGTAGTTTTATCTCAATCGTACTACTACTCATTTTGACTGTAAACTCGTCATAATTTACCCCTACTTATCGGTTCACCTGATACCTCAATAAAATGTTCTGTTACGAGTTGCCACCTTTTCTAAATCATCCCTTAGTGTCACAAGCCCTTCCAAATCATCCTAGCATTTCATCAACAACACATGAAACACATGATCATAGACGACTCACAAGTTTGAGTTTTTCCTTCCACAAATTCCATCTCCAATTCGTTGATTAAGAACTAATAAACTCAAGGACATAAAGATATGATGAAATGTTACCTCAAGAACACAATAACACTCCACTTGTTTCACATAGTTTTCCTTCAGATTCGTTCTTGGTCATGAACGAACTATTTAGTTCATAAACTACTTACTGTTGCTTTGTACTCTTCAATAAAGTGAAACTTAATTACTAGACGTTTTTATCCTTTAACATGAGCTTTTCTAAGGCAAAATGTGGTTGGAAAGTATTCTGGTCTGTCCAAATGAATTCCAAACTTTGCTGCTCATATATGCCTTTCCGAAATAAAATTTCCCAAATAAGAATGGTGCCTCTTATGCATGACGTGGAGGTATTTATTAACTCTTTTAGTCCAACATAATAGATTTACCTTGTCGGTATCACCGTTCAAAACATATTATGAACTTATGTCTCATTCTCTTCCTTTTTCCTATTTCTGGGAAAAAATTTGGCAGAGTTTCCTCCGTACTTCTTACTATTCTAGAACCTGCACGCAGGAAATACCAACAATGCCTCACAGGGCCAACATATGTACACATATATCCTATCGTATCATAGCCACACAGGGCTCCCAATTTAAAGTAGAAGTATAAAGGTGTAGGGACTTACCTCACATATCACACCTCGAGGCGTACCTGATCCTTTAACGATATGTCCTGTTATACCTTCCTATCTACCTTCTCTTTCATTCTTCAAATTTACATTTCAATCATATTTCAATATTCTTACCTTGTCCGACATGCCTCTTTCGCACCATTGCTTACCTGCGTACTGTGATGTTATAGCCCGTATTTTGTACGTTCGGATAATTCAAGATAATGGCGAGAAGTTAAGGGTAAGACTATTTTCCAAATTATTTTAATGAATAAGTTGTTTATTAGTATGGAAATATTGAGAAAGGCTAAGGGTAAAAAGGGAAATTCACAAAGTGGTTCATGGCAATATTGTGGAAGGCTAGGGGAAAAATGGGAATTTTACAAAATATTCGAGAAGGTTCTTGAAGGGGACATGTTGGCCGTGTGGCATGTAATCATATGTCCACATTTTTGTTTAATGGGGGCTAATTATATATATATGTGTGGACCAAAGTTTACATTACAAGATAATTAGTCTTCTTTGTTTATTTTAAGAAAGTTCAAGAAAAAGGGAGAAGGGGACATGTGTCCACCTTGTGTTGGTAGAAGCTATATATATATATATATATATATACAAGTGATGACCAAAATAAGGCATATTTATCTTCTAAATCAAGAATCTTGGAGAAGAAAAAGAAAGAAGAAGAGGAGAGGGGCCATTCAGCCATAAGTTCCAAAATTTGGTCCAAGGAAATTGATCAAGAAAAATTATTTTCTTCTAGTATTCCAACTAATTTGAAGGCCCTAATTAACATGGAGTGGTTGTTGGAGCAATAAAACCATTCATTCTTGTAAGGCGCAACTCTAGCCAAGTTGAAAAGGTAAGGTTTGATCCTCTTTTATATGTTATGGATGGTTTTTACATGTTGTAGAGTGAAGAAATGGATGAAATTCATGAAAGTGTGGATGCTATGTTGTAGCCGTGTAGGTTGGTGCTTGGTCGTATATGTGTTGTGTTGTGTTGTGTAGATATGATGAATTGATTTTATTTAGTGCCTTGATTGTTGTTGTTGAGGATTCCATGATGAAAATGAAGGTTTGATAACTTGAAATGAAGTTGTGATCATTGTGGGATTATTGAAGGAATTAATATGACACTAGCATGGTTTCTTGTGTTGTGAAGATAATGTTGTCAACGTGTGGTTGTAGATTAATGCATGAATTTGGAGGTAAGAAATGTGTTGATTTTTGTTATATCCCGTATTTTTGAACCTCGGAGCATCTGCTGGGCTGGGGCCCACATACCGAGATTTTTTTTGGAACATCTGAAAAGTCATATGAATCACATATGTAAAGTTAAACACAACTCATGAAGTACCTTTGGACCAAATCAAAGTGGAAACCCTCCAAACGAATATTTTTAAGAAAACGTTTTCGGGTGACCTGACTTTGGGGGGCAAAAACTGTATTGTAAGTTTGGAATTTCGAAAATACCTTGAAATAGAAGTTGTAGATAATTGAATTAGCTTTCCATCCATAGGTCGTGGGTTCCCAGGTGACGTCGGTACAAGGAGATATGAACGTTTTAAGGTCGAAAGGTCAGTGGGCTAGGCCCAACTCGGGACCAACCGAGTTGGCCCAAAAAAATGAAAAAAAAATTCAGGCCCAAGTGAGGAGCCATTCGGCCATGGTCCATAAAAAGGATCCAAGCCCATGGAATTAAGTCATGTGGTCAATGAATAAAAGACCACTTAATCATCCAAATTCCATAGAACTTTCAAGAGAAAGAATAGGAGGAAGAACAAGAGAAAAACAAGAACAAAAAGAGGGCATTTCGGGTTTGGCCATAGAAAAATCACCCCTCAAAATCTTGCCTCTAAAATTATTTTCTTGTTGAATTCCTACTAAATTAAGTGTCCTCTACAACTTGGTGTAATTGTTTTGGAAGAAGGAGCACTTATTTCTTCAAGTTGACAACTTGTTCAAGTGAAGAAGTTTGTAGAAAAAGGTAAGAATCAATTCTTTTTTCTTATGTTATGAAGGTTTGTTTATGTTGTGGTATGTGGAAATGAGTAGAAATTATGGAAATAAGGACGTTTGCAAAGTGGGTATGTATATATATATGTAGCCATGGGTGTATATATGTTGTATACATATATGAGTTGAATTTTATGTTGCATTCTAGTTGTGGTTATGATGGAAATTATATTGGGAATGAAAGTTGAATGAATTTTGGTTGAAGTTGGAATGTAGATGATTATGTCACTTTAGAATAATTTTGTGATATTATGGAAATGAAGTTGTTAAGATGTGAATTATGATTATGGTTGATGAATTTGGAAGTTGGAAACTTGTTATGAAGTTGTATGCCAAAGATTTGATGTTTTGCATAAGTTATGATTTTGGCGGAAGATTGTATATCATGTATATCGAGTGTATATCTTAAGGAAAACGATATGAAATGTTTCTAGAACTATATGGTGATGATCATGATGGTTGTTGAATATGAAATTATTGATCTTAGTTGAAAGTTGGGTTGAATTGAAGATTATGTCAACTTGTGAGAAAAATGACTAGTTGAAGGATATTTGTGTTTTTAATGTTCATTGTTGATATTGTTGTTGTCGTTTGGGTTGTTGTTGATGATTTATAGCCGATTTGAATTCTCGGGGTGTCATATGTATAGGGGAAGTGCTGCCGAAATTTCGGTAGCCAAATATGCTTAAAGTTGAAATAATGGCATTAATAATTCACAATTGGTAAACTTGACCAATTGCAGTTTTTGACGAAACGGGAAGTGAGTTTGGAAAGGCTTAAGGAGCGCGAAAGGTATGTAAAGCAACCCCAATTCTTCCCTTGGCATGCCCCTAGTGTGTTAGGGTCGGATCCGGGCCTCGAAGGACCTCTTGGCCCTCGGAATCCGCAAGACAAAATTTCAGTTTTTCCTTCAGTAGAATTGAACCATTTTGATACGCTTTTTCTGAAATTATGCAATTTTGCTCTAAATTATTCAGAAAGTCATAGAATGTTTGTATAA